>NW_019731266.1:359681-535217 GCF_002891405.2 Cryptotermes secundus | reverse complement strand
TTGGGTTATATCGGCATACTTTAACATAAGGAACACTCTCCCGAAGTTTGGTCCATTCCTCCTGGGACACCCTGTATATATATATATGTGTGTTGGTATGTGTAGAAAGCATGTAACATCTCTTGTCGTTTTATGTGACCTACGAAGTCAAAAAAACATTTGGAAGGATTTTCCCCCCCCCTGCACTTGAAATTCTTAAGGACATTTTATATAACTGCTTATTATGTGTATGCATTCATGAATTCTGCATATGTGCTAAGAAAAAATTTCCACCTTTACAAAACTTGGCAATATGTGACAGAATGTGACATCTGTTGACATTTATATGAATTAATAACAAATTTGGAGGGATTCTTTCCCCACAAATTTAAAGTTTTTGCGAGTTGTACACCTGTTACCTGTATTTGCTTGTGAATTGTATGGGTGCTTTGATTTGGCATTGCAGGAACCGAATCTGGCACATGTTAGGTTAGACTACAGTACCGTGTTCACAGCATCCAGTCAACAGATCCTGTACCGAGCCAGCCCACGCATTCACACCCGATATCTCAAAGATCCATTTTAATATTATTCTCTCATATACGCCTTAATATTCCACGTAATATCTTCCCGCGAGGTTTACCACCAATGTTTTGTAGAAGGTGTTGCTGTGTATTCTGCTAGGTATTTAGCAATGTTTCGGAGGAACCTGATGTATCTGTTTTCAGAGTATAAGAGTCACATCCCAGAAGCCGGTAACGTCCATAATTGTAGCCGGTGAGAACGTAGAAACCTATTCATTCCTGCAGTCAGTTGAGCTTTCATGGGCTGTCCGTTGCAGTGATGTGGCTTACCGCTTATGTTGAGGCTATGTCAAGTCAAACAGCTGACAACAGACAGCCATGTTCGTCACAGTCATCTGTTCCTCTGAATGATGCAAGAACAAATGCATTTAGCGTCTCTCACTTCATTACACATGTCTGTCTGCACGACCAGCGAAGTCTTCTTGCGATAACTAAATGATGCCGTCAGTGGTGGCTCTCTGAATTTCAGCTTCACTGTACGTTTCACGTCTCCAACGGGGGCTGAAATTCTGAAGTGAGTAAAGCAGACGAAGAGATAGGGTAAAGATAAGGAAGGGTAAAGCTGCACCACGCCATGAAGACATATGGAGGAGCGAAAGTATTGAGGTTAGTTGTCAGTTTTACGCCCCGGTCGCTTTATTCCCGGGGAGAGAGCTCCCGGTACGCATTTGATAGGAGGAAGGGTGGACGTTGTGGAGCAGAGATAAATCCCTTGTCGTGTGCTGGGAATCGAACCCCGGTCGAGCAGCCTGTAGCCCATCGACATACCAACTGAGCTATGATGAGTGATAGGATACGGAAGTAAATGCATAAAATTCTTTATAAAATTGTAATCTTGAGCTCCTGTATTTAGCAGACGTGTCCTTGGGCCCACGCAACCACTTGTACAATAAGCGGCAGGGTGTCTAATCCCCAGGGGTAAAGCGATAGAGGCTGATCTAGACTTCTCATAGGTCTTCACGGGATATCGGTAGTCAGGAACAGGGCCGCAGCGCCATCCTAAGTGAAGTAACGCTGGCCAGCAAGCACTGCGCAAGCCAACCGGTTTCTGCTATTCTCAGATGACTAAGGAAATTCATTGCAGCTTCTGGCCATCTGGAGGCTGACTTAGCCTCAGGCAGTGTGACAGAATGGTGAAGGTTGGGGAATGCAGCAGACTCGGAGGAGACAGGACGTAATAATGACGCGGCGCCATGCACGACGAGTCCCTCTCCGCGCATTCAACCTGTTGCCACGCGTCTCCCCCAATCAGTGGGGGCTAGTGTGCTGCTCGGGGGGCCGTCTCTGAACTCTCCTGTTAAAAAAACCTGTAGTAATTTTACAGGGACTTTGTTATATTTTGTTTGTATGTGTATTAAATAAATCATAGGCGCCAGGGGTTCGCCCTTTAAAGAGTGAGTGAGAGAGAGATAGAGAGGGGGGGAGAGAAAAAGTGGGGGAGGCAGTAAATTATATTTCCGGTTTTAAGGTTCGCAGGTAGTGGCCGCTGTGAAAGGACTGAGGATAACCACGGAATATATCAGTCAGGATAGCGAGATTTGAACCGAGCGCCTCTCGAGCAAAAGTCTGCATCTACTGACACACCAACTTGCTAAGTTCGGTACAGTTTAAAACCAGACTTGGTCGATGCAAGTAAATGGCACCTTCCTTCTTTGCGGCCCAATAGCTCAGTCGGTATAGCGACTGCCTACAGGCTGGACGACCGAGGGATCAAGAATTTTCTCCACGTCGTCCAGACTTGCTTTAGGGTCCACCCAACCTCCTATCCAATGGATATTTGGGGCTCTTTCCCCAGGGATAAAGCGACCGGGCGTGAAGCTGACCACTCACNTTAATTTTTACTTATTTATGTTGCAGCTCAATATCCTAATAATAATAATAGTAATAATAATAATAAAAAACAATAATAATAAAAATTTTCCAAAATATTTAACAGTACTCAGACGTTCAAAAATGTCTCTTGTCTTACAATTTTAATTAATATTAAAAATCGGCTCAATTATATGTGGTTACGGAGGGCGCCAGAAAAATATACCACGGGCGCCATGGCGCCGCATTGGACAGGGCTGCTGCTGTACGGTAAGTTGGGATGGCTCTGATGGGTCTGCGTGGCGGAACAGCAGGCCACGCGACTGCTTTTTGCAGCTCGCCTTCGCGCCGGGTTCAATAGACACCACGTAAGAAGTCAGCCGTTACGTCACAAATATTGTTACGTCAGCATTTCTGTGCCTGTTACTTGTGGCCACAGGTGTCTGGTACTTCTTCTGCTCGGGGCGTGTCCAGTCGCAGCTCAACACTTGCACCAACATTACGGTCTTATGGGTTCTGACGCCGTGTAGTTTTGCTGATGGACACCAACGTTCTTGACTACTTGGCATATCATATTCGGGACGTCTGGGTTCGAGTCTCTGTCTGGACACTTCGTTCTCGTAGTTTTCCTCAGTTCCTCCGGGCAAATGCATGGATAAGACCTCTTCTTCCAAATCCTTTCCAATTCATCCATCACTCTAACATTCGACGCTATTAGTCGAGCTAGTGACAGAGTCATTAATAACCGATAAGAAAAAGTAACAGAGTTTCTGAAGTACTTGCACCCTGCTTAGTGGTAGCAGATTTCTCCGAAATGTTGGTACCCATGTTCCAAATTTGACAGCATCACATCCCAAGATACAGTATTTCTGAAAGTGGTCAAAGAACTGTCATAGCGCAGAATGTAGGATGGGTATGAATGATGGTTTGGAATGAATGTGGAAGGAAGCGATCGTGGCCTGTTATAAGGTACTATCTCAGTTTTCTGTGACCATTCTACTTGACTAAATGAAAATTCCTGGCCAGCGAAAATCAGAAGCTAAAGAATTTAGTATCGACGCACATTCTGAGCTTCGCACTGAGCGGATGTGCGTAGAGTGGTACCGAAGTTTCGCAGATACGTGCTGACCTTCATCTTCAGGGTCGACTGTGCAGAGGAGGCATCATGTACCTCCGAAACGTCGCCTGCACTGCCCGCATACACACATAGCAAAGGCCAGAGAGCAGAATCCACACCTACAAGGAACCATCCTGAAAAGCTAAAATCTATAAAGAAATTACTGTTTTCTTACAAAATATGGCAGATGGGCTACTCGTACATATAAGCACTGCAGTTAATGCTCTGCTAGTACACCAAATACTTTTACACTCATTGTACATCATTACTTAGTTTTACTGAGGGAAATGAAAGGAATCAAACATTTTAAATTACTTTCTCTTTGTCGTTAGTTGTCACGGATGTTTCAATTTGCAGGCTATCAAAAGTTTGGAGAAATAATTGTCAAGCGAATTGTGTTTCTTCGAGCGAATCTGGTTCAGGGATTTTAATTTTTTTTTCCCGTAATTATTTCTTTGAAACACGGAGAAGGAAGCTCCCATACAAAGACTGTTGAACAAGTTCAGAAATATATGCATACTCTCGCTTCAGTTAAGTCGTCCCGAAAAGTATAAAACTTAACGGAAAATATTTTATTTTTCACCACCGTCTTTGCTTTTGACAGTTTTTCGTTCCGCTAAATGGAGATGACCCTCTCTGTACGAACACTGGAGTTAAGATTTTTCGCTATAATAAAGCGTGTTAATTTGTACGTATTTTGCATTTAATGAGCTTCATTTTCGCTACAACGGACAAACCATATTCGTAAGTTCGGCGACTTTTATATATAAATTGCACGGACATTTCATTTTTATTGTTATGAATCCTTGTGAACAGTTTTCGTGCAGGAATTACCTTCACAGATCGAGGGGTACCTGTATTTAGCCAGTTATGCTCTAAATATGCCTCAAAACATTAGTACGCCTTCGTGCAAAGCTTCCGTTATTGCTGTCCGATTTCAACAGAAACTGTAAAGTTTCTACAACTTTTATTTCAACTCCCATATATCAAATTTCACGAAAATCCATCCTGCGGTACTTTTGTTTCATGCGTACAGACGGACGGACTAAGAGATTTTAATCGGCTTTCCGCAAATATGCCAACTTGCCCATAAAAGTCAAGTCCCTGTGCCACGTCATGAAGACGTATTGGTGGAGTGGAAACATAACTTCATTCTCTGTTAACCTTCTGCAGAAAATGGAGATGAGTTGTCAGATTCACGCCGGTGCACCGGACGAGATTCGAAACAGATACTTTCCGAACACAAGTGAGAACCTTCACCGCCTGAGCCATCTTGCTCTTTCACTTTCTAATGTCGGGGTTAAGAATGCATGGAGCTGCATTTCCTTTCCTCCACACGTCTCCATGGTTCTATTCTAGTTTAAACTCTGACAAAGGTATTCTACTTCTGTTCGCTGATCTCTTGTTAATTTATAATTTCTGGCGAACCTGCTATGTATACAGAAGCATTTAAAGACAACTGGTATGTGTAAGTTCTTCCCAGGTGGTCTTGAATGTGGAAGGACCGGCATCTTGCAATGTTAAACTCGTTATGTGGAGAGCGTGGAGTCAGCGAGACTTGTTGCTTGGTACACGCCAATGTGGACGCTAACTCTTCTTGGGACACTTGACTCTTTAAAGTCCGCCCGACTGGTCGTGAATACTAATGAAGACCTGGGGTTCGATAACCTAAACATCGATACCCAGTTCGATATCTCGTCAGCTCCTCCGTTTTCCTCATTTTTTCAGATATACGAAATTAACACTAAAATCCTGGAAATTATCCAAAGTTTTATGTCATAAACGAAATGAGGTTCTCACAGCGGTGGCTAGGAAGAGTTCTGTTTTCTGCGATATAACACCTTGTAGTCCATTGAAAGTCAACAGACGTTTCGGAGAAATTATCGCTCCCATCCTCAGGGCGAAAGAAAAAGCCAAGCAATAAAGTAACATGCTTGTTAACTGCTTCACGCTGCTTTCTTGCTTGGCTTATACTTCGACCCTGAAGATGGTGGAGACGTGTTCCTCCCAAACTTCCTTTGACTTTCAACGGACTACACGGCGTTTTTTTCCAGAAGACAGAACTCTGCTATGTAGTTAATTTAACGATTTCCCCACACTGGCGTAGGTCATGTGTCCTTGGATCAGAGAATCGTGGTGAATGGTGATATGGAAGGGATCTGGAAGAAATCGGCCGCTGTCTGTCTTAGGTAAACTTTCCTGGATGATTTGAGGCTTTCACGGCGGTGACTATGAAGAAAGCAGTCTTCTGGGCTTTGGCACCGTGTATATGTGGTGTTAACCGACGTTTCGGAGGAACGTATCGCCTACATCTTCAGGGTAGAAGAAAAAATATAAGAAATCTGCAAGCTAAGAGACCGTGAGAACCGGTAAAAGCAGTCTGCTTGCAGATTTCTTATATTTTTTCTTCTACCCTGAAGATGGGGGCGATACGTTCCTCCGAAACGTCGGTTAACACCACATATACACGGTGCCAAATCCCAGAAGACTGCTTTCTTCTTTCCTGGATGAATTCATAAATACTAAGCATAATTTTGATTATAATAGTCCGCCTTCGGACTGGAGGAAAATGCTCTAGAGTACAGACTGCAGGAAGTCCTGTAAGCTTAACGGGAGAATAAATACTCGTGTTACGGACAAAGGTACCCTTTGCAAGGAAACAGTGCTGACCCAGAGACGCGCTGGCTCATGGTTCATATCGCGAGTAAAGTCACGGATGAATAGAGGTAACAAATTTTCTCAGATTTCTTGTCGGTTAACTTACCTGCAATGAGTGTCAACCGGCAGCATAGAGCGAGAGTGTACAGTTATGACATGATTACAGACACTCTCCTCTCGTAACGAGTAGTTACTTTCCTGGAGAAAGCTCGCAAAGCGAAATTTCCGAAGGAAAATCGTCATTTCCCATACTCGCAATGTTATAATTGAGGTATTACTTTCCCACAAGACCAAAGAGAATATAAATACCCGATCCTGTTATCTGAAACATAACATACAAGAATGGGAAACACATTGACCAGTTGATGAACCAGGAAGTTCTCCTACAAGATGACGCCAGGCCAGAGCGTAAGGCGAACTGATTGGGCGACTGAGTTCGTTCATTTCCATTTCCGTCCACATTTGTTCACTTTTGTTCGGAAGGGCGAGTTCGCTGCTGGATGACAGTCAGCCGGCCGTATGCGCTTCGTTACAGTAGTTCGTATGACCGAAATTTCGTTATGTGTATTTTCGTAAAGCGAGGGCTGTCGGCATATAATTGGTGTAAGCACGGAAAAATGTGTCGATTGTTGTTGACTATAGACTGAGTTTGGATTGGATTGGTTGGCAACTTACAGGTTGCAAATACAAACAACTACAACACTGTCGCTGATTTCCACACTTTACAAATCAATGGTGCATACAGACTAGTGTTCTCAGTCTGTTACAATCTCCATTAACCGTTTTTTGGTAACGGCTCCTATCAATGGCTATTTCTCTGCTTCCGGGCTGAAGTCCTTTCTGAACGGCGGCTCTCTTCCAGTTCTCCTTAGAACCCCTTTGCACAACCGAGTAGACCTAGCAGAGAAAGATCTGTAGTTCTGCTGGGAGTGGAACCCGGGTTACTCGGTCGTCCAGCCCGTAGTCTAGTTGCCATAGCGACTGAGCTATCCCTGTTCATATGAGGATGTGTGCAGTCCACGTTTGAGGCCTCTGGACTGTCCCTGCGAAGATGTGAGGACGATGGCAAGATGTAGCGTGGTAGTTGTTGCATCAACAGTGTGGAAGCGTGGCGGACTATATACCATGGCCCTGTTACAGCGAGTACTCACCCTGGTAACTTTATCTCAGAGAACTCATCCAAATTCACTGCGCATTCTGTTGAAAACAGCCAGGTCTAAAAAGTGGAGAGTAGTCAGTTTTTTTGCTTTTGTTTAAAAAAAAAAGGAACATCTGTGTATGTTTGAGTAGAATTGTCGTTAAAACAGTCTGGAAAAAGTTCAATTATGAAAGGAGGAATCATTGGTTCCATGATGAACAAAGGATTTTTTGTTGTTGTATTTACTTGTGCGTTATTCCCACCTTCCCTCGACTACTCTTTTGCGTCAAACGTTGATATTTCACCGTATCGTAATAAGGGTTGTGTACCCTTTAACCTCGATGAACTTCCGCACTTTGAGGCAGAGTTGCGCGTTAAAAAAATGAACGGTTTGGCGGAACATGACGCGGTAGTGATCTCTCGTTGCAGCCAGCGCAGACCCGCCTCGCCGTTAGTAATACTGGGTTCGCTGCTTTAAAACTCTCTCTCACGCTATCTGCTTTAGTTCAGGGGGGAAAAAAATGTATAAAAAGTCGAACGTCGATGCCGCCGCCGTGTGGCGTGCTGGTTTATTTTTGCATTTTAAAACGTTGTGCCTTCTCCACTCTTCGACACAATGGACAGAGCGTGTCCTGAATTCTTGAAATAGTTCATCAATATGTAAGTCTTTACCTCTGCACGTACGGTTAAGTTTCGTAGCGTTTTACAAACACCTCACGTCTTCTGTCTGATATCACGTGCTATATTTTCCCCGAGGTTAAAGCGGTCGGAGTGCCAAGCTGACTATTCACTCCCTTCTATTGTAATGCTCTTGAAATATGTTCTCTACGCACCACTGGTTCCAACATTTTTGGTAACACGACCCCCTCTCCTGTGGTTTTCACGAAATCGTAACGCCCCCCCCCCACCCAGTTGATTGCAATAAACGTACCCTCTACAGCTGTATTTATATTGACGTTTATGATCAAATAACTCGCAATTTGTTCGATACCAAAAACTGTGATGGGCTGGATGTCCGGAGTTCGATTATGGGTAGGGGCAAGAGAATTTTATGTACTCCATAGCGTCAAGACAGGCTCTGGGACTCAGCCAGCCGGGACAACTAGTGCCGAGGTCAAAAACGATGAAGCTATACCTCCACTCCCCCCACACGCCTTCATGGCGTGGTGTTTAATTAATTAAGCACTCGAACTTCACCTTGCCGAAACCGAGTAAGGAATCCAAAATTTTTAAAAGGAGAATGCTGCTTGGTTATGTTAATTTGGTAATGAATGTTGCCGATAAATATCGAAATCTAATCCATATATATGCTTTTTTTTTTCTTCATAAGGTCTGGATGAACAGTTCCGACGAATGTTTATGGAAGAGCCTGTCACATGCAGCTAAATTTACGAAATTCACGAAAATCATCATATACATTTGATGAATTTTTAATTGACCTAATTCTTCCAGTCGCACTGTGGCCCTGGGGTCAACTCAGCCTCTAACGGAAATGAGTATCAGGAATCTTCCTGGGGTTTAAAGGGCGGCCTTCGCGTAAGGCTCACAACCTCACAGCCATCTATGAGTCGATTGTCTAGAGAAAATGTTGGAGCCTAGACGTCTCACAATCGAATGGACCTCCACGGAATGTAATAAGGGTAGCCTTACTTTTTTTTGCACTTGATGATGGTCCGGTGTGGAGGAAACGTGACGTTGGAACTCCCATTAAAACATGGACTACTCGTAAGTGATGATTTGGCCAGTAGTGTCTGAAGTTGCATTGAAGGCTGTGTGCAGGAAT
This sequence comes from Cryptotermes secundus, assembly GCF_002891405.2. Classification (NCBI taxonomy): domain Eukaryota; kingdom Metazoa; phylum Arthropoda; class Insecta; order Blattodea; family Kalotermitidae; genus Cryptotermes; species Cryptotermes secundus. The sequence goes on along the minus strand of NW_019731266.1, from coordinate 526,149 downwards.
GAGAATCTTCTGAGTAGAATACTGTCTCTGACGGTAGTCGAAGCTGGACCATTCAGCCCATAGTTTGGTAATGTATTCTCCGTGTCTCTTGTTTCGAAGCCAGTGCATTATTATATTTTGAAATGCTGTTGACATTCACTGTGGAATGTTGAGAATATCAAGATACAAGCTCAGGTTGCCTTAGCAATTAGATGTCGGAAATATTATATGAATAAAGAAACAGGACTCCTCAAATGAGACGCTAGTAGCAATTAGATATGGAACCCAAGCGCTGAAATTTGTCGCATAAAATTGTGATTCACAGTTTGTACACGGGGAATATGTGTAGGGTTATATTTAAACATTTTTTTTTTCAATAGACCATTCCTGATAACTCGAAGTGTCGCGATCCGATGTACTATCGACATTAAATTCTGTTTCGTGGCACGCGGTAGCGTAGTTGGTTGAGGCACTATGCTACAAGCCGAAAGGTCGCGGGTACGAGTCCCGATGAAGTGGATTTTTTTTTTTCAGTTGGCCTAATCCTTCCAGCCGCATTATGGCCCTGGGGTCGACTCAGCCTGTAATAGAAATTAGAACCAGGAATCTTCCTGGGGGTAAAGGCGGGCGGAGCGTAAGGCTGACAACCTCAAAGCCATCTGTGAGCCAATTTTCTAGAGGAGGTATGGGAGCCTCGACGTCTCACGGCTCTGTGGGCCTCCACGGCTTGTTTCAGGGATATCTTTATCTTTTTTTAATAAAACTATTGTCAGAAATAAATACATGCATATATATATATGTGTTGAGCACAAAATTCCTGTATTATATATGCAGACATACATAGGGCCAACAACACAATAGTCCGTAAGTCTTATCAACAGATTTTAAATTCTTGCTTTAATTTTTCCTGGTGTTGTATCTACTCTCTTTGGTAGACTCAAGCAGAGCACATACAGCTAACTTCCTGGAACTGAACCCATTTTGAGAATTCGCCAGTTTGTGCGGCTACGCAAGAACTTTGCAGCAATCTGTGGAACCCAAAGGTTCACTACCGTGTTCACAAGAGCCGGCGCGGTGGCCACTGATTGGCCTATTGTAGCCTGCCCCGGGTGATTATGATGATGGAGAATTTGGTGGAATGAATACTGGCAGGGGAAACAGAAGTACTCGGAGAAAACCCGCCCCAACGCCACTTTGTCCACCACAAATCTCACTTGACCAGACCCGGGATCAAACCCGGGCCGCCGCGGTGGGAAGCCAGCGACCAAGCGCTTGAGCTATGGCGCGGCCCACCCACCTGCGTCTTGGTCTTCCTAGTGGTCTCTTTCCTTCTGACTTCCCCACCAATATCCTGTGTGTATTCCTGTTATCCCCATACGTGCTACATGCCCTGACCATCACACCCTCCTTGACTTGAGCATTCTAATTATATTTGGCGAAGAGTACAGGTTATGAAGATCTTCATTATGCAGCAGAGCATATACAACACCAGGAAAAATGTAAGGAACATACTCAACATACTCGTAATTATGCACAGAGTCATGACGTAACATAACCTGAATGAAACATCAAGAAGTGTCTAATACATCAAAAGGAAAGCATAGCCGACTCCTTAAACACACGTTGCACACCTGACGATGGTAAGTTAGGCCGAAACAAACCCAGCGAATTCTGATTGAGTTGCACATGGACGGATAAGCATCGGAACGGTATTCAGGTTTATACACAGTGCAGCAGGATGCTAGAATATTGTAGCGAGGACAGCCGTTGCTATGCAACCCATTTCTAAGCAACGGCGTGGTAAACACGCCTGTACAACAATAGAGTTACTGTTGGAAACAGTGTTTTCTACTCGGTTCGTGCAAAGAAACGAGCGGCCGTCGAGTTCCGGTGGGAAGAGGCAGTCCCGTGTGGAGGTGGGGTCGAATACCTCCACCGTAGCCCTGCCAGTCCTAGGAGGCGGCGAAAAGTGAACCCAGTACCTGGAGCTATAACCGGGCTACCCTGTTCCTTGGGGGATATAAATACGGGAACCTGGCCCTCTAGGTTGGGAGAGTCCTGAATCTGAGACAGTAAAATGTATTCTTGAGTCCCGCGGGACTCGGACCCAAGAATGATTACGCTGGCGAGGACCAGCGGCAAATGTAAACGACAGATCCGTACTCTCGTTAGAGAGGATGTTACATAAGGACTATAACCGCAAGTGTTCGGTTGGAAAATAAAATTACTGGTCGTGAGTCTCAAGGGGCTTGTCGCCAAGACGAACTGATTGGCGGTAAACTGTCAGTCGTAAAGGAACTCTGACCCTGAGTTCCGGAGTTGTCAGTCCAGTGGAGTTCTATACGGGAGGCTGTAGTGTGATATGTGGAGTGTGTAATTCAGTGAGAATGCTGCAGTCCCTGCTATAAAATCCGTTGGCAGGAAACGGCTAGTGGAGACTGTAATAGATTGAGGACACTAGTCTGATGTGTAAAGTGTAATTACAACTTGTGTGTTAAAGTGGTCAACAATTCCAAGATCCTGCCCAAAAGCCCCTTCTAGTGACCCCATAATCGTGACAGTATAATGTGCTGTGAGAAGTTCGTGCATTAGGTAGGCCGCACACCGGCATGCGTCAAGACTTGTAACAGTCAAGACACGATGTCTGCGACATGACGCAAAGAAAGGAGCACAATTGAAACCAATGAGATTTTGAAAACCGCAGCACACCGTTCTGAGTCATGATGCTGACGTCAGCTTCATGCTGACGAATCACGAATGAAGCAAGACCGCGTCTTTTGCCTCATGTCTTGAAGCTTGTCTTCACGCAGTTGGTGTGCGGCCTCCCTAAGAGTGCACGGCACTCCAATTTCGTTATATTGGAAATGTATGAATCTTGTTTGGATATCCCTGTCCTGTGTCATTGTTACAAAGAAGCTCTGTGAAGTTATATAGGACAGAAGGGCGGGTTATTGTACTGCGCCTGGCTAGGGGAGATTGTGCCCTTCTTGTCAGAGGCTGAAGAGTTTTGGTTGAGACTTTCGCATGAAGAATGCACCCTCAGACTTCTCACCATAAATCAAACGTAAATACTGTAAAGGAGGCTTTATAATGAGAGCCGTAGGATTGCCAATACTGGAAACAATAACCATATCACGGAGTAATGAGAGCTGTAGGATTGGCAACACTGGAAACAATAACCATATCACGGAGTAATGAGAGCTGTAGGATTGGCAACACTGGAAACAATAACCATATCACGGAGTAATGAGAGCTGTAGGATTGGCAACACTGGATCATACTCTGAACCAGTTAAACACAGGGCCACATATTCACATATATCTTCTCTCAAATTTATTTTAATATTATCCTTTCATATACATTTTTTTTCTGTTTAGTGAGAAATTGTAGCTGTGAGATTTGAGGTCCTGTAGGATATGACATTGAAACGTCGCTTCCTTCGTACTAGACTACACGGCGTCGCATCCCCGAACTTTTAATCTTTCTTCTGCTTGTCCACGTTATATATTACAGTTATTTCTTACCCCGAACTGTATTGTCTTGTAGAGTGTGATTCCATGTAGTCCAGCGTAAGTTGATCGATGTTTCGGAAGAACCTAGTGCATCCATCATCAGGTTCGATGAGTAAGCCAAGCAAGAAAGCGGTACGAAGCAAGCAGTAAGCAGTATGGCTCCACAGCATCTTAGTTGCAGTGGTCCAGCCATTGATAAGATTGTGGCAATTATTTTGGGAATTGTAACATAATATTGGTTTATGACACCTTGAAATATGCAGTTTCTTTTAAATTAACCTCGGGGGGGGGGGGGGGGTTAGGGAATCATTAATTAGGCTGAATATGTCTATTTCGACACACGAATGTACAGAGGCTTTGTTATTTAAAACAAAATTTAACTAATTAATATAGCTGGTTTTTTCTGAAGTAATATTCATAGGCGTACTTTATAAATAAGCAGAGAAGAGCTGGGATGATGCAATCGGTACAGCGACTGCGCTACAGGCTGGACGACGGAGGGGTCGGAGTTCGAATCCCGGTAGGGTCAAATACTTTTTGTTCTCCACGTCGTCCAGACCTATTCTGGGATCCATTCAGCCCGCTTTTCAATCGGTACCGGTGGATCTTTCCAAGGGGGTAAAGCGGCCGTTGCATGAAGCTGACCACACACTTCAACTGATGCCGACGTCAACAAAAGGTGGAGCTATACATCCACTCTCCCATACGCCTTCATGGCGTAGTGCTTAATTAGTTAAGCACAAAGACAACTTTACCTTGTACTTTGTAATGAAGTACGCATTCCTGTTATCTTGGTTTTGTCCGCCCGTCCGTCCGTCCGTCTGTCATTCAAACCAGCTTCAGCTTCAATGATATTAAATTAACTTCATATTAGAAACTTTGAATAGTTCAAAGTTCTGAGATTTCCGAGGCGCTAATAGTCCAGATTGTGTTCTTGTGGGTCGTGACACTGTAACACTGACGATGGAGGCACCGTGTTTCTCCGAATTGTCTGTCTCCACCTACAGGTACAAGTGCACACGGTTTCACAATTCAGAAAAGCACAATGAATAGCACACTCCGTGAAGGAGCATTCGTTCTGCAGAATCGTACATTCACTTGGCTACTGAAGACTGTGGAGTCCAAAGATTCCTTACCTTGTTCACAAGCATTCGCCATTGAATTGTGAACTGAATCCATTGAGGTCTTCGCGGCAGTGTAGATTAATATTGTGTCCTGTGGGTTATGACGCCGTGTACACTGGTTGGTGGGTACCAACGTTTCCGAGAATTATACCGCCTCATCTTCTACTTTGAAGATTGAGGCGGTTTCTTCGTCCGAAATATCTGCATCCACCTACCAGACTACACGGTGTCAAAACCCACAGGACACAATATGAATAGCTGGGTCCAGCCCGCAGTCTCACAACACGTTCTTTTAAGCCAAAGTGAGAACGCTGAAGGCGTGTAGGGGAGTGGTGGCATATCTCCATTCATTCTCATCTTTGGCACTGGGTCGGAGTGAGTGGTCGGCTGCACGCCCCGGCCGCTTTACCTCCGCAGAAATAGCGATGTCCCGTGAATAGGAGGCTGGATGGATTCAAGAGGCAGTCTGTACACTGGAGAACAGAAATATATCTCTGCTTCTGCCCGAAATCGAAACCCGATTCCAAGATCGCCCAGCCCGCAATATAATTAGTACACTGAGTACGTTTTCCCGTCTTTTACCTGTCCCGTGAAAATCCATTTCGTTTCCCTTCAATCTACGCCCCCGAAGTCATTGAAATTGTTTTACGATTAAAATTTTGTAGACTTCTCATGTACTACGTGCGGCTTGTACTCTTGAACAACAGAAATGTCAAATGTCAAATGTTTGTGAGTTTAGAGGTTTTCGCTTGTCCAGATTGAAATTTTCTGGGTTGTCATAACGTCTTGTAGGCGGATGCCGACGTTTCGGAGGAACACGCTGCCTCGATCTTCAGTCCTGTAGACTCAATTTTGATGTTTGCCCCATGCAGACCTTAACCCGATCTGTTCCCTCTGGCGATGTGTTTGTGCACAGTGTTGCCTTTACTTCAGCTATGCCCTACTACACGTACAGGTAAGGCGGTTCCAATAAGCATCCCTTAATTTTCACGAATCTAGAGGAAAATTCAGATCATGTATAGAACACAGTTATTTGCGGCTTTGAAAATTGGATAATTCCCACGTTTCGTTTCGTTCTGATTTAGGGTTCTTCATCTGCTTATGCTTTACAGAAAATTTTGAAACACAAACCCTATAACTTGAATGTCTGTTGTGAGACCCATCGAGTGGGTTTCCCTACTCCTATTATTAAGGTAATAAGGGATGTGGAAGGGTTTGCGAATCTCTAGAATTCTCTCCCTCTCCTCGCCTTGGGGCTCTTGATCCGAAGAAGAAAAGGTTTGGGAGCCCCAGTTGCGAGACTGCCTGCATCAGACCTGATACTCCGCTACAATGGAACTCATACACTTCAAATTCCTCCGATAATTTCGTCCAGGGGAAGAGCGAAGTACTTGCCGTTGCTCACAGATAACACAATGTGATGTCTTCTGGCAAGCTTTAGCAACTTGCGCATGTCAAATTTATGCTAAGAGCATTGGATATTGTCCTGCTCAAATTTTAATGCACCGAAACTGGCGATGCAAGGTCCACTCAATGGCTTGTGGTTCCCCCTTCCCCCTCGCCTGTAACAGGAAATATATGGAGAGGATTTGTGTTGGGATGGGTACACCGAGCAAGTTAGCTCAGTGAGAGTAAGTCTGGATGCTGTGCAATAGAGAAACATCTCACAAATCCGGCGATCCAACACGTCACTTCCGACTGTGGATGACCCAGGGTAGAATTCTGAACACAGTGACATTTGGGGGTCTGTACTCAGTTGGAGCCGGATATATTCGTGGTGGACCCCCGGGAATTCGGGATTCTGTTCCCGGTAGGGACGTAGAATTTCTGTTCTGCAGTGTCCAGACCAACTGTGAGGACCACTGCGCCTCCTAATGGATGGGTACTGGAGACACTTCAGCCAAGTGTAAAGCGGCTGGGGATTGACACAGATACCTTGACTCTTAAGTAATGAAGGTTAAGAACTCTCCACCCCCACCCCCACCTCCGTACGTAATCATGGCTTCGTGCTTAATTAAGTAAAAGGAACAACTGTTTTTTTTTCTTCGGTACTGAGTATGAAGTGGAGAGGTCTTCTGTGATGTGATGTCTTGTGGTTTAGTAGATGGGTACCGGAAATTTCCTGCGGGTAAAGAGTGGCCGATGCGTAACCCTGACAATCTGACCGTTATCTGTGAGCCGACTGTCTACAACAATGGTCATCAACCTGGGGTGTGCGTACCCCCGGGGGTACGCGAAAACTTATTACGGGGTACGTGAAATTAAAATTCGTCCCCGAATTTAAGTGCTGGTATGCCAGAAACAGGCTCAGTCATCTCATTAACTCGTCAGAGCCACATTAATAATCGATAAATCATTTAATCATATAATTTTGCTTTGTTGAAGTACCTTTGTTTCTTTATTAATTTTTATATGATAGGCAATAATACATTTGTTATTTAATGGCTTGATTCTCCTTTTTCTAATTTGAAATTCCTTATTTAATACATTATTTTGAATGTAATTTATTTTAGATGTAGATTATGGACTGTGCATAACTTGAACTGTACAGCAATAACTTTGGGGATACGAAGCGAACAAAAAAGGCTGAATACCGCGGGTCTAGAACATGTGGGAGCCTCGACGTCTGACAACCCTGTGGGCCTACACTGCATGTTGCAGGGATAGCTTTACCTATAAAAGGAAGCAATATATAAACAAAAAATAGTACCAAAAATGGTGTGGGCAGCCCTGAGTCAGAGGTGGGCTGTCGCTGGAATGCAGAGCCCTGCAAGATGCGGACCAGAATACACAAGACTGGACAATGGCTTGCCCTTGAGCGGTGGGGTCAAACAGTTCCCGAGGGTGTTTGAGACGGCCCCAGGGGTTATGAAGGAGCAGGGAAAGCCGTGATAAAACTTGCTCTTTGCTCGTCTCCAGGGGCTGGGCGCAGGTAGGCCGGGTTCGTCACACTGCACTGCCCAAGCTGCACGCCGTCGTGCGGTGTTTTCCCAGTTCTTTCATTTTTATTTATGTTTAGCTCTGCATTAGACCCTTTTTCTTTCTATCTCTCTTTTCCTTCGTTTCACTTTCTTCATTGTCTTCTTTCTTTGTTTTCTTCTGAATTCATTTATTTCCTTCACTCTTTTCCATTTTCTTTATAATGTATGAATTTGCTCTTTCTTTCTTTTTCATCTCTTTTCTATTTTCTCTGTTTTAGTTTCTTTCTTCTTCCATTTGCACTCCGTTTTAGTGCTGTTTCCTCCATTCTCGCTTTATTTCTTAATGTTATATGTTTTTTGCTTTTTCCTTTATACTTCATCGTTTTTCTTTTCTTCCTTTAAGGTTCTTCGTGCCGGTCACGGTAGCCGAGCGGTCTAAGGCATGCACTGTCTTCGCTCGCTCGGAAGCCGGGGCCGTGGGTTCGAATCCCACTCAGGGCATGGATGTTTGTGTGCATTTTTCTGTGTTTGTGTACAGGTAGAGGCCTTGCGACGAGCTGATCACTCGCCCAAGGAGTCCTACCGCATGTGTAAGATCTAGTAAACCGAAGTGAAACGGAGAGTTTCATGGAGGTAGGCCTAGGCCCAAAATGGGGCTGTAGCGCCACAGGAAAAAAAAAGTTCTTCGTTCCTCTGCTTCTACTCCATTTTAATGCCGTTTGCTTTATCTATTTTATGCTCTCTCTTGCTTTCCTACTGTTTCTTGTGTGGACAAGTAGCGCTTATGGCAGAGATGAGAAATGCAAAATTATTGTTGTGGAACCTGAAGGGATTGGGCCCACTCAGAAGATCTAGACGTAGATGATTTTATTGGAGTGTCTGACTGGTACTAATACGCTTTTGCCCTGAAGATGGAGGCAGTATGTTCTTCGGAAATATCAATAACGATCTACCAGCCTACACGCCAGAAAATAATAAATTTTGCATTAAATTGTAATCTTGACGCGAAAAGTTTCAGGTTGTTGGTAGAGTCATGTATCTTGGGCTCTTGTGAATACGGCAATGAACATTCGGGTTCCATAAAAGGCTAAGAATTTCTTGGTTACATAAGCAACTGTTAGCTTCTTAAGAACAACTCTTCTCAAAGTTACTCGTAGACAGAGTTCTGAGTTCCGGCACACGAGAAGTCTGGCAGTACGTAAAAAGAAAATGGTTGAAGTCGTATTGTGGGAGGAAAGGTGACGCCAACTAAAGTCTTGTAAGAACTCGTACACATCTTGCAATATTGATTTCAATTAGTGGATTGTACCACATCAACTGCGCATGTGTTTAAAGCGGTCAAGTCTGCAACCAGTAGTTTGTTATGATTTTACTGCCCTACATGCTTCGGCCCTTCGACTTATTTAGAGTTGTCCAAACAATTTCGAATCGAAATTTTATAACTTGATGTTACACAAATTATTTAAAACTTCTTATCGATAACTGCATGTATTAATATAATATATGTAAGATTTGAGGCTTTCACGGCGGTGACTATGAAGAAAGCAGTCTTCTGGGATTTGGCACCGTGTATATGTGGTTCTCACGGTCTCTCCGCTTGCAGAATTCTTATATTTTTTCTTCTACCCTGAAGATGGAGGCGATACGTTCCTCCGAAACGTCGGTTAACACCACATATACACGGTGCCAAATCCCAGAAGACTGCTTTCTTCATAATATAATATAGATCGTAAGAGTCAATGGGAATATCTTTCCTTAGAAACTTACTAAGAAAATATATTTTTTTAAAGAGGCAAGCATTAAAATTTTGCCTAATTTAGTTATTTTTTCATTTTAATTCATATCTACAATGGGCAGGTTTCCTTCTACAATTGTTTGGACACCCATGAAGATCACCTAAGGGTCTAAACATGTTGGAAAAATTGTCATTATCGATTGAAGGGCGTGTCAGTGTACATATAAGAGATGATCGGGGCCTGATAACGCTCATGTATATTACATCTCAGCACAGTCTGTCACAAATTTATGTTATGTAATTCCGTGTAAAGACCACCTCTGTGGTCTAGTGGTCAGAGTTCCTGGCTACAGATCCAGACGTTCCGGGTTCGATTCCCGGCGCCATCTGGAACGGAGTTCACTCAGCCTCGTGAGGATAATTGAGGAGCTATTTCAAGGAAATAGCGGTTCCGGTCTAGGAAACCGAGATCCGCCGTGGGGATTCGTGCGCTGACCACGCGACACCCTCTATCCGCTGAAGTTGGCACTAACTTCGCCTACAAGCGGCGGTCGCTCGATCGGTATAGTTCGCTTGCGGACTACAGACCACGGAGTTTGTGTTTGTAATTCTGTGTATCGCAATGACACAGAAGAGAACTTCTCTGCATTCTCATCACTGTGAAGAGCACTACCTACTTCGGTATGAGGCCTCACATCCCTCTCATTCACCGCTGTAAGAACCTCAAATTCTTTTGACCAGTTTTAATTACCGTCTGGCACATATCTTCCGACGTCAGTGCACTACAAAGCAATCTTACGCTTCCGGGAACTCGCGTCAAATAACAACATTCTTCCAACATTGAGCTCATAGCTCGCGTTCTTGGCTTGGCAGTTGAAATGTTATTGACATACGGTAAGCAATATACCAGGGATGACCAAACTTAATGAATAGTCTCAAAAATTCCAGCAGCCGCAGACAGACAACGGATTGTGTAACCATAAAAACAAACAAAAAACAAACTCCGTGGTTTTAGTCCGCAAGCGAACTATATCGGCCGAGCGACTGCCGCTTGTCGGCGAAGTTAGTAGGTCACTAAACTTACTGAGCTTTCGGGGCTTGTTCTATATAAAACACAAATAAATACAATAAATAAATCTTGGTTGGTACACTCACGCCTTCAGGTGAGAACAAGTGGCGTGTGGTCACGTGAGTATCGGCCCGCCATTAATGCAGAGTGTATCAGTGTGGGAGCGTTGGGCGCAATTTTCGTTTTCCACTGGAAACGTTATCAATACCGCGCGAATTGTGATAAGCCTGCCTCGTGCACATTGGCTGGGTCGCCTTCACACACATATAAAACCGTTAAAAATAACGTGTGCTGTGAAAGTTAAAGTAGAACTGTTCCTTGCATTAATTAAGTACCACGACATGAAGATGTATGGGGGAATGGAGTTATTGTTCCACGCATACGTAATCTTTGTACTAGATGGAGGTAGATAGTGAGATTCACGCCCCGGCCGTTTCATCCCCTGTCCCCTGTCCCCAGAGAAAGACTCTAGTACCCATTAGGACGAAAATTTGATGTATCCCAGGGCTAGTCTGGACATCGTGGAGAGAAGAAAAATACCAGGCGGGAATCGAACCATAATTCATCTGTAGTCGAGCCCGTGGTTTGATCTGGATACCTACCTTAGGCAAAAAGGAAAGCAGATTGTCTGCACCCCGAGTCTGTGTTTAATCCTTCCACTCCTACTGCAGGCATGGATGTCTGTGTAGGTAGCGGCCTTGCGAGGGCTGATCTCCCATCAGAGGAGTCCTACCGACTGTGTGTAGGATTAAGAAACTGAAAAAGCAGCCAGGACCCAACAAAGGGCTGTAGAGGCACGGGTGAAGGTACTTTAATCCTTACGTGTAGAGAAACTGGTGAGGAGACGGAGGATTCTGACATGGGTGTTAGCAGCCATTCCTCGAATTTAATCTCCTCTTGTTTTCCCAACGCCTTCACACTCTGTTAGTTCTAATATGCTTTAATTTTATTATTTCTTCTGTGGTCCGGCCGCCAGCCGGTGGCGTATGTCTTTCCTCAAAGTGTACGAACAGAATTCTGAACGCAATGCGGACTTCTACCCGCCTTGATTGCTGTACACGGACATTTAAGTATTTTTCATGTAATTACTTTGAGTACAAATTGTGCAGCTACTCATTATGCAGAGTTTCTCCATTATACGTACGTCTTTATGTACTTTTGATCAAAACTTTGTTGTCGCCACGAATCCATGAACACATGAAGGGAAGAGTATAATTGAACCACTCCAAAACTTATCCGAGAACTGTAACTAACTTTCTGTTCTCCACGTCGTCCAGACCGGCTCTGGGGCCCACCCAACCTCCTATCCAAAGTGTACTGGAGGCTCTTTCCCCGGTAGTAAAGCGGCCGAAGCGCCCTCCGTAGTCTAGGGGTAACGTTCCTACCTCGTGACTCAAGGTCCGCGGGTTCAAACCCGGCGGAGGTCGTGGAATTTTTAATGGCGGAAAAATTCAGGGAACAAGTCCTCCGGGAGGGACTTTAAGCCGTGGGTCCCGTGTCGTAGCTTTACGGCACTTAAAAGAACCTCATGTCCCAAGGGGACCACTGAGCCAAATTCAGGACATTTCCCGCCCAACAGTAGTCTCTAACGCCTCTGGTAGATGGGGGAAGCATCGAGATACCGCTGAGCCAGTAGAGGCCGAACTCGCTGGCTAAGTCGGGACTGATGGCACGCACCAGTACCGGTAGGGAATAGAGACTGGTAGAATATCATAGGGGGACGCACAATGGACCAAAAGTTGGTCTAAGTGCATGGGGAAACCCACCCTCTCCAATACAATACAATACAATACAAAGCGGCCGAGGCGTGAACCTGGCCACTCACCTCAAATTAGTGCCCAGGTCAAGAAAACATCCACTCCCCCATACGTGTTTGTGGCGTAGTGCTTAGTTAAGCACGGGGGCAGAGGAGAAGTATCCTGTTGTAGGTATGTTACGCCGATGTCAGCAGCCAGACTGTAGGATAATGGAGCAACAATTAACTGGGAAACAATTAGAAGCTAGCGGTCGTGACCTGATCCATGTACTATCCCAACATATGCCTGGAGCGATTTAAAGAGCACGAAGATCCCAAGTCAGGGTAGTCTGTGTTTCGGCCATGATTTGAACCAAGCACCTCCCTTATACGAGTCTCGTTACGTCAACCTGTTTTGTTGAGTCCTTCCTGAGAAGCTAATAGTTGCTCAGCTACTCAAAGAAATTTCTAGCGATTTATGGAACCCGAAGGTTCAGTTTTAATGTTCACAAGAGCCCACCACTGCTCACTATCGTGAGCCAGATGACTCCACTCAACAGACTCTTATCATATTTTAAATAGCATGAAGTTACATCATGACCCAACTTTGGGGCTCTCAGTTGAGACCGGCGCGAGTCCTTGGATGTGTTGGTGAGTGCTGCAGAGAACTTAGCGCGTAATGAAATTCCCACACTCCCCCCCTCTTCCTAATAAAGGGGTGTTTCAAAAAACGCGAAAGCACGGGATGAAATAACACGCCCTAGAACTAGCAGCGTGCTTTTATATCCAGTTTAACTTTCAATGTAATTGTATTAGCGTAACTTTTGTTTTCGCAAGAGCAAGGCTCTGAGGGGCCTGGAATGCGTACAGGATTTTGGTGGGACAGCCAAAATGAAATAGAAGGTCAAGATGTAGGTTGGAGGATAATATTAAAATGGAGCTTAGAGAAATAGGCTGGGGCGGTGTGGACTGGATTCATCTAGCTCAGGATAGGGACCAGTGGCGGGCCCTTGTGAACACGGTAATGAACCTTTTATGTTATAGAAAGTGCAGTGAATTTCTTGAGTGACTGAGCAACTGTTGGCTTCTCAAGAAGGGCTCATCTCCGTGCAGTTATTACCTGTTGGTTACCTCTGAAGAGCAGGGATGGCTCAGTCAGGAAAGCTTCTGTCTGGAATACCGGGATTCGATTCTCTACAGAGGCCTTTACCACCACGATTAGGGTACGGGCTGGATAGCGAAGGAGTCGGAGTTTGAGTAATGGGGGAAAGAGATTTGCCTCTGCATAACGTTCACACCAGCTGTGGGTCCCACCCGGACTCCGTACAGTTGATACTGGGGATTGTTTATCCGCGGGTAAAGCGTCAGGGGCATGAAACTGACCACTCATCTCCATGTAGTGCCCAAGTTAAGAATTGTGGAGCTATATCTCCACTCCCCCATATGCCTTCATGTCGTGATGCTTAATATGAGCCTACTTTACTACCACGAACAAAATGTCTCAGAGGCCGACATTTATATCTAGTGGTGTAGATCTTCATGACAAACCATTGAACATTGACCTCCACATCCTAACACTACCGTTTTCACTTCCTAAAGCTTTACCCTGTCTAAAATTTACCTCTACGAAAAATACAAGTGCCACTGTCTGGGAACCTTAAAAGCNCCCCCCCAAATCAGTTATTATTCTCTCTCAATATGTAATCCTTATAAGGTTAAAGGTACGACAAACTTCAAGCTAGAGTAGCCGGTCTCCGGATCCAGATTCGTAACCGTAATGCTCCAGACTTGTATTTAAGATATCCTTATTTCGAGTCTCGGCTGCGGTGCTGGCTGTGGTGGCAGAGGGTTCTATCGTGGGATTCCTCAGTGCTTCCAGGCAAATGGCAGGTAATGTCTCGATTAGGCCACGACCGCTTCCTTCAAACTCCTTCAACATTCATTATTCATCAGTCAGCCCACAATACGATGGTTACTAACGGCGTCGTAAAATAACCGACCCTTAGACTTCCTGGATACCAAGCAGGATTGTTAGCAATGGGCAGGCACTCGGGCAGCAAGCATTGTGACCGACAGTGCCGTCGGGACCAGTCGCCAGGCTGTACCGTGTCGCGATACGTGAAGCACACGCTCAAATGAATTCGAAAGTTCTGCTGCAGTCGAACGTCATTGCCAGGCGGTGTAAGTCGCGGAACCTTCAGGTGCAAGCTTCGCTCTAGAAAAGAGGTTTGCTGGCTACTGCACGTCCGCGCAGTAGCCAGCTGAGTCCTTCTTGAGAAGCCGCCATCGCTCAGCCACTCAAGCATTCCCCAACATGTTATCAAAGCGGCATGGTCTCTGACATTAAGCTAGGAACATAGACTGAAGGTGTTTGCACACAGGGTGTTGAGAATATTTGGACCGGAGAGAGATGAAGTGACGGGAGGCTGGAGAAAACGCCATAAAGAAAGCTTCTTAAGTTGTACTTTTCACCAAGAATAATTAGAATGACCAGGTCAAGGAGGATGAGATAGGCAGGGCATGTATGCACGAGGGAGAAGAGAAGTGCATGTAGGATATTGGTAAGAAAACCTAAAGGAAAGCGGCCACTAAGAGGACCTAGGAGTAGATAGGGACCAGTGGAAGGGTCTTGTGAATATGCTAGTTAAACCTTCGAGTTACATAGAATGCTGGGAATTTCTTCAGTGGCTGAGCAGTTATTAGCTTCTCAAGAATGACTCAGCTCCACTGAGCTAGTTCAGATATCTTGCTTACTGCAGGAACGATTCCAGTGGACGAGTTTTCCTGCAGGGTTTTTGTGGGCATATTTTGATAAAACGAATTGTCTGAACGAACTGTGTGAGGGGGAACCGAGGAACTGGTGTACTCAAGCCGTTATTGTGAACAAACTTAGAATGTCCCTGCACAAATTCTCCTGTGGAGGCGAACTGTCATAACGAATTGCATGGAGGTGGAACGTTGTACTGAAGAAGTCCCCGTGGACTATTCCTGGCCAAGTACTTCGACGAGGACGAATTATCTTCACGAATTTTCGTAGAAAGATACGCTCCAAATCGAAATGTTGTATTGAACCAATTATTTCTCTCTAAATACTAAACGCATGTCCTTGAACATGCCCTAGATCTCAGTTGTCTTGCATTCAGGACGAATTACTGTAATGAAAGATTTGTTCATAGACAGATATTGTGACATGACGCCCGAAAGTCGCAATAGTGAAATCAGAGGAGGCGTCCATCGCTAGGCAACTGCTCGGTAAATACATTCCCGCGGAATAAATTCCGTTGCTATGCAACGGCACTGTAAACATGCCTTCTCAACAGTACAGAGGTTGTGTTTTCTGCGTGGTCCGTGCCGAGAGATTATAAAAAGGACAAAGAAGATCGTTAGAGTAAGTTGAGTTTCGAGACGCCAGCCTTCCAGGATAGAGCTTGGGAGCAGAGGAATTGAATTGAGTCGAGTCTACGGAATTGGCAGTTGCAGAATAATGGCAAGAAAGGAATTAGGCTGCAGTTACAGTGAGACTGGTATAACTACTCTGTTGAAATCCGTTGCCAGGATACGACTAGTGAAGACTGATAAACCTAGAGCGTGTGTAACGATGACCTGTAAAGTGTATAGATCAGCGATAGCGCTGTATTGCCTGTAGTCCCGAGTTGAATGTATAAGGTGTCAGTAAATCCAATAATCCAATCCAGAACCCGTCTATAAGTCACGCATACTCCCAAATCTTACTTACTTACTTACTCGTGGAGCTGAGCCCTTCTTGAGGAGCAACCAATTCTGCAGCTACTCAAGAATTTCCCAGCATTTTATGGAACTCGAAGGTTCATCACCGTGTTCACAAGAGTCCTCCACTGGTCCCTATCCTGAGCCAGATTTATCCAATCCATACCATCCCATCCTATCTCTCTAAGATCCATTCTAATATTGTACACCCACCTACGCCTTGGTCTTCCCTGTGGTCTCTTTCCTTCTGGCTTTCCCAGCAATATCCTATACGCATTCCTCGTCTCTCCTATTCGTGCTACATGACCTGCCCACCTCATCCTCCTTGGGCATACTCCTAAATACGTGACAATATTCAAGAATGTTCCTGAAGAAATTCTCGTTTTGTGATTAGGCACTTTGAGACGTCTGGGGCACGCCGCACCACGAGCTTAGTTCCCCATCCCCAGCTCTGAGCTGCTGGACCTTCTCTCCCCACCCGCGGCACTTCCCTTCCTCCCACTCCACCATCTTTACTCCTGCTTATCGAACATGGTTGCCACGTCGCATCGAGCCGCCCCCCTGACTATAGCCCAAACTCAGTCAACGTTCAGATTTAAGACGAGAGCAGTAGCATCACTGCAATATACCGAGCGCCTTGGCGTAAGTGAAAGCGTTTGTATTCCGGAGATGCCCCACTTCGATTCTCGATCGCTACACTAGCAGTCCTGATTGAGGTGTTTAACAGTTTTACTCACCGCCCCTGTGGTCTAGTGGCCAGAGTTCCTCGCTACAGATCCAGAAGTCCCGGGTTCGATTCCCGGCGCTACCAGATGGAGAAGTAATGGGTCTAGTACGGAGTCCAGTCAGCCTCGTGAGGATAATTGAGGAGCTACTTCAAGGAAACAGCGGCTCCGGTCTAGAAAACCGAGATTAACGGCCGTGGGAATCCGTTGCGCTGACCTCTATCCCATTAAGTTGACACTAAACATCGCCGACAAGCGGCGGTCGCTCGGTCGGTATAGTTTGCTTGCGGACTACAGGCCACGGAGTTTTCTTTTAAAATTAGTTTTACTCAGTTGCTACAGGCAGTTGCCCGGACATTACCGCATGGTGTGCCACGACCAGTTCATTATTCAGTAATCACTGCTATGGCCGTGCAGTTACGTGGGGCGTCGAGCAGAAATATTCAGGAAAATATTTGGACCTGGCAGAGCTGAAGCGTTTGAACAATTAATGATACTGAAGATTACTGTTTTCCGCCTAGTCTGATTGATACTGTCACATGTTAGTGTGACTATAGACGCGGTATGGATTGGTAAGTGGATTTATTGAACTCTTACAGAATGTAACTATCAAATAAATGTAACAGTCTTATTGAGTTACACATAGTTCAATCCCCGGTGACATCACGTGACATTCGTGGTGGACGAAGAAGTGGATGTGGAGCAGGTTTCCTCCGAGTTTCTACGTTTCTTGTTCTAATCGTCATCCGACCGCTGCTCCATAGCCATCTGCCGTCGATCCCTGAGGCATACCGTAGTCTTGACTAAGCACCACATCATCAAGTGCTCTATGTCTAAGTGTGGAGCTTCGTACACCGTGTCTCAAACACCTTTGAGGGTCCGTCACAATCAGAGAGTGACATCATCATTAGAAATTTGCTAAAATCTATTTTCAGGGTATGGTGGGATCCAAAATGAACATACTAGAGTTTCTGCTGAACCCACGCAGGATGTTTCGTCAAAGATAGAAGCAATATGTTCCTCCGAAACGTCGACGTTACATCTAAAACACATACTCTTCAGAGGTACGACTATGAGTACTCCACATCCTGCACTTAGGTAATTAAGCATGACACCATGAAGACTTGTGGGGCATGGAGGTATAGCTCCACAATTCTCAATACTGCCAATAGATATGAATGGTCAGCTCCTGCAGCTTTACCCCGGGGTATATAGGAGGCTGAATGGTCTCAAGAGCCGATTTTGGCCCGTCCGGGAGTCGAAACCCAACTCCTCAGTCGTGCAACCCGTGATTTAGGAACTATACCGACAGAGCTATCGTGACTCCACAGAGTAGGGAAGCTTCATTTTTATAATTTTACGCTTGGCAAGTTTCGATTGTTTCAGTTGTGTCTTCTGCGGTCGCGGTGTGCTCTCTGTTTTTACTTTTGAATTGATTGTGATTTTGGAGAACCGATGTAGCTCTAATTAACAGCTATCAAAACTTGAAACTCCTCTCGTCCTCTCCAGAGCTACAATTTTACTAAACTGTAACTTCGGCTCTACGTTTACATATTCATTAAATCAATCTCTACTGCCTTTACAGTTGTGCTTCGCTCTCCAAGGTCTGTCGTCCCTCAGCGAGTTGCGTTGGCTTGTGATCATGAGGAAGGCTGTCCGACCAACACACCATCAATTCGTAGGTCCATAACCTCTTCAGACCCGAATTATTTATTATCATCTACTTAACCATCTGGGGCACGCGGTAGCGTAGTTGATTGAGGCACTATGCTACAAACCGGAAGGTCGCGGGTTCGATTCCCGATGAAATAATTGAATGTTTTCAGTAGACTTAATCTTCCAGTCGCGCTACGGCTCTGGGGTCGACTCAGCCGCTAACAGAAATGACTACCAGGAATCTTCTTGGGGGGTAAATGGCGGCCGGCGCTTAGAGATGAAAACGTCACCGTCATCTGTGAGCTGATTGTCTAGAAAATATGGGAGCTTCGACGTCTCACACCCCTATGGGTCTCCATTGTCTGCTACAGGGATAGCTTTACTTTTTTCATTGTGAAACGACTGAATTAATCTTAGCTTCAGGGTCGAAAGTAATAAAATATAAATACATAGCCTTCTCAAGAACTGTGTGTCTGCGACAGGAAAAGTATTGAACAGTTGTGTTTCTGCCAGTGATTCTGTGCTGTGGTAGCTTCTATTACGGCAGTTTTTAATAACACGGCCACTGCGCGAAGTCTACAGTGGGCCAGTGGGCCATTGTTGACGCAAATAAGAATATGCCCAACAACTTTTACAAGAAAACTGCCCATGATAAGACTACGTTAAGCAGCCCAGGGCGTGATGCTGACGACCACTCACCTCGATCTAGCGCCGAGGTTAAGAATTCGTGGACTTACACCTCCACTCTCCATATCTCTCCTATATTTGAAGCTTAATATCATCATGGTTGTGACACATCTTGCTGTTTACTTTTGTTCGTTACTTGCACAGCAAATTTTCGACCCTAAACATGGAGGCAGTACTTTCTGCCGAAACGTGAACGTCTACCGGACTATACGGCGTCACTTCCTAGTACTCTTCATAGCCATCACAAAGACACTCAGGTAAAACTTCTGTCTTGACAAGTTTCACATCTTTCCCTCCGCCTCTCTTTGCATTCTTTCTTTTGTTATATTCTCCGTCTCTTTATATTTTCTTCGTTTCTTTTGTCTGCACTCTGCTACACGCGGTGACCCTCCATGCTGCCTGCACCTGCACCGAAACGTCACAAGAACTGCGTATTGCAACTTTCTGCGGATCACAGTGGCCGCGCGGTCTAAGGCTCGAACACTTCGATCGTGGATTCGAATCCAACTCGAGGCATAGATGTCCATATTTGTGTAGGTAGCGGCCTTGCGATGGGCTTATCCTATTTCCATGGAGTCCTACCGACTGTGTATAGGATTAAGAAACTGGAAAAAGCGGCCAAGGTCCACAAGGGCTGTACAGCCATAAGTAATTTAAACTTTCTGAAGACGATGGTGGTTCCGACATTCTGACTGAAGTCTTTAATGGTTTTCCTCAGTCCCTCCAAGAGATTGTCGGAGTAATACCTCGCTTTAGACCAAGACTGCTTCCTTCCACGTGTTTCTTTTTCCAATTCAGTACTCATTAAATTATCCCACCACTCAACGCTGTACAGTCTGAGCTACTGACACGCCGTAAAACAAGCCAGAGATAAAGATAATGGCGACAAATGATAATTATCAGCGAGAGAATGGAAAACTGAGGATTTATTACTGAGCCAACAGAAATAGCTTTCATGTACACTCTTGATACATGAGCCTGAAATGAATGGGGCAAATGTGAACAAACCACATCTTCTGTCAAGTGGGAAAGGGCGATTATTCGCTTCCTCTGTTAATGACGTAGGGAAGTGAAGTTGGTGTCGAATAGGGTCACTTAATTATCAGGGACTCACGTCCGGAAATACGAAATTAATTTCGTCGTACATTTTTTTTTCGCGTGTGTTTGTGTTCGATTTATATGCTACCGGGGACGTTGAGAGGAGGGGCTGAATGCTTTTCCAAAAAGAGAACAACATGTTTCACATGAGTATACCATTTATTTCAGGCTGAACAATCGGAGAATCGGGTTCGATTCAGTGCGAGGGCATAAATACGCCACAGCGTCCATACTGACCATGGAGTAAATTCAGTATTCTCTCCAATGGGTACCGGGACCTCTATCTCCCTTCAGTAAATCGGCCGGGGCGTGATGCTGACAATTCACCACCGTAGAGGGCCGAGGTTAAGCGTGCTTGAAGCTTCCTCCCTCCCACACGTCTCCTTTTGTGGTGCTTAA
The DNA here is from genome assembly GCF_002891405.2 of Cryptotermes secundus. Classification (NCBI taxonomy): domain Eukaryota; kingdom Metazoa; phylum Arthropoda; class Insecta; order Blattodea; family Kalotermitidae; genus Cryptotermes; species Cryptotermes secundus. The sequence continues at coordinate 505,783 of NW_019731266.1, read as the reverse complement.
GTAAGCACAGGAACAGCTTTGCCGTTTATATTTTACTAAGATAACATAGCAGGTATAGCGACGAGCTGCCGGCTGGACGGCCTTGGTTTGAATCCCGGAAATGGAAAGGTTTCTATGTTCTCCACAGCGTCCAGACAGGCTCTGGGGCACTTCCAGCCTCCTGTCCAATGGGCAACAGGAAGATCTTTCACAGAGGGTAAAAGCGGCCGGGGCCTGAAGCTAACCGCTCACCTCCATCTAGTGCTGAAGTCAAGAATCGTTGCCACGTTTTCGTGGCATGATACTTAATTAATTAACTACAAAGATAGTTTTATCTCTACTGGCTTTCGGAAAGTACTGGTTAGCGTAGAGGCGCGACCACATTACGCGTGCTCGTGCTCGCTAGACCTTGTGCTAGTCGGGAGACTCGTCTGGATTTTACTTGTGCCCGTGAATCTTCGTCCACACTACTTCAGTTGCTCGCCAGGCTTCGGCGCGTGAGGATTCGTATATTTACTCGTAGTGTGTATAGGCTGTAGTCGTATTTTAATCTGTTGGCTATAGTTTTTAAATTAAAAATTAAAAATTTGCTTGTCTCGTGACTTGTCATATCGTCCACATTGCTCGCGAGCATAGCGAGTCACACGAGCACGAGTAAAGTGGACGCGCCTTAATGAACAAGATAAACCTGGATCGAAGAATCAGGAGGGACCTGAAGGAAAAGAAGGGCGAGGAAATGAAAAGGGTAAAGGTATCCCTGCAACAGACCGTGGAGGCCCACAGGGTTGTGAGACATCGAGGCTCCCACATTTTCTAGACAATCGGCTCACACATGGCGGTAAGGTTGTTAGCCTTACGCGCCGGCTGCCCTTTACCCCACCAGGAAGATTCTTAAGGCAAGGTTGATATATTCCTGGACTTAATTAATTAAGCACCACGCCTTGAAGGCGTATGGGGGAGTGGAGGTACAGCTCCGTCATTTTTTACCCTCCGCAATACATGTAGGTGAGTGGTTAGCCTGACGGCCCTGCTTCTTTACCCCGATTTCATAGTAGGGCACAGAGCTGGTCTAGACATCATCAATGGCAAAGCAGTCAACTCCCTACCTGGATGACCATGTATTTATGTCCCCCAGTGACAGGGTGGCCCAGTTATACCCCCAGGCACCGGGTTCCCTAATCATCGCCAATTACGCCTCGAAAGGGTACAATGGAGGTATTCTAACTTGCCTCCGCATAGGGTGCAGAGGGAAATATCTCTTCCTCCTGTCGGTAATGAAACTCCAAATTCCTGGCCGTCCAGGCCACACATTTGGTAGCTGTACTGACTGCAGGGAGGCAGAAGCGTCACGGGAAATCTATTCAATGACAACGACAGTTCCCTTCGTGTGACGTCACGCGTTTTTAACCAGTTGCGCCACTTGAGACTCAAACCACTGATAATTCAGCTCAACTGGCGGACCGCATTATTGAAGTGATTCAAGGTTGCCAGTGGCGACCGGAAGGGACTATCACGTGACGAGTTGCCTGACAGACGTGTGACTGGTGCACCACGGATGCAAATGGGGACCGCGTGGATATGCCGTGGCGGTGAGTCTGACTGCGTGTTCGTGATGTGAAGAAATGGAATCCACGGGCTCACAAGGCTCGGCCCAAGCTTCTCTCTGTTTACGCAGTGATCTCGAATGATTTTTTATTTGTATTTACTTGTTTTTTTACTTGCTTGATATATTTATTTATCGTGACTTATTTGACGGAGCAGGTTGGCCTAGAGATAACACTCTGAACTTGTATTCAATAGGTGCTTGGTTCGACTCTACCGGGACACAGGGTATCTTGAATGAAGTTTTCGTGATTTTCCTCACTCCTTCCAGCAAATGCCGGAACACTGCATTGTGTAGTGCATCTGAAATCCCGCCATCCGACGTCATGGGCTCGAGACTGAAAGCGTCGTGAAGTAACCTACGAGGAGTGATTCATTTATCTGTTTTTAGTTGCTTCTGTATGGGTGTAAAACTTGGTCTCTGACATTAAGGGAGGAACACAGACTGAGAATGTTTGACAACGGGGCGCTGTGGAGGATATTTGCACCGAAGAGAGATGAAGTGACGGGAGGCTGGAGATAACTGCATAATGAGGAGCTTCAGGGCATATAGGAATGAAGGAGAAGAGGAATGCATATAGGATATTGGTGGGAAAGACAGAAGGAAAGAGACAGTTGCGAAGACCAAGACGTAGGTTGGGTGGACAAAATTAAAATTCATCTTAGAGAGGATGGGGGGTTGTGGACTGGATTGATCTGGCTCAGGATAAGGACCAGTGGATGGCTCTTGAGAACACGGTAATGAACTTTCGGGTTCAATAGAATGTTGGGAAGTTCTTGAGTGGCTGCACAACTGGCAGCTTCTCAAGAAGGGCTCGGCTCCATGCAATTAGTTAACTCTCGTCGGTTTTGAGAGTCTGAGAGCTCTTGTTCTCACTGCGCAGCACATTGCGGCTACTGTCTCTTGGGACATAACGCAGGGCCTTTTGAATACGTTCACTAACTTTCGGAAGAACGTCCTGCCTCCATTTTCAGGGTAGAAGAGCAATCCGAAAGTCAGAAATCTAAGTGATCCAGCGGAAGGGAGTATTGTTTCTGTCTTTTCTGCCTCAAACTCTTGTGCCTACTTTCCTGTACCACTGGTCCCTTTTTATCTCGTTGCCTTCACTCCTTTGTCCTGAAGATGGAGGCCTTCTGTTCTTCTGAAACGCCGGTAAACATCTGACTTCACGGTGTTACACCCAAAAGACACTAATCTTCGATATAGAGGTTAGGTTAGGAGCTGGACAGTCGAGGAGTCGGGGTTCGATTCTCAGTAGAGGCAAGAAATTTTTCTCTTCGTACCGTTCAGGCGTGCGTTAGGCACACCCAGGCTCCTGTTCAGTGGGTACCTGGAGCTCCTTCCTCGCGAGGAAAGCGGCTGGGATGTGCAGCAGACCACTCACTTCCCACTAGTGGAGCTATTCCGCCACTCCAAATTATGTCTTAACCATAGGAAAAGGTTTACCTTCCTTTACCTGTAGTTGGAGGTGCTGCACCCGGGGTTTGTCTGGAGAGTTGAGAAGAACTGAAGAAGGCTTCATCATAGGCGGTGTCATAGCCGAGATTCGAAGTGGGCACATCACGATTATAAGTCAAAAACATTCTGCCTGAGCCAGTCCACACGACGAAAGCCTAACATATAAACAATTATTTTAGAAATCACGTTAGGGAAGAGCCGTGAGTCGCCGGTTTTCGACCTCGGTAGGCCGGGTTCGATCCCAGTTCTACTCATGAGGGATTTATGGTGGATCAAGAACTGGGACAGGTTTTCTCCGAGTACTTCGGTTAAGGTGAAATGATAAAGCTTTCCCTGTAACAGGCCATGGGGGCCCACAGGGTTGTGAGACGTCGAGGGTCCCACATTTTGTAGACAGTGGACTCACAGATGGCGGTAAGGTTGTCAGCCTTACGAGCCGGCCGTTCTTTACCTTCCGGGAAGATTCCTGGTGCTCAGTTAGTCGTCCCCAGGGCCATAGTGCAGCTGAATGGATTAGGTCAATTGAAACATCCAGTGACCTCATTGGGAATCCAATCCGCGACCTTCGGGCATGTAGCATAGTGCCTCAGCCAACTGGGGGTTCTTCATTTACCCCTGCTAATCACCATTCCACAATTGCTCCATACTTATCTACCATCCGGTGCTGATACAACCAACCATGAATAAAATTTAAGGAAAATATTATAGAGCTGTGTAAGATTTAAGGGTTTCATGACGGTGACTATTAAGAAAGCAGTCTTTTGGGGTGTGGCGCCGTGTACATATTGTGTTAACCGACGTTTCTTCTACCAGGAAGATGGTGTCGATACGTTCCTCCGAAACTCGGTTAATATCTACGCGCCGTCACATCCCAGAAGACTGCTTTCTTCATTATGGAACAATATTTGACTGCTTTTTGTACCACGTGGGGTCCGTGAACCACAGACAGAGCACTTAATTTATAAATGTAAAACTAAGCAACAGTGATTTGGCAGAAAGTCGCGTTATGCAACCACTGCACTGTGAATAATATCTGTTGAACATTGAAGCAATGGACACGAAGCTGCCATAAATAATTCAGCGCATAGAAAGTGGGGCTCCGTAAGGTCAGGAAAATTATGTAGGCCCCTTATGGCTCCCAGCAAACATAAAACCTCTTTAGAAATTTGCGTTGTCATGTGATCATTCTGCCCAGTGTTAGTTTGGGGCTGTAAAACAAGAGTGTGGTCTAGTCAAAGTAGGCGCATGACCTGCAGGTCTAACAAGGTCCGCGCAACAAGATAGAATGGCCTACGGCTGTGTATAACGGTACTCTGTTGCGTAAGTGAATCTTTTTTCTTCCTCATTTGCGTGCTCTTTGCACGAACCGCTTGACGTACGTTTCAGCTCAAAAACTGGCTCCTGTGCGTCGAAAACATCTCTGACGGTGTGTCATACCTAGAGTAGGCAACCTTGCGGGGGGAAAATGCCCTAATGGTTTATATACGATTTAAAGTTTTAATGAGGGTAGTGTACGATGAGTCTTATCGGACAATAACATGTGTCAGTGCGGACACTAATACTCATCACACCAATCCCTGAAGATGGAGGCAGAGACAGTCTGAGAAACATCGGACACCAACTCCAAACTGTCACGGCGTGTCCCGTATGTATGTATAATGGGATTTCAGTATGGCGATTTGTTTCCCATCATATGATTAAAATATTGTGACATGTAGACCATACTGGGTAACGGAGCAATAGTGACGCATTCTTGACACATGACGCGTGTTTTCCGTGAGGTCCGACCCGAGTCTATATAACTATAGGCTAACAGTAGTTAATATAGCCCTCCCAACGTTAGCAAAAACAAACAAACAAACAAACCAAAAAAATCCGATCATATGCTCTATCTTTACCAGAAGGACAAAGGGGCACTGCCTGGGAACCTTCAAAATCGGAGATATAGTTCCCCCCCCCCCAATGTAGTGTCTCTCACTACAACCACCACTTCTCTCTCTCTCTCTCTCTCTCCCCCAGTAATTGGGAGTTCAGTAGTTGAGTTTTAACCAGAGGACAACGGAAGCTGAATAATTTCCATCGCTAAGATTCGTTGCCAGGAAACGCCTTGTGAAAACTTTGCAGAGGAATAGCCATTGTTGAGAATTGTTCCCAAGCAACGGGTAGTGAAAGCAGAGTTACAAGACTTAACTTGTCCTAGTGATTTATGAAGTGAGCACCAGTAGATTAGTAATAGCCTTGTAATTTAGTGTGATTAGGAGAGACTGTTAAAGAAGGTGTGAATAAATCCAGTCATCCAGTGAAGAACCCACTGTTATTAGTCACGGAACCCCGGACACGTGACAATATAATTATTAACAGATATGTTTCAGATACACAATAAACCCTACTCGATGTAATTAAACGAAAAGTGGACAAACTCACCAGAATATTTATGCTATGGGTTAACGTCTTCAGTGTTATCGGCATCTGCAAGCAGATCATCCACTCGATCCCGTATCGACGGTTCTTCCCCTCAGATCACATACAGTAGCCCATGAGGACTGTCATTAACAGGCTTAATAGACCATGTGGACAGCACTGTTTCGTATCCAGGCACTCCCTGATTCATATCTCGTGTTTCAGACCGGAAATTCTGTGGATTCTCGTGAAATTCCTGTCCCCCCCATACAGATGTACCTCAGATTAGGTCACGACCGCTTCCTTCTACATTTCCAACCAACCATTAGCTATTCATTCGATCGCTCGACACTGTATGGACGCTGAAAGCGTCAGCATATAGACTAACAATAAATAATGATAATTACTAAATATAGGCCATGTTTTTGGACCGGGCCTCTGGGTTGGAGCGAGAAGTTTGGCAAGTAGTGCGGGGTAGTGGTTGCATCTATCTCGTGTGGGGAGGGAAGAAGACATACTGTAACTAAGTCCCTGTTATAGAAGCATACATACCCTACAACCCCTATCTCAGGTGACTCAACGAAATCCACTGCGCATTCTGTTGAGATCGGCCACATCTGAACACATGGGCAGTGGTTAGTTATGCTCTTCTTAAAAATATATTGGGTCATTTAATTGGAAAGAGGCCACTCTGTCTTCTGGGTTATAACATGTGTAGTTCGGTGAAAGTCATCCGACGTTTCAGAAGAATATAACGTCTTCATCTTCAGTTTCGAAAGACACATGACGCAATAAACCAACAAGAAATAAGCAGGAAGATGGAAGCGGTATGTTCCTCCGAAACACCACCGCACAACACGGTGTTATATCCCAGAAGATATGAACTCTTCATCGTTACCGCCGTGACGTAAAATCGGTGGCACAGTCGGTAACTTAGCTGAGTAGCGAGCAGAAAGCAAGAAAGCTGTTGGCTTGGGTTTGGGTAGGCGCGTGTAGTGGAGAGCTCGCGCTCAACACGTCATTGCATAACGCTGGTTATCTGCGACGAATCGAGGTGGGTGGGACCCCGAGGCACAGGACAGAGCGCCGCTAGTTCACTGTCACTCACGTGTTTATTTACTTCCTTACATATTACTGCAAACGATTTAACACATCTCGCTTGACCTGCTTCGGACAGCGTGTGGGTCGGACGTCTCCGTTCTGACGGAGGCCGACTTAAGCAATAACCAGAAATGCATATAACATGCAAACACAGTTTTCTGTCTTCTTGTATGTGACGCGGTGTAGTCTGGTATAAACTCACCGGCGTCCCCTAGGTACAAACTGCGTTCACCTTCAGTGCCGAAGGAAAGCGCTGCTTGCTGCCGACTTTTTGCTGATTATTTCTTGGCTTACTTTTCTGCCCTGAAGATGGAGGCATGACATTCCTCCGATAAGTCCCTAATGATGTACTGGACAACGCGGACGACAGTAGGTCGATCTGCAAACAGACTGCCGTGAGGTTCACAAGTAGCTCAAATACTCAAGAATTTCCCAGCATTTTCTGGAACCCGAAGGTTCATTACTGTGTTCACAGGAGCTCGCCACTGGTTCTTTTCCTGAGCCAGACTCATCCAATCTATAACACCCCATCGTATTTCTTTAAGATGCATTTTATAATTGTTCTCCAATTACGTCTAGGTGATCCGTCTGTCTTTCACCATAAACCCCATATGAATTCCTCTTGTCCATGTATGCTACATGCCAATCTAATCATCATTCACTTCACCATTCTAATTATACTTGGAGAAGAGTAGAAGTTATGAAGCTCCTCATTGTGCAATTTTCTCCAACCTCCTGTCACTTCATCCCTCTTGTGTCCAAATGTCCACCTCACCAACCTGTTCTCAAATGCCCCTTAATCTACTTTCTTCCCATAATGTGAGCGACCAGGTTTCTGACTTATATACCGTGACCTGCCGATCACAGTGGCCACGCTAAGGCATGAACCGTCTTCGCCCAGCCGAACACTAGGATCGTGGGTTCGAATCCCACTCAAGGCATGGATGTCTGTGTGCTTTTATTCTGTGTGTAGGTAACGGCCTTGCAACGGACTGATCCCCCGTCCAAGGAGTCCTACCGACTGTGTATAGATTAAGAAAGTGAAAAAGTGGCCGAGGTCCACAAGGGCTGTAGAACCATAAGCAGATACCTTGCCCTAATTGTCTACTTTAATCCAGTATTAACATCTCGTTGGACTCGGAGAAACATACACTGAGAAACGAACCCATGCCTCCAGAGCATAGGAAGAGCTGGGCACCGTTATGCTGCTGCCCCTGTGTGTGCGTGCGTGTGTCAGAGACCTTCGCAAAAGAGGAGGAGGACTAGCTTGGCGTCTCCATGGTTACAGAGATAGGCCCAACCGAGAGAAGGAGAGAAACTTGTTTGGAGAGTAAACCTCCATGAAGGGAGTAGATGTACTCGCGCCATGGTTGTCAGATCTTTCAACTTCTTGCTTGGGTTCGAGACATGGTTCACGTCCCAAAAGGAACGATGGTTTGTGATTTATATTACGGCGCTGTCAACATTTACACTAAACAGTTTTGAACTGTAGGAAGAATGATGAAGAATGAATTGGAAAGGATTTGGAAGGAAGCGGTCGTGGCCTAATCGAGGTACTATCCCAGCATTTGCCTGGAAGGACTAAGGAAACCCATGTAAAACATCAGTCATGGCAGCCGGCGTCCAGACCGAGTTTTGAAGCTAGCACCTCCTCAATAGAGATATTAAGCGTTACCGGTACATTAACCTGTCCTCTTCCAAAAGAAACAAACTATACTGCAGTGAAATAACTGTTGTAAGTGGTTTTCTGTGCGGTCCGTGCCGAGGCTATATAACGAGAGGGAATCCTAATACGGCAATTAGGGGGCCGCCATGGAGAGTTGGAGCGAGCGTTAGGCTGAGGGTTAAGAGTTGTACGCCTCGTGAAGACTGTTACCTAGAAACGACCAGTGAAGACTCTATCAGACTGAGAGATCAGAGGTTCTTCATTCCAAAATTATCACTTTCATTTGACTGTCCGCTTCCCGGGAAGAAAAGGCATTCTCCATAAGCACATAGACCTGTGCTATGCATATGTGCGAAACGTACACTTGAGAAAAGCAAAGCATAAGAGACAAACCCATCTTTTCGCAGAGATGTTACATAAGGACTATGACCGCAAGAGTTCAGTTGAAAAAAAAAATCTCTTGCCGTGAGCTTTAAGGGGCTTGGCGCCAAGACGAACTGCCTGGAGGTAAACCTCAAGTCGTAAAGTAACAGACTCTGACGGCATTTAGAAGAGTAGGAGGTTGGTGTGAGATGGCCGCCAGCCTGCAAGGACGTGAGCCCGGGAGCATGGGAATGTCCACCGGTTAAGACAGTACGTGCCGTAGTGAACTTCAGTGTGTGAATTAACGATAGCGCTGTTGTTACACGTAGTTACGATCTGTAAGTGTTGATAAATCCAATTACACATCCAAACCCCGTCTATAGCCACTCATACACGTGCATTATGATGAAGTATTATCAGTTCTGTGGAGTTTGGTTTGTACGCAACTGGACGCACAGTATTAAGGTAAGGTACGACACTGAAAGGAGGAAAATTTCTTGCCACGCGGAGAGCCAGTGCTCCTCAGCGGGAAAGCTGTGTCACCTCGGAGAAAAAAAAAACCTAATCTAACAGTCGGGATAGCAACTAGACTGCTGGTTGGACGGCTGGGGTTCGAGTCCCGGTAGGGCCAAGATATTTTTTTCTACTCCACAGCGTCCAGACAAGTTCTGGGACCTGCTCAACGTCCTATCCAATGAACACTGGGGCTAAAGCGGCCGGGACTTGAAGCTAACCACTCACCTTTCATCTAGTGGCCAGGCCAAGAATGGTGCTACTGCCTAGTACGTCTTCATGGTGTGGTGCTTAACGAAGCGCAGGGAGAACATTACTTTCCCAACCCCTGGTCTGTTGTGTCCAGCTTCAGACGTGCGGGTCTAGTAACATCGCATTCCTTGAATGAACACTGAAATGTATCCAAATAATAATTAAACTTTTCATCTCCACATCTCTCAAACTCCGTGGCCTGTAGTCCGCAAACGAACTATGCCGACCGAGCAACCGCCGCTCGTCGGCGAAGTTTAGTGCCAACTTTTGCGGATAGAGGGTGTTGCGTGGTCAGCGCAACGGATCCCCACGGCCTCTAATCTCGGTTTTCTAGACCGGAGCTGCTCTTTCCTTGAACTAGCTCCACAATTATCATCACGAGGCTGAGTGGACCCCGTTCCAGACCCACTGATTCTCATAAAAATCTGGTAGTGCCGGGAATCGAACCTGGACCTCCGGATCTGTAGCCAGGAACGCTGACCACTAGACCACAGACGCGGTCCACATCTCTGATATATTCTCCAGACCATATTTTTTGGGGCTAAGAATTTAATGGTTTCCCCACTATTAAATCGTGTGTGGGTGCCTCTGTGACGCTATTAGAATATGTAGCGTCCCGTGGTAGCATGACATGAATAACGAAGGAGAGGATTTGGAAGGAAGCGATCATAATCTGATCAAACTACTATTCCCTTGGAGCCTGAGGAGCAAGTAGATACCTCAATCAGGAGAGGTGGTGTCACAGTCTGGAATCGAACCGGGCAACTCCCAAATATGTCTAGAGCGTTATTGCAGGAAGCAGCTGAGAAACATTGCTTGGCTTTCTCTTCGACAGGTAATACGTCCTTCTGAAACGTCGATGATCACTACCAGACATCCTGCGCGGTAGTAATCTTCATAGTCACCATTCCAAGAATCGTACGAAACACACAAATACGCCTTGCGTGCAGAATACAGAGTTTAGTTACACATATGGTACATATAGTAACCAGTGTGCATTAAAGGGTAAACCATGCGTGAAGCTCGAACAGTGGACCATAATATGCACGCTATTATACTTCCTAATCTCCCAACCTCCTGTATAATTTTAATATGTTAATTGCAAGTTAATTTCTAGTTCACGTGTGTGTGTGTGTGTTCAGAAACCAAAACGCGGGTCGATGCCCTCGGATGCACCCAGATCCTCGCAAGCACACACGCAGTCGCGTACACACACACATGTTCGCTCTGTCACAGACAAGTTTATGTTTTGCGTGATAATCAGGAAAAAAAAAATTACATGCTTGAGAGATTAGAGGACTGGTATGACTGCTGAATCCAGGCGCATGCGTTTCTGTAAACAACTTTCTGTTTAATTGCTGTGTATTGAAGCAGTATATGCTCTTTTTCTCTGCTCTGGGAGAAGAAATACATTGCAATGCAGTATGAGTGAAGAAAAGCTTTATATGACCATGAAAAACCACCCCTCTCGCTCTCTGTCTCACAGTTCTGGTATGCGCTCACTCTCCAAGATGGCTGGCATCGTAGAATTTGTCTGCTTATGTCAGCGTGCGTGGAGGCACACCACATACAATAGGCCACATAGTTCAACATCCCTCGGCTCATGGCCAGGCTTGCTGACTCAAGCACTGAAACTTATGACTTATATTGAGGTCACCAATTCAAATCCTGACTGATGTTCCTAATGGTTTCCCTCAGTCCACCAGGGCAAATTCCGGGATATTCAGACGGTGTCTAAAATATCTTTGAGGGTGTGTAATCTTCAGTTAGTGACGTAAATCATTACGTCATCGTTAAAAATAACTAGATTTTATTTTCGGTGCAAGATGGGAAGCGAAATTGCCATACCAGAGACGTCAGGACCTCTACTTGCTTAATGTGTTCAAATGAGGAGCTTCATAACTTGTTCTCTTTGCCAAGTATAATTAGAATGATCAAGTAAAGGAGGATGAGATAGGCAGGGCATGTAGTACGTATTGCGAGAAGCAGAATGCATGTCAAATTTTGATTATGAAAACCTAAAAGAAACAGACCACTAGGAGGACCTAGGCGTAGGTGGGAGAATATATTACAATCTATGTATATCACAGACCGTCAGTAATGCAGTAATACAGAATTACAAATAGTAGACACACTAAAGGCATACACAACTACATGAATTGTAAGCGAAAACTGTTACACTGTAATGCTTGTATAACTGCCCCTCGTAAGTGCAGCGCGTGGTTTTAGCGCACGTCAGAGGAGTGTAACAGTTTCGATACACTAAGACACCTGAAGATGGCCATCCATGGCTGAAACATGTTGTGTTAAATGGTGAAATTGGAGGAATTAAAAAAAAAAGAACAATTGTTGCATTATTAACGGACTGTGGTATACACAGAGGTTTTAATTAAAGATTTGAAACAGGATGCTGAAATACAGAGTTAACAATATTACAACAGATCTTAGAGAGCTAGGACAGGATGGTATGGATTGGATTTATCTGGCTCAGAATAAGGACCGGTGGAGGGCTCTTGTGGACACGATAATGAACCTTTGGGTTTGCATAAAATATTATGAAATTCTTGAGTGGCTGAGCAACTGGTAACTTCTGTAGAAGGACTCAGCTGCATGGAATTAGTTGCTTGAGAACAGGTTTTTGTACCCTAATTGAAATGAAGGTGGCCTGCTCAAGGCATGACGTACTCTCAAAGATGTTTGGACACAACACACTTTTTTGTTTTTATTTATTCGTGGGGTGGGCTGAGACTGATTTCGCTCGGTTCACCGGCCACTAGTGGGTCCGATGTGCCAGTTATGGATGATGCATCAGTGTGGAGCATTCGGTGAAAAGAGAATTATCAGGGGAGACTGAAGCACTCGGAGGTAATCTGCTCCAGTGCCACTTTGTGTACCACAGATCCCACATGACCCAACCTGGGATTGAACCCGGACTGCCGCGGTGGGAAGTCGGCGACTAACCGCCTGAGCTATGGGACGGCCGTACAACGTACCTCAGGCTACGCCGCTGTCATCCAGACATTCGACAGACAAACTCATTACATAAGAAATCATGTTGTATTATAAATTTTGTTTACATAATTCCTCTCACCTCGTTAAGCGTTTCACTCATAAGGCCTACAGTATAATATTCCACAACATACTTAATAGGTTAGCCATTTGAAGCCTGCAGCCAATCGAAATAGCCTCTTATTTAACATTTCGGTTCATAAAATGGGCTGGGCGGCCGGAGTTCGAATCCCGACAGGGGTAAGATATTTCTCTCTTCGCCACAGCGTTCGGAGAGACTCTCGGGCTCATCCATCCTCCCGTACAATGAGTATCGGGGGTTGTTTCCCCGGAGGTGAAGTAGCCAGGGGCATGATGCTGACCACTCACCTACATATAGTGCCGTGATCAATAACTGTGGAGCTATACCTCCACTCCCCCACCCATCTTCATACAAGCACACCTTTACCTTGAAGGTTCTCAATTAAGTACCACACTATAGAGACGTGTGGGGGAATAAAGGTGTAACTCCACGCATTCTTAGTAGTGGCACTAGATGGAGGTGAGTGGTCAGTATCACCCCTCGCCCACTTTACCCCCGGGGAAGGAGTTCCCGGAACCCATTAGACAGGAGACGTTCTGGGCTCCACAGCATGTGTGGACGCTGTAGAAACGATAAAAAACGTGCCCTTGACGGGAATCGAACCCCGATTTGTCTCTCGTTCAGTCTGTAGCCTGGGCACTGTAGTGACTGAGTAACTTCGGCTCCTGAAATTGAGAGTTCATACATCGCAGAAAACACACCGCAGCTCGATCATAAAGACCAGCTGGTTTATGCTGTTTAGCGAAGCAAATCGTTGTTTTTGAGAATCATACGAAACCTATAAATTCTGATTGGAACAGTGTAGAATTTTTAATGTTAATATAGATGGTGTATATATATAGTTACCACTGCGTTTTACAGGGTTAACATTTTAGGTAGAGGACACTATTTTAACCTGTGTAAGAAAAGAGTGAGGTAAGGTTATTATGCGCTGGTCACGGTAGCCGAGCGGTCTAAGGCATGTACTGTTTTCTCTCGCTTGGAAACCGGGATCATGGGCTCCAATCCCACTCAGGGTATGGATGTTTAGTTTGTGTGTGTGCGTTTTTCTGTGTTTGTGTACAGGTAGAGGCCTTGCGACGAGCTGATCACCCGCCCAAGGAGTCCTACCGACTGTGTGAGATCTAGAAAACCCGAAGTGAACGGAGAAGTTCATGGCCTAGGCCCACTGGGGCTGTAGTGCCAAGGAAAAAAAAATGTTATTATGCAAGGAGGAACTTGGCCAGATTATGAGGTCACTTGCTGTTGCGAGGACTAAGAAATGTGGCTAAGATGGATGAACAAAGAAATATACATATAATTTTGCAGGGGAAACATAGTGTAAAACGTCCATTTAGAAGACTGATATTGGGATGGGTCCTAACACTGAGACGGTACGGACAGAAATGGGTTCTGGGGAAGGAACCAAGGAAATCCGATGCGAAAGCTTGTTGAATGGCGGGCCATAGTATATAGAAGAAATCACACAATGAATCTGAGGTGTGACGCCGTGTAGCCTGACAGGAATTTACCGACGTTTCAGAGGAATTTTCAGCGTTCAAGAGTGAACGAAGTAAACATCCAGCAAGAATAAAGCAGCCTGCTGGTAGTTTGGCTTAGTCTTCGACCCCGAAGAAGAAGCAGCAGTGCCTTCCTCCGAAACGTCAGTCAAATCCTGTTAGACTCACTTCATAGTCACCGCTTTGGAAACCTCAGTTCCAAGTCTCTGAGTGTTTATTGGTTTAGGATTCAAAATCATGTTTACTGGAGAAGCCCTAGTGTACTAAATTTTGGCTAAATCAGTCAAGTCGTAGTCAACGGACGGATTGACACTTCTTCATAATCGTGTACTACCTGCAGATGGGATGTGGAAACTTGTAGCTTGTGTTGCTGGTGGCGACGGTTTGATGCATGGACAGGCCTGTCTGATGTGGCAGGCTGCTCTGTCAATCTTCCAAGCACTGACACGAGCAGTTCCATTCGATCGGTCGATTAACAGATTGAAAACTCACCGATTTCGTTGACTGAATGACGTAGAAACTGCGTGATGTACAGACGAAGTCGTTTGCGCGCCGAGAAGTGCCAGGTCCGATTGTCACCATGATGACTGACAGACATCATCCTCAGTCATATCTAGTAGTTAACTAACTAACTAACTAACTAACTAAATAGAGCAGAAGCCTTCATAGGAAGCTATTGTTTACTCATGTTGTGAAGAAATGAATGACGTAGAAACTGCGTGATGTACAGACGAAGTCGTTTGCGCGCCGAGAAGTGCCAGGTCCGATTGTCACCATGATGACTGACAGACATCATCCTCAGTCATATCTAGTAGTTAACTAACTAACTAACTAACTAACTAACTAAATAGAGCAGAAGCCTTCATAGGAAGCTATTGTTTACTCATGTTGTGAAGAAATGTCCAGAATTTTATGGAAGCCATGTTCGCAACAGCTCGCTACTGGTCCCTGTCCTGAGCCAGGAGAATCAGTTTCCCACCTTCCTCCATCCTATTTCCTTAAGACACTTTAGCATTAAATAATATTCAGCTTCGTAACGTATACACTTCTCCAAGTAAAGTCAAGGAGGATGATATGGACAGGCAATGCAGCATGCATGTGGTGAAAATGAATGCATATAGGATTGTAGCGAGAAAGACAGAAGGAAATAGACCACTAGGAAGACATAGAAATAGGAGGGAGGATGATATTAAGATGATTATTAGACAAGACGGGGTGGTATGGACTGGATTCTTCTGGCTCAGGATAGGGACCAGTGGAGGACTCTTGTGAACACGGTAATGAACCTTCGGGTTCCATAAAATGTTGGGGAAATTCTTGAGTAGCTGCAAAACTGTCGGCTTCTCAAGAAGGTCTGAGCTCCATGGAGTTAGTTATATTTTGATATTACTCTTCCATCTACACCTACGTCTTCCCAATGATCTCTTTGCATCCTACGCATTTGTTTCCTGTCCCATGAATGTTACATTTATATTTTCATATTCTGTTTATTACTACTGTTAGCTCAGTCTGTATAACAACTAGGCTATGGGATGGACGACCGAGGGGTCAGGGTTCGATTGTCATGGGGGTATTACGTCACCTATATAATGGATATGTGGGGATGTTTCCCAGGGGTTAAAGCGGTAGGAGTGTGAAGGTGACTACTTACCTGCATCTACTTCCGAGGTCAAGAACGGTGGAGCTATACCTCCACTTCCCCATACGCCTTAATGGCGTAATGCTTAAATGATTAAGCTCAGGAATAATTTAACCTTACTACTGTCATTATTATTTGGCAGGAAGACCTGAAGGAATGACTCCACCAGGAAGAAGAAAACGTAGATGGGAGAACAATATTAAAATACATGGGATGGGATTGCAGGATGTGGATTCATCTGGCTTACAATAAGCAGCAATGGCGGGATCTTTGAGGAACACGATAATGAATCTCTGGTTTCATAAAGTTTCGAGGAGTTTCTTGAGTAGCTGGGCAACTGTTAACTTATCCAGAAGGGCTATGCTCCATGGATTTATTATCATCATCAATATTATGATATACCGTACATGAAATTCGATTTAAATTTGAGAAGGGCTGGTACTCTCAAAAATGGTGATTGGGAGTGGACCCCGTATCCATGTTAACTCTGTAGAGGCCACCAAAAGTTTGACGAGAACATTACTGTATGGTAATTTGACTATTGTTTGGCAGCTGGTTCGCACATTTGCACGCCTGGTTAGCTATTCAATTGCTGGGCCAATATTTGGAGCTTTCTGACGCGGCCCAGCCCCAAGCAGCACGAACCAATGGAGCCGTCGGGTGCAGGTACGGTACTGTCGGTGTAAAGTGACTTTCGTTCTTACATTTCATCTTTTTATCGGTTCACGTCCCATTTATATCCAGAAATGAAATGTGACTATTTCTTCCTTTCTTCTTCAGTCTTTCCATCCTCGCTTTCTATTTTCTCGGTATCTCTATTCATGAAAAGACGTGAAACAAGAAACTGTACGAAGCAGGCTGTGTGTAGTGCTAATTGTCTGGGCTTCTATTCCGGCCATGTTGACTAAGTTGGTTCCTGGTTTTCCTCAACCCCTCCATATAAATTCCGGCCTAGTGTCTCGACTACACCAAGACCGCTTCGTGCCAAATTCATAATTCATCAGTTAGACTACCATCCGACGCTGGGTACTGACAGCGTCGTAAGGTGACCCAGAGAAACATACATTTCATTTTGTATACAGACTAGGTATAAGCTATTCAGGGCCCATGAAATTCCAGTATTACTGTCAGTACTGGCGGTGAATGTCAATATAAGCTATCTAGGGCCCATGAAATTCCACCGTTACTGTCAGCACTGTCGGTGAATGTCAGTATAAGCTATCCAGGGCCCATGAAATTCCACCGTTACTGTCAGCACTGTCGGTGAATGTCAGTATAAGCTATCCAGGTCCCATGAAATTCCACTGTTACTGTCAGTACTGTCGGTGAATGCCAGTATAAGCTATCCAGGGCCCATGACATTCCACTGTTACTGCCAGTACTGTCGGTGAATGTCAATATAAGCTATCCAGGGTCCATGAAATTCCACTGTTACTGTCAGTACTGGCGGTGAATGTCAGTATAAGCTATCCAGGGCCCGTGAGATCCCATTGTTACTGTTAATGCTGGCTTTATGGTAATGTTAGGTCGGGCCCCGTTCGGTCTTCTGGTTGCTACGCTGTATCTTATCTGGTTTGAGTTGAAGGAACTCCTGTCCCACAAGCGGCATAGTGTACACGTTTGCATGCACAGTGAACTTTATCAGAGGCCCTATCTTTCCTTTACATATGTTTGCTGCTAGAGGGGGTTCCCTAATGCCCAACCAGTCTGTGCCTCTCTCAAAGGCAATAAGGTTTGAATAGAAGTATTCCACACTGAAACATAGGTCCATTCAACATTTATCTGTTCTTTATTTAACGACGAAACATCATAGGCAAATCTGTAATTTGCAGGCCGAAGACGAGAATTTTTTGCTTGGTTAGGGCTATCATGCATGTCAGACGGAGGTGAAAGGTGACTGTGGAATAACGCACAACAGAGTAATGATGATTATCACAAAAAACCCTGCTCCAGTACTACGTGTTCACCGCGAATCTCACATATGCCTATGGTTACGAGGGAATAAACCCGGGGCTTCAGAGTGAGATGTCAACTTCTAACCTCATGAGCTATGGCACGCCACTTTCATAACATATTGTCACGCGATGACTATAGACGGGGTTTGGATTGGTAATCGGATTTATTGGACTCTTAAACAACTCGTGGGCACACATTACACATCGCTATGACACAAGGACTAGTGCCCCCAGTCATGGTCTTCACTGCGCTGCTTGGTAACGTCCTCGCAGGCTGACGGCTATCTCATACCAAGCTCCTACTGTTCTAACTGCCGCCTCAAGACTGTCCCGTAATGGCAACTGGTCCTTGTTATATAGCCTTTGCACGCACAGCACAGAAAACACCGCTTCCATTATTGTGTCTTTTCTCCTTCCCGGGGAAAATTGTCCACAGAGCTGTTCCGTAACAGCGGCTATTGTACTGTCGCCTGTTTACACAGATGCTAGTTGGCAATGGTTGTACACATCAAAATGTTGTATAATTAACTGTAGTTACACGTTAATTATTGATATCGTTTAATGTTTAAATATATCATTTAACCACAGCAATAAGAATCACTAACGGGAGATTTCAAGCATCACTTGTGACATTTTCATCATCATCATCATCAGTGGCAAAACAGCCCTTTTTGAGCCACGGCCTTCCATAGAAGATTGTGTAAAGTGTGATCGAGTTTTCACTTGTTTGGATTTCGCAACAGTAATCTTTTTACAGCCAGCCTTGCGTCCGACCCCCGACCTGGAGGACCAGGCCTCTGTATTTGTCTCCCAGTGGCATGGTGGCCCGTTTATGCTCCCAGGCACCCGGTTTCCTTTCAGTCGCCTCTTGCGACTCGAAGGGCTACGGTGCAGGTTTTGTTTGAAATAATTATGAAGATTATGTACAGTCTCCTGGGAAGCGACACGACGAATCCGATAGATAGTTACCACGAGTCGGAGGAACTTGCTGACACCTTCAGGAGTCGTCGCCACGAATGGTTGTTATCTATAAAACTGCACGGTCTCACGTCCCAGAGAACCGTAATATTCACGTTCGCCGTCATGAGAAACTCACGTCTCACAAATGGTGCGTCAGTATGAGGTTCGCACAGTGTGGTTCGCATGACTCTGTCTGACGGGCCTTGGCATTTCAGGAGGATTCGCGTTCAACCCCCATGGCTCAGTCAGAAGCTCAGCCACTGACTTACGTGGTTTAGTGCTATCATGTTGACTGCACAGGGAGTATAGAAGGGGCACAGAGACCTTGCATGAACTAGTGGGAGCGCGAAAGACAGAGATAGTTGGATAGTGGGTCCCCCTCTCTCTCTTCGTACCCTCAGGGCCACCGCTATGTTGCCAAGTCGAACCGCGATCCCGAGATGGCCTGTATATCGAAATGCAAGCCGTTTTCGCTGTACTTGAAGGCAGTTCAACCCTCGGCTTGCAGAGGCTCAAAATTGCGTTCACAGATCATTAAAGCCACCTGAAACCCACTTTAGCCCTGCATTAAGGCTTCATGGGTTGCGTCGGTAAAAGCAAATGCTGGGCTGCCACACCTGTCTTCCTTTCGGAAGGTTTCGGGTTAAGCCCGGAGACAGGCTGGATTGAATGAGATTTTGTGGAGTTTTTCTCGACGTATGCTGGGATAGTATTTATAATTAGACCAGGACTCATTCTTTCCACATTCATTCCTGCTCATTGTTCGCTAATTATGACACAGTTTGACGCTGTAGAGTCCGAAGTAGGGACATCGTTAAATGTATCATCTATATAAATAAAAATGTAAACATGAAAATGGACGAAAGCCATACTGTCGAAGGAAGGTGCTGACCAACGAAACATTCTGAAATTTTAAATTATAAGTGTTAAAGAACAGACGTTTTCTGTTCTTCACAGTGCTCAGATCAGCTCTGGGGCCCACCCAGTTCCCTATCCAAAGGGTATCAGGGCTATTTTTCCGGCGTTAAGCTGACCACTCACCTCCATGTAGCGCAGAAGCTAAGATTTGAGAATTTTTGTTACTGTCAGACACTTGCAAGTTTGTTGATGTGGGGCGCCCTCTCTGACGAGAAGACGGATCTGTCGTTTACAAATGCTGCTCGTCCTCGACAGTGCAGTATTCTCAAGTCCGAGTCCTGCGGGACTCATGACAATATTTTTACTGTCTCAGATTCGAGACTCCCCCAACCTGGAGGCCCAGGTCCCTGTATTTATATCCCCCAGGGACAGGGTGGCTCGGTTATACCCCCAGGCACTGGGTTCCCTTTTCGTCGCCTCCTACGATTCGCAGGGCTGCGGTGGAGGTACTCAAACCCGCCTCCATGGGGGGTTGCATGTTAACGGAAAGGGCGAGAGTTAGTCCGTTCTTGTTGGCGACAAGCCCCTTGAGACCCACGACCAAAATTTTTATTCTCCAATTGAACACTTGCGGTTATTGTCCTTATGTAATGTCCTCTCTTACGAGAGAATGGGTCTGTCGTTACAAATGCTGCTGGTCCTCGCCAGCGCAGGCATTCTCAGGTTCAAGTCCTGCGGGACTCATGACAATATTTTGCTGTCTCAGATTCGAGACTCCCCCGGACTGGAGGGCCAGGTCCCCGTATTTATATCCCCCCAGGAACAGGGTGTCCCCGTTATACCCCCTGGCACTGGGTTCTCTTTTCTTCGCCTCCTGCGACTCGCAGGGGGGTGGCGCCCCGTCTCCGCACGGGATCTGTATGTTAAGAGAGGTTTCTGGATAATAATTAGAAATTCAGTTCGTACCGCACAGAAACCACATTACGTCACTATGACATTCATTGTTTCATTCCGTGAGGGAAGCAGTCGCTGTTTGTACTGAGAAGCATACAGAATACATAAACAGACTGTGGAGAAATGCACAGGATGTGGTACCTGTGGTTACCATTACAGTAAACCCATGATAATCCGGTTGGTTCCAGTTAATCGGGACCGAAATATGAAAAATTCTGTTCACAGCTGAGTACATATTTTAAAAGAAACGTGGGATTCAGGAGCACGACTTTCACACTGTGTTGAGGGCGGCTGGAGAGACTGAAACCACGCAAGAAAATTTCCAAGATTCGCGTGAGCTGGATGAAGGAAACCCTGGAGTTCAGTTTCATGCATTTTTATAGTTCTTAAATAAAGGCTGTACAGTGATATTTTTTAGTCATTTTCATCAGCACTACCAACTTTATTAATTTTCCATTTGTTTTCTAATTTTTATTTTACATTTTATGACTGCCCTTTGCTTCATTAATCCGGATAACCCCTCACATTAATCAGGATTAGCGAGGGTTTCCTGTATATTCTTGAACAATAAAATACCCTGCATTTTCCCTCAGTATGTATTTATGTATTTCATATGATTCTCGGAATAAACACTGAGTATTTCTCTAGATCAATGTCTGTCTGCTCTACGAACCAGGAGACGCCATTCTTTGTGTAGGCAAACTTGCGGAAGATGTCTTGTGTAAAGCATATTTGAATTTCCCATCTGCGCATGAATACCGAAACTATGTTGAAAACAGAATGCAGCAACTTTCTAATGATGACGTAATAGTATACGTCACCACGTTACGATGACGCATCCTCGTTCAAACATCCAACTTTTTTTCCCAGGTATGAACGGGATTTTAATTGGGTGAATTGAAGGCTTCAAAGTGTTATATATGAATAAGTAAACCTTGGGCTCGTACGTGGATCTTCAAAGTTATGAATGGAATAAGCACGTAAAGAAATAACGGGAAGAACGTAGTGATGTTACATTAAAATTCGTTGTTATTTGTTTCTCTTCTGTTAAATCACTGAAGAGATTACTGCAATAATGAAATAAGAGCACGAAAGACTGACTGAAACAAACGTAACCAGATTATAAAAAAAGAACAAGCCAAAGAATTGCCCAGTTCTCGGAAATCGAAAATAGAAACTGTGATGAAAAATTTCGTAATCTAAATAGAATTTTGCTTTGTAATATAAAAGGCAAATGACATTGACGTCACAATTTATTTAAACTTTTATTAATTGAACTTCATTTTATAAGAGGATTTACGGAATGTCGCTGTGAAGTGAGCAGTGCGTCTGTTTCCTATCCGTGAGATGACGGGTTCAAAGCTCGGTCCGAGATTTCGCGGTTTCTCTTAAGCTCTTCGCTTGTAGGAGGGAATATACGTCTCAAGTTGCGCCACTCCGTCTTTCTCCTAATTAATTCCACTTCATTATTCCCTAATCATCATATTATTGACGCTATAATGAATATCATCCGTAAATAAACCCAAGAAATAAAGTTTTTTCTGTGCTTAACTAATTAAGCACTGCGCCATTAAGGCGTATTGGGGAGTGGATGTATAGATCCAAGTTTTCTTCACCTTGGCACTAGTTGGAGGTGAGTGGTCAGCTTCACGCTTCGGCCGTTTTATCGCCGGGGAAAGAGCCCCTGTACCTGTTGGATAGAAGGATGGGTGGGCCCCAGAGCCGGTCTGGACGAGAAAAGTCTTTCCCCTATCGGGACTCGAATTCCAATGCCTCGGTCCAATGCCTTGCCCGTAGCCAGTCGCTATGCCGACTCTGCTGTCCCGGCACCCACATAAATAAACCGTAGATGAATAAAAACATAAGGATAAGTGTTACGCAATTGGTGCGAGGAGCGTTGCTTTAAATTTGGCAGAATATTAGTGGATCCGTACACTGGCAAAGATATTTTGTTCATAATTGTACGAGATATAAATTAAATTAAAAATCGAAATACATTCTGTGCACCTTAATGTGCATAGGCTATAACATGTTTGTTCTTGGAGAGTCCTGTCTTCTGGAATACACTGTCGTCTTGTTCGTTGGAAGTCAACCGACGTTTCGGAGGAATATGTCGCCTTCATCTTCAGGGCCTAAGAATAAGCCAAGCAAGAGACCAGCATGAAGCAGATAGTAGGTTACTCTGCTTGCTCCCTTGTTCATGCTACTTTCTTCCTTGGCTTATTCTTAGACCCGGTAGACGAAGGCGACATTTCTTCCGACGCGTCTGTTGACTTTCAACGGACTACACAGCGGTATGTCCCAGAAGATAGGACTGTTCATAAGCGCCGCTGTGAGAACCTCAGCTCCTTTCTTACCAAGGTTAAATGGATTATTTTAAAATTAAAAGATGCAAATAAATAACGTAATAGAGGTAACACTATCCCTGTAACAGGCCGTGGAGGCTCATGGGGTTGTGAGACGTCGAGGCTTCCACATTTTCTAGACAGTCGGCTCACAGATGGCCGTAAGATTGTTAGCCTTTACCCCCAGGAAAATTCCTGGTACTTATTTCTGTTAGAGCTTGAGTCGACCCCAGGGCCACAGTGCTGCTGGAAGGATTAGGTCATTTGAAAAATACAATGATGTCATGGGGAATCGAACCAGCGATCGTCCGGCTTGTAGCATAGTGCCTCAACCAACTACGCTACCGCGTGTCCCCAAAGTAATAGAGGCAAAACATAATGTTGACCCTAAACACTAGGTCACGAAGTGGTGTGGAAGAATGGAGGCAGAGCTCCAAGCAATCTGAACTTCAACACTGGGTGAGGTCAATAATCAGTCTCATTGTAAGCTGGGGGGAGAGCCCCTTTTCCCTCTAGGCGGGAGACTGGGTGGACTTCGGTACAGGTCTGTACGCTGTGACGGAGGTCTCTTGCCCCTGCTATGTTGTCCAGCCGGTAGCTCACTCGATATACTGACTGAGCTATCCCGGCTACCACAGTTAATTTAATATACATTAAAATCGACAATTGTAATAATCATTCCTCTAAAATACGCTGAACCATCACTTTTGGTGAAGTTTAGTTAGTTAGTTGGTTAGAGAATTAATTCCCAAAATTCTTCAACTAATTCCAGTGACGTCTGAATTTGTTAAATGGTCTCCAAATTCTCTAGGTTTATATCCGTTAGATCAGCATCTTTGTAACAAGCTGAAACACATAGTGAATGCATCCCACTCCCTGAATTTCCTGCAACAGAAAATTGAAAATGTGTTCTTGGGTGTCATATCGCAAAATAACATTCGGCCACACATCGCCCAATGGGTACAGAGGTTTCAAACCGCAGTCTAAGAAAACTGGGAACATATTCAGCATCGAGGCCAATAAAAAAGATGCCTATTAGCACTTTTAAGATTGTCAAAGTCAAAGTCACATTGCGACTGACGGTCAGTCAGTCAGTCAGTCAGTCAGTCAGTCAGTCAGTCAGTCAGTAAGTAAGTAAGTCTTGGTGTCGAGCCCCATTACTTTTTGACAGTTATGGTCTTGTTTTTGTGGGCGCCCTCTCTGACGAGAGGACGGGTCTGTCTTTTGTATATTTTTTTTCGCATAGTGGGGGGGGTGGAGTCCAGCTGGGTCCACACGGCACGGCGGCCACAGATTGGCCTATTGTACCTACCCCGGGAGATTATGATGATGGAGAATTTGGTGGAATGAAGATTGGCAGGGGAAACCGAAGTCCTCGGAGAAAACCTGCCCTAGCGCCACTTTGTCCACCACAAATCCCACGTGACCAAACCCCGGGATCGAACCCGGGCCGCCTCGTTGGGAAGCCAGCGACTAGCCGCTTGAGCTATGGCGCGGCTGTCTTTTGTATATGCTGCTGGTCCTTGCCAGCGCAGTCTCTCAGGTCCGAGTCCCTTGGGACTCGTGACCATATTTTACTGTCTCGGATTTAAGACTTCCCTTTTTGTCGCCTCCTACGACTCGCAGGGTCACGGTGGAGGTATTCGACCCCGCTTCCACATGGGTTTTTTAAGACCGAATTTCTTCTGAATAATATATACAATTCAGTCCGTACCTCACAGGAAACATGACGTCACCGCACCAAAGACCAACCGGTTAGTGCTGTTTAGGGAAACAGTCGCTGTTTATTGTGAGAACCATACAAAACAAACACAGATACACTCTGTGGGCACAATGCAGAGTTTTAGTAGGTTGAAGTAAGTGGTTCGTACAGTAGGCAATGGGCTCTAAACGGTTAAAATTAAAAATACTTTTCTGTGTAACGAATGAATCGAAATGAATTAATCTTTTTCTACACATACGCACGCTTTATACAACGCATGTGAGTTCAACTGAAATCCGCAGAACTCTTAATTTGCACATTTTTTAAAAGAACATTAATTTCTTTTTGCGCCACCCGGTACGTCAGTCAGCGGGAGAGTGTCCAGAGTAGCGCTGCGAAATGCGCCGCGACGCCTGCATCCCAGGCACCAAACCGACATATCTCACCAGTGCACCCTGCGGAAGCTACGAGCTTAATAAAAATTAACACTTGATTTACGACTTTTAGTGTTGCATCATGTTCTGCTGTGAAATACGGCGCCATGTTCTCCCGTCAGGCGATGATTTGTGTATATCGGGCGACCTAAATGCGTGGTGATTTTTGATGACATGATTAATAAAACAACAGAACACCTTGATTATAACAAACGGTATGTAGCAGCATGACAGTCAACAGGGTCACATTTGCAACTAAGTGACTGACTGACTCTGACTGAGTGAATAAGTGAGTGAGTGTGACTGACTGAGTGACTGACCAACCAACGACCCACTTCCTATAGCAGACTGCAGCTTAGGGAACAGTTCCTCAGTGGGACAAGAAATTCGCCGTTTCTAATGAAATCTGAGCCGGTCACGATAGCCCAGCGGTCTAAGGCATGCGCTGTTTTCGCTCGCTCGGAAGCTGGGATCGTGGGTTCGAATCCTACTCAGGTCATGGATATTTAGTGTTTGTGTGTGTTTTTCTGTGTTTGTGTACAGGTTGAGAGGCCTTGCGACGAGCTGATCACTCGCCCAAGGAGTCCTACTGAATGTCTAAGACCTAGTAAACCGAAGTGAAACGGAGGTAGGCCAAGGTCCAAATTGGGGCTGTAGCGCCAGAGGGAAAAAATGGAACCTGAAGGCTTTTATTTATGGTTATCACAGCGCTGACTCTGAAGAATATTATCTTCCGGGATGTGACGCAGGGAAAGTTCTACCAGATTACACGGCGTCAAATTCAAGACAATTTTACTCGTTCATCATCTTTTCACAAAATCCCTCTACCATTCCATCGTCTGAGCCAGATGAATCCATTCGTCAAACTCACAACATATTTTGTAATTGTTTTTCATTTTTGTGGAACGTGACACCGTACACATGGTGGAGCGGTGTCAACATTTGTGAGGAAGCGTAAGTGTAGAACAGGTCATTCTTCTGCCCTTACTTTCCCCCTAAACATCGGTGACGATCTGTCAGACTAGACGGCGTCACAATGCAGAAGACAGTCATCTTCATAGTATTCGCAGTAAGAACTTATAATCTCACGTTTTAATATTATCCTTCCATCTGTGCCAAAGTCTTCAAAGTGGTTACTTCTTTGTATATTTTTTCCGACAGAAACCTTGTATGCATTTCTTATCTCTCTCATGCGTGCTACATGCCTTGTCCATCTCATATTTCTTGATTCCATCTTGTCTTTAAGTTAATACAACGATTAATGTGGGTTAGTTCGATGTTTCTCGTGTTTTACATGCGTCGATGTCATGAAACGTAATTAAATATTGCATGGTATATTATTACTTTACATTATGGTATATTATTCCACGTACCGTAAAACTGTGTACATGGTGTATATCAAGTCAGGGGTAGGCGAGTTTATAGCCTGCGTTTAGGCGTACAAGGTATGCTATTCAGCCCGCTGGATGTTTTCGTATGTAAACTATAATGCATGCCGTGTTATTCAAAGCTAAACTTCACGGCTGTGAAACTTTCGTGTCTAGGAATTCTCACACCTCTTTTTAAAACAATAGTTGGCGTTCCTGACGTGTAATGGTGAACAGTTCTTTTCTCTGCTGTAAAATATGTAAAACATCTGAGTGACATGCTGGCGTAAGGGCGATACATTGTTGCAAATTCGCCTCGTAACCATGGCAATAAAGAACACAACATCTCGGGGGTGCCCAAAGTTATCCTGCGATCAACAATTTAGTCTATTTCGTCTCTTCGTTGTTTGATTGCCTTTTCTACATATCTGTACATGCCTTATATTTACACAGAAGAACGTGTCTTAGCGTCCATTCCTTAAAGGCCAGTATGCCATATTTACGTGGAGTCATTCTTCCTTATATGGGTTCATTTTTAATTTTGTATACGTGTGGATATGAAATCTGGGTCTTTCACATTAAACGAAAGCGTTTCAAAAGAGGGTACTCAGGGAACCTCTGGACCCTAAGGGCGACGAAGTAATAAGAGACAGAAAAATACACAGTGAGGAGGTTCATTAGTTGTACCCTTCCCAAGATATTATTACGGTCATCAGATCAAGGAGAAAGGGACATTACGTATCACGAACGGGAGATACGAGAAATGGATACAGATGTTGGCAGGGAAACCAGAAGGAAAGACAGTTTGGAAGACTTAAGTTTAGATGGGAGGGAAATTGATCTTAAGAATTAAGGTGAGAGGGTATGCACGGGATTCATTTGGTTTAGGATCAAGCCGCAGTGTGGCCCTGTGATCAGCTCAGTCTCTTAACAGAAATGAGCACCAGGAATCTTCCTGGGGCTGAAGGGCGGCAGACGCTGACAACCCCAACGCCGTCTGTCTAGGAAATGTGGGAGCCTCGACGTCTCACAATCCTGTTACAGGGAGAGCTTTACATTATTTACCTTTAAGGCCCAATTCCGGGTTTCTGTGAACAGGGTTCTGAACTTTCGGGTTCCATAACAGGCAGGGAATATTTTTAGTGGGTCTGTTAGAGCCTTAAGGAGGAGTTAGGAAGTTCATATATAACCCGTGCATGACCTAGATATTTACAAGAATTTCATTTCATATTCCTACGCCAAGGTTCACTTCGACATAAAATTATAGCAACTTGTCACTTAATAATATTTACACATGTCCAGATTTTATAATTTCTGACTTCATCACAGTATCTCTTTCCACTAGGTTTTCGAACTAAAAATTTCCACGTTTTTCTTGTTTCCTCATGTTACAATACTACATTTCTTGGCCATCTCATCACTCTTAATTTTATTATATTAAGTACCGGATGAAGAATACAGAGTATGAAGCTCCTCATTATGTAGTTAGTTATTGGAGAGGGTGGGTTTCCCCATGCACTTAGACCAGTATTGGTCCATTGTGCTTCCCTCTATGATATTCTACCAGTCTCTATATCCTACCGATATTGGTGCGTACCATCAGTGCCGACCGAGCCAGCGAGTTCGGCCTCTACTGGCTTGGCGGTATCTATAATGCTTCCCCCATCTATCAGAGGCGTTAGAGACTACTGTTGGGCGGGAAACGTCCTTGAATTTGGCTCAGTGACCTCCTTTCCTCATTATGTAAGTTCCTTTTGTATTTTATGTAGTTCATATGTCTAAAACAATTATCACACACTCCTTTTCTTCGTCTTCATCAGGCAGTCTGGCCTCTTCTGCCTTCACATATCCATTCCATTCTTTCCAAGGTCTCTTTCCGGTGTATGCTGTAGGATGCGCTTCGGAACTTTTGTCTTGTCATTGTATCCAAATGGCTGGTTTAGTTTTATCTGTATTAATCTGTTTTATATTATACTGACTATTATTTACGTTTCTTCCCTAAACTCTACATGTTTAATATGGTTTAGTCTAATGTAACCGTTAAAATCGTGAATAATCCCATTTCTACTGACACAATTCTGTACAGACATGGTTAATCCATTTCTTAATCTATAAAATAAAAAACTCAGTGGCTTTAGTCTGCAAGCGAACTATACCGACCGAGAGACCGCCTCTTGTCGGCGAAGTTAGTGCCAACTTTGGCGGATAGAGGATGTCGCGTAATCAGCGCAACGGACCCCCACCGCCGTTAAAACGTTCACTGAATTTCTGGGCGGGACAAAGTATTGTACAGCATTACTACAAATGATTCATTCCATTTCAAAACACTATATTTTCCAAAATATTATACATACAAATATGATTGATAGATGAATAGAACCTCAAACTCACCAAGTTTGCATCGTGATACACCAGTTGGCAGCATGAATGCAGTGCCTCACAAAATGGTGACGAAGCTGGAAAAGGGTTTCTGTGTGTTGGAATATGCGAGATGTTCGTCTGTATTGCAGTGCAGCCTGTATTCAGAGCAGAGCACAGAAAAGAGCCACAATGTAAACAGAGCATTCTGCGGTGGTATCGGCAGTTTGAGGTTACTGGTTGTCTGTATAACCGGAAAAGCACGGGGAGACCAATATAGTGTTTTGAAATGGAATGAATCATTTGTAGTAACTCTGTATTTAAGGCCGCGCCATAGCTCAAACGGTTAGTCGCTGGCTTCCCACCGCGGCGGCCCGGGTTCGATCCCGGGTCTGGTCAAGTGGGATTTGTGGTGGACAAAATGGCGCTGGGGAAGGTTTTCTCCGAGTACTTCGGTTTCCCCTGCCAGTCTTCAGTTCACCAATTGCTCCACAATCACCCTCATCTATCGTCTGGGGCTGTTACAATAGGCCAGAAGTGGCCGCAGTACAAGGACCTTAGTCCCACCCCACTAGCAATAAAGAACAACCCTGTATTTAAATCGAATTCATCTTGTACCGTAGCGGGTTTGAATCCTTCCCTGAATAGAGTTTGAGAGATCGCACATTTTACCTTTTAAATGCTATATAAATGACGTATCTTGTTTCGAAACGCCATTCTTTAACTTTATGTTCAGTAGTCAGCGAGTCTGAAAGCATTCATTTCGTATTTCAGAATATTGCCTCTTCAGCAGTGAGAGTTCTGAGTGACCGTCGATAGGAAATAAATACGTACTTTATTTCGTTCTAAGAAACCTCGAAACAAAAGGGGTTCGGTGTTATGGGAGAATTTCCAGGTTTAGTGCGAAAATATATCAGTGTTTCGCGTATGTTTAAACAGTGGAAGATGTACGCGCTGTTCACAATTGATAAAAGAAAGCTAGAGCGATTTGTATGGGAACACTTTGACATTCGCGTGGTCTCTGTGTTTCTGTTTCTTTTTGTGATACGCAGGTACGACGTTTCTCATTAACCAGGCACACGCAGTGGCACAGCCTACCACGTGCTACATTATTCATGTGGGCGTTGTTTTATTTTGTTTTCATCGACTCACATATACCCCGTGTAGCACAGATCTAATGTAAAGATGTAAGTCAAGATTATGGTCTTCTGGGAAGTGACGCCGTGTAGTTTGGTCGATGTTTATCAATATTTCGCAGGAATATGCTGCGTCCATCTGCAGGGTAGAACGGTAATTTACGGGCTTCTGATGTACACCGTTCCCATTATTTCTTATCCCTGTGGTACCATGTAGTTTAGTCGAATGTTACCAACGTTTCGAAGGAATTTGCTGCCTCCATCTACAATGTAGATGAGTAATATTACGGGTTTATGGTGTACATTATCCTCTCTGGTTCGGTCTTAGCAACAGTTCTAACCCCCTACATCATTAAATGTTCTTTCCGCGCGGCTCAATTTTCTGACCTGAAGGAGGAGGCAAGAGGGGTTTTCGAAGCATCTAATGACTCAGACGGTGTCACACCCGAGAAGACCGTAATCTTCTCGGAAAATGAATTTTATGATTTGTGGGTTAGAAAGTACTGAGATTAAACAAACCAAGGCGAGGTGGTGTATATATATATATATATAGCACGGATGGTGAGATACGTAAATAAGGCTGAAAGGAGTGTACAGCATAGGAAACATATACGTGGATGGGAGTGCACCGTGGAGGAATTGGCTGTGGATTCAGCTGGCCAAGGAGAGAGCCAAGGGACTCGTGGCGGAACCTTGTGAACACGATAGTAGACCTTCGAGTTCCACGCAAGGCGAGAAAATTAGCCAGATTAGCAACTATCAGTCTTTCAACGAAGATTCGGTACCACGACTTTTTTTTTAATGCGAGTGGGGTGGGACTAAGTCCCTTGTACTGCGGGCACCTCTGGCCTATTGTACCAGCCCCAGATGATAGGTAAGGGGGATTGTGGAGCAATTGGTGGAATGAAGATTGCCAGGGGAAACCGAAGTACTTGGAGAAAATCTGCCCCAGCGCCACTTTGTCCACCACAAATCCCACTTGACCAGACCCGGAATTTCGTGATGTGTTGGACAATGTATAACGTTTTTCTGCGGTGCCAACATCATTCTAGCACTGACTCCAAGTTTAATTAACACGTTTAACCTTGGTTATGTTTATGCGGGTGCCTCTATGCTCACGATGAACTGGTTAACTAATGTTAATATGAATGGAGGGGGAACAATTACTACTGGAGTCAATGAACCATTGTCATCAGAAGTTTCCAAGGCTAGAACACATGTTTACAGGGCCTCCGCGGTGTTTATCGTTCATGATGACAGGTGGTTAAATGTTTACTGTTAATCAACCATTATGTAAATACTATTTTCGGCATTGTCCGTCTCTCCATGTATATAGAAACACGTCTCGGGAGCTGGGTGCGCTTGGGGAATTTATCAGGATGAAAAATTCTGCAGGCAACGGTGTCATTGTGGTTTACAGCATATTTTGCGAGCCGGGATAGCTCAGTGTGTATGGCGAAGGGCAGGACGGCCCGGGTTCGATTCCGGGTAGGGGTAAAAGATTCTTCCTCTACTTAGGGCATCCAGACCGACTCTGGGGCCCACTGAGCCTTCCATCTATTCAAATGGTATCGAAGGCACTATCCCCATGTGTAAAGCGGCCCTGGGCGTGAAGCTGACCACTCACCTCTGACTAGTGCCGAGATTATCTTCATGGCATTGTAACCACAGGGACAACTTCACCTTTATAGCATTTTTCTAATTCTAGAACTGTGAGAAGAATAGTATTCAGTTATTCAGTATTGAGGGGGTGGGTTACCCCATGCACCGCGACCAGTTTGATCTATTGTGCGCCCCCCTTTGAATTTCTACTGTCTCCATACCCTACCGGTACTGGTGCTTGCTATCGTTCCCTTTCTGCCAGCGAGGTTTCGGCCGTCTACTGGCAGTGGTATCTGATAGTTAGTCCCTTTCTGTCAGTGAGGTCGTCCCTCCTCTGGCAGTGGTACCTAAGCTCCCCCATCTACCGGAGGCATTGGAAACTACTTGGGCGGGAAATTGCCTAAATTTAGCTCAGAGGTCTCCTAGAGACATGAGGACTTGTTCCCTGAATTTTTCCGCCGTTAAAAATTCCATGATCTCCGCCGGGTTTGAACCCGGGAGGTGGGAACGTTACCCCTAGACTACGGAGGCCGCTGAGAAGAATAGTAAGTATTAAAATACACAAAACAACGTTAAAACCAGCGGTGGCGTGTGGGTGAGAAACACGGCCCACGACTGAGAGAATGAAATTACATAAATACGTGAGAGAGCAACCGGATCCTGAGGAATGGGTTTGGAGAACCAGAGCTGATCAGGGAGTTCCGATCTGAGAATGTTATTAAATGGAGAAGGCTGGAGTGCTTGGGCTGTTAGAAAATTGTTCGAACTAATGGTATAAAAGTAGAACATTGGGAGACCCAGACAGAGATGGCCGGAATACGCAGGGGATGATTTACAGGAGCTGAAGTTGAGGAGACTGAGGGAAATGTAAACAGCGGATAAGAATGGGAATGTCCTAAAGGAGGTCAAGGTTCTCAGAGGGCCGTAGGGAAAGGATGTTAGTAGGCGGGCTTCTGTTCAGTTTGGACCGTTAGACTTTGGTGTCGATCACTGTCAGTAGGTTCGTAGCCTTTTGTTGCATTTCTCCTGTCCATTACACCACACATGGAGGGAGAACAATGCATTACTTTGTGGAAATCAGACGTTTGCGAAAGTCTTGGATGGTATCCAGTGTGTAATGTTATGTTGACGGTACGAGAATGTTCGATGTTTTTGGGGGAGGGGGGACTGAGGATGTGGGGGGGGGCTAGCTCGTTCGACTTGGCAACACAGGGTATCCCTCCCTTCCACTGTCGAACGAAAACAAGAAGTTGCGACTTGGCTCCGCTTGACATTTCAAAAGCAACTTGTCAAGTGTCAGTGACGTAGAGGGAGGAGCGAGGTTCAGGTAGGCAAGGAAATTGCGTGGCTAGCCCGCGGTATGAGAGAGGGGTGGGGGGTCCTGTGGTAGTGTAGTGCAAAGAAGAAAAGTTTAAAAAATTCTGTTATAGAATTGAATCTTTCTTGACCCTGAAGTTGAAGGCAATACGTTCCTCCGAAACGTCTATAAGCATATACCAGCCGCGAACACTTCAAATGCAACGAGCGCGCCGTGCATTGTGGGATTCAGGTATCAAAACAGTACTTGCGCCAAGATCGAGGCGGCCCTTAGGCGTCCATAGGGTCCTGCAACCAGGCATCTCTGCCAAGATTTTCCTCCAAGTCAGAGCAAACACTGACTTGGTGATTCCGTGTTTTACTGCGTGCTTGTCATTGAATCCTCTTCAATATTCAGCCCGCTCCATCGTGTGCTTCCAATGTTAACATCGAACATTTCGGCCTAATGCATGGCTCTTGATGTTAACATCAAAATTCCACTCTAACGCAGGCCTTCCAATATTAACATAAAAATTCCACTCTCCCAAAGTAACATTAAAATTGAGCCCTCGCAGAATTCTTCCCTCTCAACGTTAATGCTCAACTCTAATGCGACAGAGGCCGTGTACACTTATTTCCTGTGCTGCGTAGCCGTAGGAAAATCCACTTCCCTTCGCTTTACCTTCCTTCCAACTTACCTTTACCCAAAGGATAGTCGGGAACTTCTGGAAACCGTCCACGTGAGTTTCTGCCGCCGAAATAAGGGCAGTGTGACTTGTACTGCGGGCTCTTCGCCATGACCTCAGCCGCAGAGAAGCATTGGATGTAAACCCCACGCATTCTTAATCCCTGCACTAGATACAGATGAGTTGACAGCTTTATGTTCCGGCTGTTTTGCACCTGGAACGAGTTCCTGCGCTTTCTGCTGGGTAGGAAGGTCCCTGGAACCGATAACGTGGGGGTAAAGGGCTTCTGCTCTGAGAGGGAGCAAAGCCACTTACTGCACTGACTGCTTTAGTAACTGAGCCAACTTCCCAGCTGCTTTTAGGAAATGTGTCCATTCAATTTAGAAAGACAGTCGAATAATCTGTTCTTTTTATAGATCGCTCTTTAGTGCTCTATGTACGCTGTAGGTGAGGGACTTCAACCACGGTTATCGGGCCGAATTACACGTCACAGTTTTGTATCATTTGTTGAATAACTTGCGTCAGTCTACATGTTATGAACGGCCAGATAGCTTCGTGAAGCCGATAATAACATGAGAGTAGATCGTGCTATCACCGAAGGCGAACCTTCAGTGTCTGTAAAATTTAAGGTTTTCACGGCGGTGACTATGAAGAAAGCAGTCTTCAATGTCTGGTTTGACAAATGAAGTGGCGACTTTAATAAAAATAATAATAATATCAAGGTTTAGACTTTTCGATCCGTTCCCCTGTAAGATATGTTGACCCTTCCAGCGTAACTTGGAGCGTCCAATGGATTCTGTTCCTCTACGTGTATAGTCCCTTAGCCGCTTTGGAATGCTTCCAGGTTCAATTCTTTCGGCTTTAATAAGGAGAAGACGTTACAAATACTTCCTTCCATACGACTGGCTTTGACGACGTTCCATTGGAAACGAAATCGATTTTTGTTCGGTAGCGCAGTCTGCCACGCTACGACACGTAACCGTTTGCACCCATTTTGGCCTCTGGAGCGCGTACTGACCACTTTAGCGGTTTAATTTAGAGAGATGATCTCCTTAAATAAAAATTGTGAAAGCCGTTTCCGAGAAAATCGTCATTTTCTGTCTTGGGGACCATGTGAAGGGTTGTTATTTTGGAGCCAGAACGTTTATACGTTATACTGTATGACGGAAAAATTCCTAAACACCGAATATGAATAAAATACGCCTAACCACTGAGGCATATAAGTTGGTGATATATGGCCGTCATCACTCGAACCGCTCACATTGGTTTTATATGATAGTTGCTACATGTTTCGATCCAAATTTCGGACCATCTTCAGGCAGTCTCATCAAATACATCTCTTTTTATTGAACAGTGTTGATATGGATCCATATTACAGCTACTCATCACATTCACATACAACCGTCAAGATATTGCAAGAAATTTCCCACTTTTTAAAATTTTTTCAAAATTTAAATTTAAAATTCTCTTGTCCGTGAATGTAAATTCTGTTATTTTTGTCCCGAACTTTCGCCCGGGTTTCGCTGTATAATTCACGATAACGTTATTAGTTTTCAATTTGTTCTCACTTGTCTTCTTGGGTACGTCACCATGATTTTGGGTTTTCCCCTTATGGTGCACTGTCTCTTCCTTCTGTGGGGGCGTTTGTGTCGCATCTGTTCCTGGTTACAGCGTGGACTCCATATAGACAAGACGGAATGCCGAAGCCCCTTTGTCATTATGCATAGTGCTGAACACGTGGAAATCCGGCGAAATATCAAGATAGAAATTCTGTTACTGTCACAGGCCTTTATATGCTACGTGTATGAACAAGTAAAAATGGCGTCCCTGTAAGTTGATTCATCACAAACCCCATATGACCGCGTGACGATATTTCTCTGGAACTGTATACGGAAGATGCTCGGTTTAGATTCTGGCTATCCCTACTGAGGATTTACGTTGTTTTCTTAAGTCCCTCCAGGCAAGTGTAAAGACAGTATATCGATATCCGCTTCTTTCCAAACCCTTTCCAATTCATCATCCGAGATTCTCTCACTACGCAGTGAATAGAAACAAAATGTTGAAATATGCAAGCAAACTGACATGGCAAAAGAGATATGTTTTGATACGCAGGCCGAAGTTCTCAAATCCAGCATGAGTTTAGTTCGTCAGGTAGCCACTTCCGCCCATCGGCAGTAGGTGTCCACGGTTCACCGTTGTCTATTTACATCCATCAGTCTTGGCGGTGAGTGCATTCACCGTGGATTTCTGTGTATAGCATACACTTATTTACCTGTATCTATTCTATAGCACTGCACCTGTGCTTCAAATAAACTGCCCTTCCTTTCTTGTCATTTATCATCTTTTTATGCTCCATCTTTCTATATCCTTGTATCGGTAACGGTGCCTGTTTGCTTAATTAATGAGGCACGTCATTAAAGACGTTTAAGATGTGTTGGGGAGTGGAGGTATAACTCCACCATTCCTGACCTCGGCACTAGATGGAGGTGAGTCGTCAGCTTCACGCCCCTGCCGTTTCACCCCGAGGAAGCGCCTGGTATCCATGGTATAGGAGGCGGGGTTGGTCTCGACGCTATGGAGAAGAAATAAAATTTTGCACTGCCGTGAATTGAAACCAGGCGGTCGAGCTTATAGCCCGTCGCTATACCGACTGAGCTACCGCGGATTTTTCCTTGTGCCCATACTTTAAAATTATGGAATAATAATAGCACATTATGTTATGATGACTTATGTACATATTCTGATGCCGTAATATACTGACCACACGTTTTCTGGAAAATTCTAAATTCGAGAAGTCCGACATGTATTTTACTAATACAGATTTCCGCAATGCACCAGGTGTACCTTATTTACAGCGTGAAGCAATACAATTCAAATACTATCATTGTAAACTTGACCCATTTTCCTGAGAAAAAAAAACAGATGAAAATCGTATCACATCAACATTGCAAAGAGAACATTTGAACGTTGACACACATGAACAAGGGACTGAAACAAATCAGACAAGCGACGCTCAGTTACAAGCCCACTGCAAATATAATATAAAGTTATCTGTGTGCTTAATTAAGCACCATGCCAAAAGACGTAAGAGGGCATGAAGATATAGCTCCATGCGTTCTTAGGTTCGGCATCAGATGAAGGTGGGTGATAGCTTTATGCCCCGATGCTAAGGCAGCTAGTACTCTTTGGGTCGGAGTCTGGGCGAGCCTACGAATCGGTCTGGACGTGCTTGACTTAATACTTCTACACTGAAGACGAAGGCAGCACGTTATTTTGAATCTTTGGTAAAGATCTACCAGGCACCACGGTTTCATATCACAAAACACAGCAATCTTTACAGACCCAGCCGCGGGGGCTCCAGATCTTGAACAGGTACCATAACAGAAGGGAAACTTCTAGACGATTGAAGAGCACGATAAGGACTCTGCTACATGAAATTTATTGGACGTGGAATACAGATATGAACCTTATGATGGCCTCGATACGGTCATCCTGCAGGAACTGTACAGGTATCTGAGCCTTCGAAAGTCTTGCTTTATTTAAAAAACGCCATTTCACACTGAACAGTTAATGTAACGTTGAATTTTATCATGACTGAAAGATGAATTCGAACGACGCGGACTTGGTTGTGACGTATTTAAAAGTAAAATCCCAGCAAATTAAACAAAGTAACTCCATGGAACCAAGCCATTCTTGAGAAGCCGCCAGTTGTGCAGCTACTTAAATATTTCCCGACAGTTTAAGGAACCCGAAGGTTCATTACCGTGTTCACAAGAGCCCTACAATGGTCACTACCCTGAGCCAGATCGATCCAGTCCATATCACCCCATCCTATCTCTGTAAGATCCATTTTAATATTATCCACCCACCTACGTCTTGGTCTTCTTAGTGGTTTATTTCCTTCTGGGTTTTCCACCAATATCCAGTACATAGTCCACAGTTTACA
This sequence comes from Cryptotermes secundus, assembly GCF_002891405.2. Classification (NCBI taxonomy): domain Eukaryota; kingdom Metazoa; phylum Arthropoda; class Insecta; order Blattodea; family Kalotermitidae; genus Cryptotermes; species Cryptotermes secundus. The sequence continues at coordinate 468,620 of NW_019731266.1, read as the reverse complement.
AAGTGTAAAAAAAAGCTCTTATTAAATGGCGTAGCGAAAACGATTAACTTTTGAAGGGATGAAGGCATGAAGAACATGTAAGTATAATTCAGTTCCTACCTAACATAAAACATTATAATAACAAGCTAATTAATGCTGTTTAAGGGAGTTGTTTGTTCGGAGAATGACATGAGGCACATAAATACACTGTGTGGGCAAAATACAGAGATATTTTCTTAATGTGAAGGCACGTGGCAAACCTGTTTAGTTACCACTGCGATTTACAGGGCTAACTGGAGGACTGCATTATTTCGCTTCACAGTTGGCAGGATAGAGGTAAATGTAAAGAATAATGAGAGTTATAAATTATTTTTTTAAAATCATATATTGTAACGGAACAGTATACGGAGAAAATATATAAACATGTAAAGACACCATCTTGTCGCAATTATTTGTTGTGAAAAAATTTATAATTGCGAATTAATTAATAATTTCAGTTTTATTTTTAATCGTCTCAGTGATTTTCACAAGATACTGGTTTTTATTTGAACATCCTGTGGGCCATATTGTAACTCATACATGGACCTACATATCAGACCCATCTGAAAAAAAGAAGACACATTTAAACATAATTTAGGGGGGGAAACAATCACAGTTGAAAAAAGTAATTCCCCCCCCAGGTATAATTCTTGGAAGTTCTTGCCCCTGGCTATAACATAACAGTAAAGAGAATTATGTAATAATAATGTTAGCTGTTTTGATAACCAGCTTAACTTCAGCAGCACCATTTCTTCTTTTCATACATATGTACGTATTATTTTTCGTAATTGTAATAATAATAATATATGTACATGCACAGACCAATGCTCTGACGGAAATGCTCACTCAAACGGCACAAGGAACAAAATCCACATATATTTTGTTTTTTTTACCAGCAGAATTCTTCACTAACACAATATCAACCGCATATTATTTTTATACTTTTGTCATTCCTTAAAAACATAACTCGTTTTCTTTTTCTTTTTATTCAAAATCTTTTAACAAATTATATTCTCTGTACAATAGATGCGAAAATACCTTCGATGTAGACCTAGATCTTGACTTGGACTTATTTGTTTATACACTCGGAATATGGAAGTAGACCCAAACACTGAGAAATAAAGTTACCGTACTTACGCATGTATAGGCCGCACATTTTTTGCCAAAAATTCAAGAGGAAAACTGGGGTGCGGCTTATATTCGAAATATTCGAAATCACACTTCATTTAAAAAAAATTAAACGTTGCCAAATTTCGGAATAATTTCTACTCCTGAAATAATATTCCAAGAAAATTATTTTTTCTATAATTTCTGTCTGAAAATTGTGCTGCGGCCTATACATGCGTAAATACGGTATATTATGTCTAAAATATCCTCGAGAATAGGAAACATGAAAGTCGTTGTTTGTTCAACGAGATCTCCGTACGGTAATTTTTTGCTATACATCCTATGTTGAAAATGGAATATAGTAAATTTATAATGACGGTACAACATACGTCACTGGTGATGCTGCAAGCTCAAAGATATTTCAGACACAGAATACAAGAGGCAACAGAACATAGCCATTTTCTCACCAGGAATCACTCTTGGTTTAGAATAACATTACTACATTATCCACTCAATTGGCTCAATTGTCATTTGTACTGACTGATTGTCAGCTCCCTGAAGGGTAGAAATCAGTTCATCTTATTCATATCAGCAATATGATACTTCGCTTCTTGTGCAGACCTACTCAGTTTGTGGCGGGGCACCTTCATTAGACATGAAATCAGGTAAAGTCCATCTACTCTACGGTCCAGGGTACGTCATACCTTGTATAGGCAGCCTTACGGAAGAAAAGTTCCCTGTAAGTGTGTCTAAATTTCCCACCGGCATATAAATAACGGAATTATGTTGAAAATATAACCCAGTAACGTTAAAATAAGCCACGCCATAGCTCAAGCGGTTAGTCGCCGGGTTCGATCTCGGGTCTGGTCAAGTGGGATTTGTGGTGAACAGTGTGGCGCTGGGGCAGGTTTTCTCCAAGTACTTCGGTTTCCCCTGCCAATCTTCATTCCACCAGTTGCTCCACAATCACCCTCACCTCTCATCTGGGGCTGCTACAATGGGCCAGAAGTGGCTGCAGTACAAGGGACTTAGTCCCACCCCACTAGCAATGAAAAAAAGTTCCGAATGAGCCAGTGACGGTGCCTGCGCGGTCTTCGCTCGCTCGAACATGGGATCATTGGTTCGATGTCTGTGCGTTTATTCTGTGTTTGTGTTAGGTATCGGCCTTGCGACGGACTGATCCCCCGTCCAAGGAGTCCTACCATCTGCGTAATAAAGGTAACGAAACTGAAGAAGGGCCAAAGCCCAACAAAGGGCTGTAGAAGAACCATTGACGAATGAATGAACATTCTGATTATGACACATATTCATTCCGAAAGGAGGTGGAGTATGGCCTACAGTTAGTTTTAACAGTTGTCCATAGATGGCACGTAATGAGGTTTGTCACGAAGTTGAGTAGATTTACCCTACATGATCTCTGTTTGCTCCCTTCGAATATAAATGTTATAGCAATTTTTATGTGGTTCTGCAGGGTTTACATTTAACGGAAAGAGGAATTGGTTACACGCGATGAGCAGGATTCGATGCTTATTAACAAGTGCAGGAAGGAGATTGCTGATGACGTAACTGTCACTGCCTACTCAGCGGGGACGGCAATAAAAACAACTCGCGCACGATCGTAGCTTATGCAACACAGTACATTAGTTCATGATCATCTAGAGGTCTGTCACAAAGATCTGTTTATTATACAAATATTTTCTTGGACACTGTCCATGCTTGGGATATACTTAAAATATATGTTTCGGAATCTGAACCCGCTTCCATCATCGGGTGTGAGGGGCAACACTCCTACTCAGTTGTAATGATCCGCGGTGGGCCCATCTGACGGAAATCACTAGACACGTTCTTGAACGAGATGTGACGTGTCCGGAGTTCCGTGACTAACAATAATGGGTTCTGGGTTGGATTTACTGGCACTTCTATCACAATCAATTACAATCAATTATAACAGCTTACAGTCAGGGACTGCCTAAGACTCGCTCCATTCCGTAGTGGACTACGAGTGTCTTCTCTTCCACTGTGACTGACTTGGTTCTGATTTACGAATCAGTCACTTCTTCAGCTTCCGTTGTCCGCTGGTTAGCACTCCACAGCTCAAAATCACAACTCTCTTATGAACGTCGAATGACGGCTCTCTCGCGAATGAACTGAACTAACTCTTTCATAACTTCGGGGCGAACCGAATGTAAGTCGCAATGTCTTACAGTTCCTCTGTTATTCTGTATTTATTCATTGCAGCGGGAACGTGCTTACCTAACCGTTGCTTAGCAGTTGTCATATTGCGCGTCTATTCGTTGTAGCGGGAACGTGATTACCTAATCGTTGCCTATCATTGGTCATATTCGTCACACAGTAAAGTTCATCTGTTCTTTGAACCACAGTACGTCACATCTTGTGTAAGCAAATTTCAGTTGTTCTGCGCATGAATTCTGAAAATATGTTTAAAACAGAATGTAATGATAATGTAGTGATTTACATCACTGATGATGACGCAACATCATTCCTATAATCTTAATAGTATGCATCCTGTTGTGTGTTATAAACACTACGTGTTGTGTAGACTGCATACTTTTGTATGCACATCATTCCAATAGTTGATAGTGTATAGCTCCTTCTATGGATCCTAACCGAGTCGGCTGAACGGAGTTCATGGAGGTAGGCCTAGGCCCACTGGGGCTGTAGTGCCAAGAAAAAAAAACCGAGTCGGGTGCTTTCACCCCTCTCAATCTTGATGACAGGAACGGATTCATTTTCAGAAACTCTGTATATGTCAAATATATACCCTGGACAATGGATAATGTATTTATACAGGGTGTCCCAAGAGGAAAGGTCAGTATTCTCAGAACTCCTAGTATCGGTCATTCCAAGTAAAAAAGTGTATATGTACGCGTTTTATTCCGAAAGGTTTGAGATATATTTCACTGTACAGTTCCAAAACTGTTGATAAGAAAGATATATTATGTTCTGTTTCTAATACCGGTATCTACTGTTCAAGTGACAAAGTTGGTACTGTTTACCTACTATAATACGTTTTCGAAAATTCCATCGTCAACATCAGTACATTTTGCAACTCGTGAGGATAGCATATCAGCATATTCTGCATTTGTGAAGATGTGGGGTGTTTTTCACAACACACCTACAATGCCACTATCAACAGTCACAACGGCCAAGTGACACTTCGCACCAATTCACATGCTGGACGAAAGGACAATACTGGGCGCCAAATCCAAACAACTGTACAGTGAAATAGCTGTATCTCGGAAACCGTTCGGAATAGGACACATGAACACATATAATATTTTCCTCAGAATGACCGATACTATTACCCCTTCAGAACACTGACATTTCCTCCCGGAACACCCTGTATAATTATTACATTTAACAAAATACAAGAAATATTACTCGTATAGAAGGAAGACGTTATAACGAACATACATTAAATAGGTAAAGGTGAAAGAAAGGTAAAGCTACCCTTGTAACAGGCCGTGAAGGCCCATACGATTGAGCTGTCGAGGCTCCCACATTTTATCTAGACAGTCGGCTCACAGATGGTGAGGTTGTCAGCCTTACGTGGCGGCCCCCCTTTACCCCCCAGGAAGTCCTGGTACTCATTTCTATTAGAGGCTGAGTCGACCGCAGGGCCATAGTGCGGCTGGAAGGATTAGGTAAATTAAAAAAATCCACCTCATCGGGATTCGAACCCGCTATCTTCCAGCTTGTAGCATAATGCCTGAACCAACTACATAGGCCTGTACTAAACAGTCTTTGTTCAGCTGAGACAAACATGCCTGAATGCTTGAAAGATACGCCTGACTAGCAAATTTGCTTGACACTTTTGCGAATAAGATTGGGGACTTGCCTTCTGACTTGGAGGTCACTCCCCGACGTCTCAGAGAACTCCAAGCCCAAGTCACATTGCGACTGATGGTCAGCCAATACGTCTTGGTGTCAAGCACTATCTGGGGCTCATGACAAGATATTTATTACTCTTTGACAGTTACTGTGTTTTTTTTTTCGTTGGGCGCCCTGTGACGAGAGGTCGGGTCTATCTTTTGAATATGCTGCTGATCCTTGCCAGAGCAGTCTTTCTTGGGTCCGAATCCCCTGGGACTCGCGACCATATTTTACTGTCTCAGATGTGAGATTCGCAGGGTCACGGTGGAGGTATTCGACCCCGCCTCACGTTTCCACCATTTTTATAGTCGAGGGAGAATAGGAAGCCAGGTTATGTAGGCAGACCTTGTAGACTGTCTGAACCCAACAGAAGACCTCAATCTGAACTCTCAGCACCGCGAAATCCTGGAAACTTAAGGGATTAAAACTGACGCAGTTTGGGGATATGCCTACAAAATTTTAGTTAAGCCTCCTTCCCATGTCTAACCTTGCCTTCCGCGTAAACCATGAAACACATTCACACGTAAGTCGAGTGAAGGAGAAAGTTTCCCCACTTTAGAACTGTTTCTGTACGCCGGAGAAAAACCAGACATGCAGAGTAAAGGCAGAAGTACTCATACTTAACCCAGAATATTGTTTACTTCCTGGTAAAAAACATGTGACTAAAATTTAAAGTACGAATAACATTCGAATAAACAAAGAAACAAATATTGTATTAGAAGCAAGTTATGAAATGTACGGATTACATTAACACTCTTGGCGCGCTAGCTATGTTTGAAGTTTACGGCATAACTGTGCTGGATATCTAGGAATGTTCCTCATTTTCCTTTACTTTTCGGCCCGATTTTGCGGCGAGTTAAACCAGAGATGTGTGGGCCTACATGTGAAGTCACCATTGTTACTGTCCAAATTTAACCAAAACTGCAATCTGTGTGCAGATCTGAGTTCTTGTTTCGTTTGCTCCCTGACAGATTAGGATCTGCGGTATGGTTACGATCAAAATTAACTATGAAATTATGAATCTTACAGATAATGCGGCTCCTCGGACTGGGGTATCGGTCAGTCGGAATGCTTCCACATACAGAGGTCAAAGAAAAAATGTAGACATCTATGTATGGGATTCGAACCCGCGATCTCATTTCAGCGGTGAATGATATTTCGTGCCTCAGACGGCACGGCCTCTGTGATCGGCACAAATTCTTGTTGAACTCCTAAATTATTGAATTTCACGAAAATCCTTTCATCGGTTCTTGAATTCTTTAATGAGCACGCACATACACATACGGATGGAGAGCAACGTGAGGGCGCCCGAGGGGCATCGCGTCCACAAACACTACGGCAGCACTGGCGCACCACCTTGATCGTTACGACTCGACCTGCGACGTTTCGACTGACGATTCAGTTACCTTAACACCCACTGCACTAATTTCGGATCTTGGACAGTTCTTCAGAAAGCCCAAGACCCCAGCGGCCCCTCTTCCGGGGCACTTACAGAATCTCGACAACCAGAGTTCTCCTGTCTGAATTCGGTGGGGTGATGGTTATGTTGAGTTGATTATGGTTTAACTGTTACTAGTTAAGCTGTTCAGCACTATCTGTACTGTTATTTGGTGTACATAATGTATTGTGTAGACCCGTTACTGGGTAACGACCCCGAAACAAACAAGGAAACAACATCCGCTGCAAGGCAACAGGGAAACGATTGGAATACGACAATGAACGGTGTCTTCTACGCAGTCCGTGCCGAGTGTTATAAGGGGGACAACGGGGGAAACTGAGGCGGTGTCAGTACCTCCACCGTGACACTGCGAGCCGTAGGAGGCGACGAAAAGGGAAGTCTCAAATGTGAGACAGTAAAATATTGTCGCTAGTCACACGGGACTCGGACCCGAGAAGGACTGCGCTGGCAAGGACCAGCATATACAAAAGAAGGACCCGTCCTCTGTCGTCAGAGGTCAAATTCTTGACCCTACCAGGACTCGAACTCCGCCATACGTGTTGGCAAGAAGTTTGGAATAAATGTAATTACGCCTTTGGATGTTATCTGTTAGGTCCGCAGTAGGAGGAAAAACATGACGCCTGAAGGCCGGAATGGTGGAGCCAGAAACGTTCACTGCTAGGCCACGGCTCGGTAAACACGTTCGCGCGACAACAAATACGCAAGCAACAATGTAGGGATTGCTAAGAAACGCGTTTTCTGTTGGATCCGTCCCGAAGCTATGTAAGCAGGGTGCCAGGCCGACTGAGTTTGAGGAATTGAGAGAATATGGCAACGATTTAGTTGGCAGTTGCAGGAGGGAATTGGATGGAGAGTTCCGGGCAGCTGTGACATGAGGAACTGAGCGCGGGAAGCTGAATAATCTTCACCGTTAGAAGCTGTTGCCAGGGAATGGCTGTTGCAGACACAGCAGGCTGCAAAAGGCTTCGCGGGTGCTGTGGTGATTTGTAAATTGTGATTAGCAATAGTGCTGTAATTGCGTGTTGTACAGAGTGCTGTGTATAAGTGGTCAATAAATCCAGTTAACGAATTCATACCCCGTCTATGGTCACACCCCCCTAAATCGTGACCGTATGGATATCAGGTTTATAAACAGGCCGTAAAGTAACTACAAGGAGTGAATTTCTGTACAGTAGGTAGGAAGGTGTGTGGACTCTCACTGTATGTTTACCCGCCAGATAGTGGCTACCTGGTGCTCTGGGTCACACAGAAACCTTCTGCCACCGCGGAAAGAACAGAAGCAGTCAGTCATGTGTCATAAACGTGACGTGCAGGTGAGTGATCAGCCCTGACGCTTTGTCTGTATTGCCCCTGAGGAAATGAATGGTACTCATTGGACAGGATGATGTTTGAGTCTGTCTGCAAGTTGGACGTCGTTAGCAAGAATCTTTCCCTGCCGACACAGAATCAAACCTCGGTCGTCTAGCGCGTCTTGATAGCTTGTTACATCAACAGTGATACAAGCAACTTCCACTATGATAACCCTATCGTCACACGGGCTCAACCCTTTAATATGGGGTCTGATTACAAAATATGCAACGATTATTTCACTGAACAGCATGGACGATTTCCTCTAGTAATGGAGACCTGGTATGCTCTCTGTGATGTAAAAGGTATAGCTGTTGCTGTAACAGGCCGTGGAGGCCATTAGGGTTGTGAGACGTCGAGGCTCCCACATTTTCTAGACAGTCGGCTTACAGATGGCGGTGAGGTTGTCAGCCTTACGCGCCGGCCGTCCTTTACGCCCCATGAAGATTCCTGGTACTCATTTCTGTTAGAGGCTGAGTGGACCCCAGGGCCATAGTGCGGCTGGAAAAGTTAAGTCAATTGAAAAAAATCCAATGACCTAATCCGGAATCGAACCCGCGACCTTGCGGCTTAGTGCCTCAACGAATTACGCTAATGATTACTGTCTTCTGAGATGTGACACTGCGCATTCGCGCACAAAGTCACTAGCTTTTCCGGGGCAAATCTTCAGGGTGGAATATACGCCTTCATGTCCAAAGATGGCATATTCAGTGCCACAATAAACTCAAATCTCGAATGAATTTTTTTAAAAGTTATTTACATGAATACAAGGCTTCAAAGACTTAATTAACGTGTCTGTCCCAACGGGAAATTAGCGCATTACTATGCAAAATAGTAAAATAAGAATATCTGCATTAGCAGTTCAGTGCAGTTTTGTTGTAGAGTTCGCCAATCCAATCCCGGACAAGGGACTCGCTACACATTAATAAAACTGCATCACGCTGGGAATACCGGTGGAGGCGTGACTCCAGCCGTGTCAAATAATTACATTTATTTATTCAGGGACGCAGTGTCTGAGACGGCACTGCACAGAGTCAAATGGTAGGATGGTTAGTATATAGTGAATTAGAAAGGATGTGAAGGCAAGTTGTCGGGACCTGATCAGTCACTCCAGAATCTGAGCGACGGGGACCATGAAAGCTGTTAGGATACTGGGCGTTGTAGTCGAGATTCGAACTCCGCACTTCCCGAACACAAGCTAGAAGTGTTAGGGGTTTGCTCGGTGGATCACCGGTTGTCTTTACATCTGGGCAAGGCCCATGGGTGACCGCAGAAGGCTGAAAGCCCGGAATCTGCCCCCCCCCCGGACTTTGAAGAGAAGATAAGACTGAAAAAGACGGAGTATAAATTCCCAAAATTGGAAGCATTTAAAAGAACATTATCTCTTGAATATTTTAGGGGGTTCGAAATAAATAACTGCAAGCGGCTTAAACGTAAGTTTGTTAAGATACCTTTATGACTGCGCCCCCCTTTTGAAAGAACATGGCGAAGCCCCCCCCCCGTGTGCTGTATATGGGTTTCTTGATGGTCTGCAGAAATGTATGCACATCACTATCATGGTGATGACTGCTGTTGACGATCGAATACCGGTCTCTCACATATAGCGCACATTTTATTTACGTCTTTTTCGAAGTGAGCTGTAGTGAGCCCTTCTCTTAACAGACAGAAGACAGTCAACTTCATTGTCCAGCCCAGCTTGGGGCAGGAGTTAAAATGTAATTACGTTATTTCGCCAAGATTTCGTATTGGTCATCTGGTGTTCACTTTAAGCACCACGAGAGCAGTTTTATCTCCATGACTGACGTCAGCTATTTTATGTGTGATCAGTAGACGAATGGAAGCTGGCATATCTTAATCAGCATAGTGACTAAGTACGGCCTGGATGACCGGGAAATCGGGTTTCGATTTCTGTTCAACATCCACATCGGGTCTGCGGTCGGACCATCCAGTTTCCTATCCGATGGATGCCGGTGGCTCTATCCCTGGGGGTAAAGCTGACCACTCACATTTCATTTACTATGCCGGCTTTAGGAATGCGTGGATACATGCCTCATTTCCCCCATACGTATTTATCGCGTGGTGCCTAATTGAGCACAGGGATATTTTCAAAATATTATTCTACTTTCCTTAGTTTAAAAAATGAAAGTAGGCTTATAAAATCACCACGCTGTCTGTGTATCCCCCCCCCATCAACTTTTGAATGCTCCATACTTCATGAAATTTGGCACGCATATCACGGCACCTGAGCCCATATCAACGGCGTACTTCACAAATCTCTCCCATCAGTCTGTGTGTGTGTATGCAATCCGTCCTGTCGTTGCTAGACAACGGCTCAGTAAAGAAGTTCGCGCGGCAACGAATATATGCAACAATGAATTGTTGGAAGCGTCGTCTACTATGCGATCCGTGTCGTATCAACGGAAAGTAGGCGATTAGTTCTTCAGAGAACTTGTTTCTTCATAAATCGCAGCATTTTGTTAGAATGTTGAAAATTTATATTGTGATAACGTAATTATTCAATCTTAACACTAAATGCGTGTTTAGGTGGTGATGAAATTCACAGTTGCTTGAAGCATGAAGCTTCATTACAAAGTTGCATAAAATCCCACCTAGGCAGATTTCTCTGAAATAGCGTGAGATCAGATACTGAATTTATTTCGAAACTAAATTTCAAGTTGTATAGGCCTGCTTTCTACGAAACATAACCAGGATTCGCGATTCGTTAACCCAATCACCAGCCGTGTTTTTACACGAAATTTATACTGTAAGGTTGCAGTAAAGGTTTCGCTTTTCGGAAACTGTGAAGCCGGCCTGTATATTTCGCTGTCACTAAGCAATCTTGTTTGTCTAAACGCCGCTCAAGTGCTGATTACCGTGGCGTGTCTCTGTGGAGATGACAGCTCTGGCCTAGGTGAACAGGTTTTGTTTATGAAGAAAGCAGTCTCCTGTGATTTGGCACCGTGTATATGTGGTGTTAACCGACGTTTCGGAGGAACGTATCGCCTCCATCTTCAGGGTAGAAGGAAAAATATAAGAAATCCGCAGACTGCTCTTACCGGTTCTCACGGTCTCTTCGCTTGCAGATTTCTTATAATTTTCTTTCTACTCTTAAGATGGAGGCGATACGTTCCTCCGAAACGTCGGTTAACACCACATATACACGGTGCCAAATCCCACAAGACTGCTTTCTTCATACTCACCGCCTTGAAAGTCTCAAATCTTACAGAGGTTTTGTTTAAATTCCTTTGTTAACATAATTTTAGATGAATGGAGTATAAGTTTGGATGTTCATCTTCTGCTTGCCCAGAGTTACTGGCCAATGTGCCAGACTTTTTATTTGAGTTGACCTGATTGATCTGCGGTTTGGGGTTATCGAAATGACTGGAATTAACAGAAATATTACATTGCTTCCTTCAGGTGAAGGTGCTGTAATGTCATTAAACTAGCAACTGGATGCATACTTTCGTGCCAGAGATCTTGACTAGAGGAAATTAATGCGCGATATGTCAGAACCAGTAAGTGGTATATAGTGATCAAATATCATTTGAACGTTGCGATGCTATGCTGGCGCGAGTCATCTCGCGCGACATGGTTCTCAGATTCGTAGAACGAATTACATGTCTGTTTGCCGCTCCCGAAATTTCACACCATATATAGGCCTTTTTAAATTTGTCTGTTTCTAATTACTAAAATATTACGCCTCCCTGGCTCATCCCATAAATTAGCAACATAAACATGTTCAATTAAATGAATTTGCGTCACATGAGGAAGTGATCATTCCATTTATGTGTTAGGTCACTTCACTGAGGTTGATATCGCCGTGAACAAGAGAATATACCTTGAACTTACCTATCCCGTAAATCAAGCTTCATGCCGAATTGTGAAACCACCCAATTCCCAAACCCGAAAGCTGATATTTGAAGATCGTGTCTGCTAAATCCCCACAGTTACTGTCTCGATCAAGAAATGTGCACCTTAGATTTCAAGATTTGGCTGCGTCATATGTGAGGGCTGTTACAGAGTTCTGGCTTACATTATAATCACCAGCTTCTGGGTTAAGACGACTGCAATGAAAGCCGAAACGCCAGATGGCGCAGTTTCAGTATATGAAGCGCATAAACAGCGGAATCTAGGCCGTGAAAACCAAAGAATGAAACTGCGAACCGTTTTGAAAGAAGTACGTATATAGGCGAGTCTATGTTTTGTTATATAAATCTTTTTCCTGAGATGTTTCCAGTATAAAGAATATGAAACACAAAATACTGTTTCACGTGTGCTCGTATACTGATCTCGCCTGTGTCTGCAATGCAGCGCTTCTCAACTGTTCTTACCAGAAAAATGTTTGCGAACTTAAGAAATGCCATTCTGTGAAATTCAAAGCTCTCTGCCAGTGAACTATTAAGACTATGGACAAAATAACATTACATTACAACACACAATATATGGAAAGAGAATATCTAACACCAACAGAAATAAATGGAGGTCCCACAACTAAATTAGAATAGATGGGAACCACGAACTATAAATTATGAATCTGAACGCTTTGAATGTTCCTACAATTATTTTCATGAAGTAACTGTATTAGGTTCATGACTTAGTTGAAACATAATTTTTTACGCGACCAGAAATGCGAATGCGAACTCGTTGCAACTGACGCGGAGAGGACGTTACATTACTTTTTTTTTATATAGAAGGATTATATAAGCTGTAGCCCAGGCGTTTGCGAACTAGTAGGGAATTTCTGAAACGTGACGGGTCTGATGAGGAACGGGAACTTCAGATGTCACAGTTTCTCGCTTAAATCCATGAAATCAAAGTCTGGAGTGTGATGAATTTAAAATTTGTCTCATTGTTGTTTGTGTGACAGACTATCAAGTCTCTGTATCAGAATGTCTGTAAATACCCTTAGATACTTCTTTAAACCTTCATCACATCTATATCTTGCATTTTATGCCAAATTAAAAAATTATGTATCAATTGCTTATAAAACAAACAGATATTATTTAATTATCCATTTTATCATACAAGTATATGAATGATTACTTTTGCAACATCGAAAAAAAAATGTTTTTGAACCTGACAATTTGTTTATTGACAACTGAGCCACACATATCTCCCCATTCTCTCACGTCTCCCATACACCTCTCTGCATGCTCTCCTTAATCAGCATCAAACAGACAAATCAACAAACATGCAAAACAAAAGAACATATCTTAGTACAGGCATACCAGGTGACTGCACCCATCTCTACAACAACCAATTTAGTTCATCTGTGGTACACCAGAGTAAAATATACCGGCAATAATGCTGAAATATACTCGTATATTAAATTATACATAAAACTTGCTACCACTGTTCTTACACTGGACAGAAATATTTGATTATGTATTCTGTCAAAATGTCTGGTGAAGGTTGCATCTGCGTGAAACATTTGTAACCATAATATGTTGCCCAAGTGGGACTATATGTAAAAAACTGTGATATGCACTATATTTTCATATTCAAAAATCCAGAGGAATGTCTTTCAACCTCAATTTCAAATTACCACATTAAATAAACAACAAATGACTGAGGTAACACGCGAAACACCTCAATATTCTCTGACCACTCAAGCTGTCTGACAGATAAACAGCACTATCTTCTGGGATATGACGCCGTGCAATCTGGTATAATTTCACCCACATTTCAGAAGAATGTACTCCTCGATTTTGTGTTGACTACCTATGTCTTCCTGTTTGTTTGGCATGTTTTCGATTCTGCAGATGGAAGCAGTTTCTCTCAAAAGTTACTGAATTATCAGACTACACGGCGTCACATACTAGAAGGCAAAGGACTCTTTACAGTCATTGCTGTGGGAACTTAATATCTGATTTCCAACACAGAAAGTGAATTTAATGGTTGTAATTTCTTTACTGCACCCGGAATATCTGCTGTATGATCTGCAGAAACGAAATGGCAAAATTTCAAGACTACATTCAAAACGTACCCTTCACTTTTCAGGTTCTCCTAAAAAGTAAATATATTCTAGATCACGTATTAATGTAATCTGTAGAACTACTGTAGCAAGGTGCGTGATTTTGAAGTGGTTTTGCACGAGTCGACTCTTTAACATGAAGATGGCATGACGTTAAATAAAAGGAAATATTTCTATCTTTGTATGAGAGATACTTAAGTTTTCGATCACAAATATTTCAGCCCCCTTTCTACGGCTACTGACGTCATGTAAATGCCTCTTTTTTTAAATTGGGTTTAATTTGAAGTTAGAACAGGACATGTGTAGAGAGTGCGCCACCTGACACACTGTACCGTGTGCTATATACACATCACATATCTCGTATTAACTGTTCGGTTTGTTCAGGAGGGCAAGAGCGCGTGATGCTACTCTTGCAGTTACATCAATGTTTCTGGTGACCACAGAAATGTCAGTGTGACTAGGGCAAAACGCGCGAGGTGGCCACTGTCACGTATTTCACAAACTGATTGAAGCGAATTCTCGTGGTGGAAGCCATACGAAATGCTCGTCTTTGGTTCTGGTTCTGTTTCTCAGGAAACGAAATTTTTCTCAGCCATACACCTCACTGGAAGAAGGAGCTAACAACAATAGCGCCGATGCAACCAATCAGAACTCTTTCAGAAAATTAATGTATTTTGGGATGTGATGCCGTCTAGTCTGGATCCCATCGACTCTACCATGAATTTTTTTTGGGGGGGGGACAATTTTGAACATTTTAAAATTCAGTTCATGCCTCACAGAAAACACACTACATCTCTGCTATAGAGACCAACAGATTAATGCTGGTTAGGGAAACAGTCGCTGTTTATTGTGTAACACACAAATACATTGTGTAGGCAGAATGCAGAGTTTTGTTGTATTAAAGCAGGTGGTACATATAGTAACCACTGGGATTTAAAGGGTTTCTACTGATCGCTGTATTCTTCATGACAAAAGAAGTAAAAGTAAAATAAGTTTCAGTATTCATATTGGGCACAGTGGCTTCTTTTTCAATTTTGAAATTCTCCAGAAATCCAGGGGTGTGGACAGGTGCCTGTCACCTACGTCCCCTCCCCATACCGGCACTCTTACTGCTACCATCTTCTAATACCGTGAAGATGGAGTCAGCACTTTCCTTCGAAACACTGGCAACGATCTATCAGGCTACTCGGCGTCACATCCCAGAAGGTAGCCTTCACAGCCGTCGCCCTGACAACCTCAGATTTCACTTGTACATGTTCTGCTATGCATATCGTGACTAACTTCCTTATCTTTCTGTACAGGAATTTTAAGATTCAAGGACCTTTCAAACGTCACAATCTGTATAAGTTCGTTAAAAACCGTATTTATCTGTAAACTAGCTGACGGATCTATTTAAAATTCAACCGAGTAATATTTTCTGAACAATTTTAATTTTCATAACCTGTTTCACACATTATCCGTGTCCGGAAGAATTGGCAGGCTAAATTATGTTCATAACAATGGGAATATAAGGTCTAATAATTATAATAACAAAAAAGTGAATAAATCCAAAGGGTTTTCAACTGCTTGTCGTTTTTGAAATTCAGTTTAATTTTGACAGCTTCCACACCGATCCAGGTTGTCCTTAACCCTGCAGCTTATAACTGAAAGTATACGCTACAAAAACTATCTGCTTACAAATATTGTAATTTTATAAATTTCGGGACTATAAGAGGTCAAAACTGAAAAAAAATCTGTTAATCCAACGGTGTTCAGTAGACGGCTGTGAAACCGCCCGTAAGTCACTTTTACGACCGAAACGTTACCAGGTGCGTACAATTGATTTACTGTACAACAGATGTAGTTTACATACACACACATGTACTATCTTAGGTTCGATGTTTTCTCTTACTTAGGCCTGTATTTAGATTGGTGTTTTGAGTAGTGAAAATCAAACAGAAATGTATGCCAAATGGTTAAAGGACAATCTACTGGAACAAGCGGCAACGTTTCATATGAATCGCCTCACACTTTACAACTGCAAGAAACGTGCTTCAAATATATCAGTCTCTTTGATTACATATCTTACAGCGAGTGGAAAGATTGACCTTTGTGATGAGATCAGCAAACAGCCTCTGTGACCACAGTATTGTCCTCCACGGTTCCCACAATTGTTGTCGCCCTTCCCAGTCAGGTCTTGCAGTATTGTACGGAAAGGGGCAAAAGAGCGTTATAATTTTGATATGACACTCGATCACAATTATCTGTCACACTATCACGTTACGTCAGTCGGTATTGCAGCTACCTGCAGCCAATCTTCTTCAAGTCGAACTGATACTTTTTTTTTTTAAATAAAAGGGGTTTTTGATACCTGTTCGGGCCTAGTTAGTTACATATCCAAGTTATTACTGGACATTTTTAATAGAATACACCACTTTCACACCCTGGAAAATGCAAACACACCCTCGGAACATATAAACACGGACACAGCCACTAGGTGAAAGTTGTTCTCTTATGGGGCGAGGAATGGTACGCGAGGTTCTCAAATATCGAGCCTCAGGGGACAAGAAAGAAAGTGGCCACTGAAAGATACCACAGGTGATAGAATCTGTGTTAACTCTCCGTCACGGTGGTCTTAAATCGCGGGTATACACTGTGCTGTAGGAACCGAAAGCTTCTACGTCTTACCGAGACTCGAACCCGCACCACGCACAGTCGGGAGCCTGTTTCACCTGACGTGCCAGAGTCCCAGGTTCAGGGTACTTAGCTGTGGCAGTTTCATGATTCGCTCCAGTCCCACTGTGCTGATTCGCGTGCACCCATACAAGTCTATGCACCGTAGGTTACGGAGGCACTCTGCGATGGTCTGCAGGCCCTTGTCCGATATGCGGCTGCACTGCCCTATGTTCAGGGTCTCCAGATCGTGTAGGGTCCTGGCGATGCGACAGATACCGTCGTCGGAGATCTGACAAGCACTCAGAGACAGGGAGCGCAGGTTAAACAGGCCTTGGGACACGTGTACCAGTGCCTGGTCACCTATCTTGTCGCAGAACGACACGTCCAAGGAGGATATCCGCGACCCGCCCTCCGCAAGGTAGGCCATTCCGATGTCGGATATGTTATCGCACGACCGTAAGTTCAGTTCCCGTAGGGACACCATCTTAGCCAAATGTTTCAGTCCACTGTCCGTTATGCTCACACAGAAACTAAGATTGATGCTCTTAAGGCCGGTGAGGCCCACGGAGACGTGCTTGAGTGCCTCATCTGATAGGCGTTGGCAGTCCTGCAGACCGAGGTGCTCTAGCGCTAGGTTGCCGTCCGCAGCCTCGCGGTTCAGACCGGCAAGGTGGCTGATACCCTGGTCAGACACGTGCCAGCAGGACCTGAGGTTGAGGCGCCGCAGGTTCTTGAGCCCCCACGCGATGAGCAGTAGCCCCGTGTTGGTCACGTTGCAGCACCCCCCAAGTTCCAGCACTTCCAAGTTCTTGAGGTACTGCGCGATGCGTCCCAGACTGGTGTCCGTCACCTGCTTACACAGCGACAGGTTCAGCTGAGTAAGCATGGGCACCTCTGACACGAAAGCGTGCGACAGACCAATGTCCGTCACGTTGTAACATCCACTAAGGTTCAGGGACTCCAAGTTCGGGATACCGTGCACCACGTCTCTGAGACTGCGTCGCAGGGACAGTACCTGGACGCGACGTATACCGCGACGCACGAGGGACATGAAGAGGGACGGGTTTGCTCGACGCAGATGTAGCTTGGCCTCGACCCCGCGCCACACCGACTTGTGGTACGCTGCGTCCCTCCACGATACACACACCTGTGCTGCACGCCCCTTGTCGCGTACCTCCAGGTAGCCGAAGATGAGGGCCAGGATCTCGGGGTACAGACACGACACATGGGTTTGGTTCGGTGGCGGCGATGGTTCCCGTACTGCCAGCTGAAGATGCGGCTGGTGTAGGTAGTAAGGGTGGTGCCGATGGTGCAGTATCGGCAGCTCCGTGAAGATCACCTGAGCTTCTTCCATGGTGACCAGACGCCACTACATCACATCACTCTCCTGCCGCAGCGGGCAACTCGCACACACTGACTGCTTTCCGCCTGCCTCCGTTGGCGGCGTCCTTGTCGCGGCGACCACTTCACGAAACTTTTTACTGTCCAGCCATTGGCTGGGGCTGCCCGCTGCCGTACCACGTGATATGGGCCGGCTGTATTGATTCGGAGCGCCGTGCGGCGGCATTTTTAACTTTTCGCAAGCTGGAGTTTCAGCCCCTCCCCCCTTTGCGGAGCCAATCAGCTGACTCTTTGCATCCAGATCAATCAAATCGATTTTTACACACTTATGGAAGTGCTGTTAGGTACTATTTCTGGAAGTGGTGAATCCAGAGTGTTCAGGAAAAGGCTGGGGTTTATTGTGCGATGAAAAATGAGGTTAAATGAGTTGAGCGAAACAAAAGTAAAAAGAAAAAAAAAAACACTTAACACCGTCTTATGTTTTCCATGCGAAATGACTCGCGTTTTCAGGGCACATACTAGCTGTGACCCTGTCTAAAGGTGACAAGCCTATCTCATTGAATTTAAAGCAGCACCGACCGTCCTGGCGCCGGCGTCGCCTGAGGCTATTGTTGGGACTGGCTATAGCAAATGAATAAACAGGGCACCACTCTGCACTCCCCACCATATGCTAATTTTCTTTGCGACGTTGCCTCTTCTCTGTAGGGAGCACCGCGTGTTTCAGTTTCACGCCGTGCAGGTGGCCATACTGAGGGTTGCAATTATGTTTTATGTCAAATTCCTGATATTTTTGTATTTTCCTGTATAGTCTTTTGACTGTGCAGTAACTTTCATCAATTTTTTAATTAATATAATAATCCGATCGTTAATTCATTTTCATTTTTTCTGTTACGAGTAATTATCCGGTTAATTCCTTCATACATTCATTTATCATTCATTCGTTCAATTCTTCTTCCATTTATTCTTTACTTTCTTCAACAATAATTAATTGATTGTTACTGCATAATGAGGAGTTTCTTTACTTGTACTCTTTTCCAAGTATGATTACAATGATCAAGTCAAGGAGGATGAGATGGGCAGGTCATGTATCACCTACGGGGGAGAAGAGGAATTCGTGCAGGATATTGGTGGGAATGTCAGAAGGAAAGAGACCACTAGGAAGGCCTAGACATAGATGGTAGGATAATATTAAAATGGATGTAGGAGAGATAGAATGGAGTGGTATGGAATGGAATGATCTGGCTCAGGATAGGGATAAATGGAGGGCTCTTGTGAACACGACAATGAACTTCTGGTTCCATAAAATGATGGAAAATTCTTGAGTAGCTGTGCGACTGGCGAGTTTTCAAGAACTCCGCTCCCTGGAATTAGTTAGTTATTAATTGCTTACTTCTCGTCTTCTTTGCTTCCTACTTTCATTCATCCATTAATTCCATTGTTCCTCCATTCCTTTCGTCATTGCTGTTCATTCGTTCCTTCGTCAGTCATGCAACTGTCCATATGAAATGGGTACGGCCATCTTGACTCATCCGTTGTGTTGTTACGTCAGTTAATTGCTTCAGCCTTAAGCCAATCATTTAATTCACTAATAAGCCTTTGAAGCGCAGTGGTTACTATGTGTACCATTTTCTTAAACGTTCAGGAACTCCCCATTTTTCCACTGAGTAGGGTTATTTGATACAGTTATGGGTCTAATTCTTAGAATAAATATGATTATTTTCTAAAGCGACAGTACCCGAATGTTTTTAGTAACTGAGACACAGTCATGTTGTCTGTGAGGTACGAACTGGGCACTTAAATGTTATTTGCTCTGGATTAACGTTCATGTGCTAATAAGAGAGGTATGTGTGTGGAACCTATTGATCAAAATTCTAGTAAGATGCATAACAAACCGTCCGATATTCTTTTGCATCGAGATAAGAATGTGAGATATAGTGAACCCAGAAAGTCAGGAAGGAGACCCATAAGAAAATGAACACGGCGGGGGAGGGGGAGGAGATGAATCAAGCGGCAGTTTTTTTCCTTATGGGCTAGTAACATGTGCTAAAATAAAATAGCAAGTGACACATAACTAAATACTATTATTCACTGCTTCCGAGTGGTAGGATCCTTGGAAAACTGTTCACGTTGGTGGACCCGGTCCTGGTGCCTCATAGCAGCTCTGCTGACAGTTCCCGCCCTCTTCTGAAGTCCATACACAGAACCGAAGCACCAAACAGTCGGCTCTCCGGGTCAGAAGAAGAGCCCACTTGCTAGACCTAGGTGTAAATGAGAGGGTGAAATAGTTTCTGTAAGCAAAACAGGGATTGGAATGACGTGGCTCAGGTTGAGGTTGTGAGTGATCTGTTCCTTGTTTAGGTTCCAAAAAGAGGGGCGATTTTGTTTGCCAGCTGAGCCATTATCAGCGTTTCAAGAGGTTCGCTTTTTGCGGTTGCTGAGCGAGGTACTTTCTAAAATATCCTCAAGAGCAGTGTTTCTCAACCAGTAAGAGGCTTCCCTTTGCTGGGGCTTGACGGAATTATATCGTTTTTATATACCGGTAATCATAATAAACATCTTACCAGAAATTGTTACAAGTCATGAGTTCTTAAAGTACTACTAAAACCTGCATTGATCGTAATAATATATTTCTTCGAAAAAGAGAAACTTCTATTTTTGTTGGCCTGTACTGGGATTATAGCGTCGTTCTTGACGTCACGAAAAGATGGGACGCAAGATGTAATTGGTCCAGAATCTCTGCCCTTTGGCTGATGAGCTAGTCTGGGAACGAGGCTGTGCGAAACGAATTCAAGTTATCTATGTTTTGTTGCTTCCAGCTGATAAATTTATGTTATTACTGGCCACCGATATAAATGTATCAGTGTAATGGGTCTCGAATGATAAATGATCATATAATAATATATAGCGTTTCAATTATTTTTAAAATAGCTATATAATCCAATTAACATTACACGAACATATTAAAAAGCACTGTGTGACCGTTGGTGACAATTCATTGCGATAATTATCATCATTGATAATGAACGTGTTACCCACGGAACAAATGACAAACATCTCACTTGTCCTCTTGCCCGTAACACGTAACTTTCTTTATGTAATGATTACTGAGTAGGCTGCTCTGTTTTGAGTCTCAACCAGGTACAGACTATTCTGACTGAGGGGTTTCGTAGTTTTAGTCACTTGCTCCAGGCAACACCGTGAGACACGCTACGATCGCCTCCTTCGATATTGTTTCCGAGTCATAATTCATAATCACCCAGCCATTCGACACTGTACTCACAGTCCGTGCTATTGACAGATTCGCTGAGGAAGTTAAGAGTAAATAAACTTTTTCTAATGTTACCAAAGTTTTTTAAGTAACAAGGAATGTGGTTGCCGGACATCTAGCGATTAGGCGAATGGGATAAACAAATCTTTATTGTACAGTAAATTCTCATTAATCCGGCATGTCGGATGATCTTGATCGAAATATGAAAAATGAAACATTTACCTCACAGCTGAGTACGTACTTTAAAAGAAACATGGGATTTAGGAGCACAACTTTCAGACTTTGTTGAGGGCAGCTGGAGAGACTGAAACCACGAAATAAAATATCCGAGATTGGCTTGAGCTGGATGAAGGAGAAGCTACTGGGCAAAACCGCGAAATATCTCATTCAGGATGGCCGGTATCCCGTCCCAGATTTGAACTGAGCACCTCCCGAATACAAATCTAGAGCGTTATCGCTACGCAGAATCTCTCGATGATGCCGTGTAGTTTGGTACTTTTATATCAATGCGTTTTGATTCATAGCACAGCCGTAGTTTTGTAACGGTTATTTTCCAGTTATTTATTTATAGTTCTAGTTATTTATTTGCAATATATTAGTGACGGAATGTATGTATATGTGGGGCATTAGTCGGTTACTTTGCTGATCGGATTCGAGAGCGCGGGAGTGGCCAGTGGTTCTGTATACACCACCTGCTTTAACATTTCAAAACTCTGCGTTTTGCCCACAGAACGTGTTTATCGGTTTCGTGTGGTTCTGACATCGAGAAAGAAGGACCGTGGCCTCTTTGAGACAGAAACTGAATTTTAAAATAATCTTTAGATGATTTTCATGCTTGAAAGCGTTAAAGGAGTTGAGAATCAGTAGGCTATGATGAAAGAAGGAAGGAAGAGACTAGGATGTGGGAAGGCGAAGAGGAAAAAATGAAGATAGGAAAGTAGGGAGGAGGGATTAAGGAAAATAGAGTATGAGAGGGGATAAGACGGAGAAAGCAGAGCGAAAGAGAGACAGAAAGAGAGGTGAGAACTTATGAGGGTAGAATGAATTAAGGAGACATAATTAGGACATATGATGGAATTATAAGAGAGAATGAAGAAGAGTGATAAATAAAAAGACAGAGAAAATGTAAAAGAGAGACAAGGGGAAATATGTGGGAGGGGCAATGAACGACAGGAGAAACGAACCAGTAGTTTTTGAGCACCTATCATATTGCCGCAATAATAACAATAATAACAATAATAATAATAATAATAATAATAATAATAATAATAATAATAATAATAATAATAATAATATTGTCATTATCATTCTAAGCACCACCACCTTTGTGAGTACAGCTACAGTTCCCCTTACGCTTGCATACTTTCGACAGACGAGAAGGAAGCAATGAAGATCTTGAGGTGTAACACCGTGCAGTCTGGTATATATATGTCGACTTCTCGGAGGACCTTACTGCCCTGTAGGAGAAGAAGGAATCATTTTCCTCCGAAAAGTCTGTAAACATTCACCGTGTGAACCTGGAGTGTCATAACATTAAACACTGTTTGCCGCTAGTTCGTTGGCATCGTACAAATGAATACGCGCGTTTATTAACCTCACTTAGAAAAATAAATTGTTCGTTCACTTTGTCACCCTGTTGCTTGCTGTTGGCTGCTGATATTCATTTGCCTTAAAATGGCAGCATGTAATTTGACCGGAGTTGAGTCCAAGTACCATGACATTTCGGTTCGTTATGCCTTCCCCTCCTATCTAGCGGCGAGAACAGAAACAACACCGCTACGAGAGTGTTTCCCAAATCAAACTGCAGAGTGCCTGCCGAACAGTCAGTCTGACGTCTGTTTCTCTGTCGGCCCATAAAAACGGACGTTTATTCCCTAACGCACTGCCAGGGTATCTGGCAAGAAGCCGCAACTGAGGACACGCTATTCTGTGATGACGTGGGCCCAACTGAACTCTTTATTCTGTAAATGTAAAGTTAATTTATAACCTTATGTAAAGTATTGGTGCCTCAATATAATTACAAATCAGGTTTACCAGCATTTTAGTTTCTAGCCCCGAATTTTAAGAATATTTGGCCGAAATTTTAGGCTGTGATACTTTTTACAGACGGACACCCATGACCTCCACATAAAGTCCTTGTTTTTTTACTTTGTAAAGAACGCCAAACGAGGAATTTCGCAGCATGTATTTAGATTTAAATTTTCTTTATCAGGTGTCGGCCAACGTGAAAGAAAACTGAAATATGAAGGAAAAGGGAAAGAAAGAAGACAGGAAGAAAGAGAACACAAACAGACAATCAAATCAGCCTGCAACATATGTGGGTTTCGCGAATGAAAAACTCTATGTATTTTAAGGAACGCCTGCATATCGGTGTTTAGGTAGCATGCACAACAGTACTGTCGGAGAAGTTGCCTTACATCACGGCGACTGCACATGATTAAAATGAATTTGCACGACTGATGACAGTGTGGATGGAGTCAGGCCGCGCCATAGCTCAAGCGGTTAGTCGCTGGCTTCCCACCGCGGTGGCCCGGGTTCGATCCCGGGTCTGGTCAAGTGGGATTTGTGGTGGACGAAGTGGCGCTGGTACAGGTTTTCTCCGAGTACTTCCGTTTCCCCTGCCAAACTTCATTCCACCAATTGCTCCACAAACACCGTCACATATCATCTGGGGCTGGTACAATAGGACAGAAGTCGCCACAGTACAAGGGACTTAGTCCTACGCCACTAGCATTAAAGAAATGGATGGAGTTTGAAAACCTTAGTTTAGCCTCTCTTGAAATAAGAATTCATTCTGAAAGTACGAATCGTGTGTGTTGTTGGCCTCATAGTGCATATACACGTATGAGACTTGTAACTGTACTTTAGAATTAAAAATTGTTTTCTTCGATGTGTCACCGTGTAATCTGGTAGGTATTTAACGGAATTTCGGAGGAAACTGCTGACTCCATCTTCAGGTTAGAATACTATATTGTGTAGTAAGATGGATACCAATGTTTCGGAGGAATATGCTGCCATCTTCTTCAGGATAAAGAACAAGATTACGGGATTACAATCTAGATCACCCCCATTGGTTTTGTCCTAGTCCAAGTCTCTATCCTTCCCAGTATCACGGATATCTTCCTGCGTAGCTTAATGTTCTACCATGAAGATGGAACCTCACAAGGAACGTTGGTCGTGAAGATTAGGATCATGTAGGCAGTAACATTGTATGACTTCCGAGAGAGGTACCGACGTTTCGGAGGAAACTGCTGTCTCATCTTCAGTGCGGAAGATGAAGAATATGGTGTCAGCAAGTTCCCTCAAGAGGTTTCCACTGTCTAGAACATTAGAGGAATCTTCACGTTAAGCCCCATGAGAACCTCAGCTCTTAGCGCATGTTTATGCTACCTGATTCTGTTCGAGAAGTTTCTTTGTTAAATCCCATTGCTCACCGCGAGCAGAATGAAGTCATATCTGAGCGTTGTACCGGTGCAGGTGTCTGTAACAGTTGCTGTCTGTTCCAGGTTGAAGCTGACGTCAAAAAGTGGACGCATGCGCGGAGGCAGCGTCGCCGCAGGAGGAACACTGAAAGTGAGTATTACACTTCTGGATGTTTAATTTACTAGTATAACGCAAGTTGAGAATTGAAGGGGATGTCTCGTCGTTTCGTACTGTGAACTTCCCCTACTCTCTCCCATATTCATTTCCAGTCCTGCATGGTATCGAATAATATTTCGAGGCCGATGTTTGACATCTACCACGAATAACCCGCACAAATAGCCGATGGTAAGCGTTCTCATGTATAAGGGAGACTCAGTAAACAGACCACGAATGGACGTAATACAGCTGTAATGGACGTAATAGGTTTTCTGTGTTTGTCACTAGGTAGCAGCACAGTCCAGTTCCGCGACAGTCTAGGTAGCAGACGCACATGCCCATAGTAAGAGGCTGATCTCAATAGTCACAATGGCGACCATGCTTGAAGAGAGTACTACCGATGAGCAGCGTTCTGTTGTATGTTTTTGTGGGCAGAAGGTCTCAACGCAAAAAATACAAAGACACTTTTCCTTTTTACGACGAGAATTGTTTGTCGCGTAAAGCGGTTCATAACTGCGTCAAGAAATTCTCTCAAGGGCCTTCGAAAGACGCAGATGATGAAAAGGAGGTGCGGATGTGACTGGGACAACAGTCAAAAGACTTCCGTGCCGAAGGTTGCGACGCGCTGGTAAAGCGTGGAACAGATGTATCAAAGTTGGTGGAGGATACGTGTATGTCGAGAAATAATTTTTTTTCAGGTTCGAATATCACGTGTTTTAGGCTTTATGTCCATTTGTGACGTATTTACTGACTCTCCCTCGTACATATTGTACTACGCTTCAGCACATCATAACATTGTAAATGTTCACACAATAGACACAATACACCGAAGCAAATTACTTTTCGCTTGCTCTCTAGCATCTTGTTGACGCTCACAAGTTCGTTCCTCTGGTAACCTGAAGGTGCATAATGGCAATGGCGAATCTCTCACACTCAACAGAAGTTGTTTTTATATGCATAGCAGGGTTCACAGTCATATTATTGTGTGTTGCTTTATTAACATTGTTTCTTAAGATGTCCTATCAGATATTCTAATTTCACGTCTTTCGAAAGAGGCACTTTCCGAATATAAGTGCAGTAAACCCTATCTAATTCGGATTAATTGGGGGGAGACCGTCCAGATTAACCGATAATCCGGATTAATGAAGCAAAATGTAGCTCTAAAAGACAAAAGCTTAGAAAACAAATAAGTGGAAAAATGTAATAATATAAGTAGTGCTAAAATATCGCTGCAGCACTTTCACTCTCTGTCAGAAGCTGAAATCCAGGGTCTCCTTCATCCAGCTCAAGCCAGTCTTGGACATTTTTCTTGCGTCTTTCAGTCTCTGCAGCTGCCCTCAACACAGTCTGAAAGTCCTGCTCCGAAATCCCATGTGTCTTTTAAAATATGTACTCAACCGTGAACAGTATTTTTCTTATTTCGATCTGGATTATCCGACACACGGATTAATTGTAAGCTGATTACCTGGGTTTACTATATAGGATGTTACCTTGCATAAAGGTAAGCTGATTACTCATCCCCGTGTAAGAGTCCACTCCCTCCTGTGTAAGTCATCATGGGTCGCACTTATCTGAGTACGAGGAACCTTTATCATGTGGGCACTTAACTTTCGACCGGCTGCCACTGATTTGTCGCTGAATGTCTAATTGCTAGGCGGGAAATTTAATTTATTTCTCGGCCTTCAGCCTGCAGATAAACCTCACAGACTTTATCTTATGGTATGACGACTGAGATGATATTCATGACGCGTATTTGATGTTTATTAAAGGCGGAGATTTAATGAATATTTTGGATATCTTCCTGTGAGTATTGTGAGTGTCCTATCTCCACTTCTGGGTGAAAATGAAATAATGCACCTTCCTGATTCTCTGTATTGTATTTCACTATCTCCATATACTTCCATATGTTTACCCTATTTGCAAGTGTAAGATTTCGTAAATTGTTTCAGTCACATTTAAACTGCAGTTTATCCGCTAACTTCAAACTCAGCTCCCGGAAGAGCGGTACTGATGGACATAGTACACTTCTCTATTGAGGAGATGATGCACTGAAGATGTTTACGCATACTGTGGGGCATGGGGAATTTTTGGGCCCTCTTTTGATGTTTATTCAGCTATAAAATTTCTTTGTAACGCTGGGGGAGGCACAAGGGCGAAGATATAGATGGTGTAAGTTTGACTTTTTACAGTAGGACAAGGAATTTGGCGATGCCTTTGATATTACTTCGGAGGGAGAGAAAGTAACAAAGCACAATTTTCTGCTGAGTTATGAACATCCTGTTTCGACTTATATGATTTTAGCGATTAATTTCTTTACGTTATTGAAGTGAAACTGACATGAAGTTTAGTGGTTTGGGGCGTAGGCTTCATTTTGTGGAGAATTAACAAGGGTTGAATGGAGATCGTTTGAAGACTGAAGCATCAGCGTTCTTGAACGCACGTCAGAAGAGAAATAGAGATCAATGTTACTGCAAAACTGATATATGTGTGTATGTTTGGAAGTTTTTATGACAATCCCCGTGTTAGTGAATTGAAATGAAACTGATCGAAGTTGAGTTGAAGACCAGCGTTTGTGTTAGTTGCTTTGTCATCATATAGGCCAGGCATGTCCAACTTCAAACAGGTTGTGATCGACTTTTTAGTGTCAAAACTGCCAGTGATTTACCACCCGCTCCTATCGTCGTACCTCGCTTTAAGCAAAAATATTGGTAAAAGTATCGCGACACTTGATGTTTGTTGTAAAAGCAACATACATTGAAAGTACAGACTACTTTAACACGTATTTTCCTTTCAAAATCTGAATATAATCATATTATATTACAAGTGAATTTACATGCTTTTCACGTATAATTTCCTTATAGACCTATGAGATCGACCAAAAATCGTCCCGCGATCGACGCGTTGGACATGCCTGATCTAGGCTGATGACAATTTCACGAGGTTGATGGCCCTAGACAAGTTAGTGAACTTGTTAGAAATATTCTCACGGCTTTGAGTTTTAAATGTTCTATCTGGTATATAGCACCATATAATGTGGTAGACTTAATTTAATTTCGTGGGGTGGGGTGAGACTGAGCCCACTTGGTATGTCGTCTTGGCACTATTGTACCAGCCCCGGATGATGAGTGTGGAGCAGTCGGTGGAATTAAAATTGGCTTCAGTATTTCAGAAAATCGTAAAGTTGATATTAAAAGTGAATATTACTCTTATTTTCTGGGATGTGATGCCGTGTGGTCTGGTTCTTCGTGTCCGATATTTCGGAGGAACGTGCTTCTTTCGTTTTTCCTGAAGGTGGAAGCAGAAAATTACTCCGAGACGTCAGTAAAATTTACTAGACTGTCGGCCTGACATACCAGAAAACGGCAATCTTCATGATTACTTCCCTGAGAGCGACAACTGTCTCGTAATATGAAACATGGCTTGCGAGCGTCGACTGAAGAACTAAGTCTGGGAGCTTACTATGGATGCAAGAGAGATGATCTCGGGAAAGCTACCTGTGCTGTAGGGATAGGGGGCTCACGTGTCCCCACTAGAGTCCATTTCCATTACTGATTAGGCTAAAAGATACGAGATGTACCCTACCGCGAAATTCGTGTTCGATTCCCGGCAGAGGCAGGAGACTTGTCTGTTCCCCTCGGGGACGTATCCAGCCTTCTATCCAATGGGTGCAAAGAGTATATAGCTGACCACTTCAATCTGATGCTGACGTCAAGAATTGTGGACCTATACCTCCTTTTCCCCATACGTCCTCATAGCGGAGTGCTTACTTTATTGTGGACTGTTCTGCGATGCACTCAGCTGCTAGGCAATATAGCTTTGAACTTAAGATGATAGATGAATGATGAATTGGAAAGGATTTGGAAGGACGCAGTCGTAGCCTAATTGAGGTGCTGTCCCGGTGTTTGAATGGAGGAATTTCTGAAAAACCACGAAAAACCTTATTTGAGACTTGAACCGAGCACATCCCAAGTATAAGGGCAATACTTTAGGTGTGCTTAATAATTTAAGAACAGTGGCAGCTTACCCTTTTTAATATTATCTGCTACCGCTTCTGTATCCGAGGGTTACGGTGTCTGTGAGGGGTGATTCGGGCTCACCAGCTGATACCCATGTCTCTGTCTTGTCTGCAGCCTTTGCTGTTTGTTTGCAGAACGCTCCGTTCTGAATAATTAGAAGTCTGCAGGAATTAAACTGTGAGCCCTCGCTCGGCCTAGCGTGTGAAGTGTCGGGCCACGCGTTATTACATTTTCACGCAATAATCGAGGCTGTAGAAAGCGCCCGGCTACTGAGCTCCAGTTACAGGAGCCAGGATTCTGAAGCATTACTTGGGACGCATCTAAAGCCACTTCTCCTCAAGGGATGAATTATTTCAGTGTCTCTTAATATCTTCCACTCGGCATCACGCTAAAATGTATTTCGGTGACTAAGCTACGGGGTGTACGAACAGGGGATTGAAAGTCAGTCCCTGGTAGGGCCAAAAGCTCTTCTGTCCTTCTTAGTGTCTGGACCGGCTCTGCCTGCCTCATTAGATGCGTGAACACTTTCTCCCGAGGGGCAAAGCGTAGCCCGTAAAGCTGACCACTTACTCCATCTCATGTCGAGTTTAAGAATGAGTGGAGCGATACCTCCACTTGCTCATACCTCTTTGCGGCGTCGTGCTTGATTAATCACAAGAAAAATTTACCTTTTTACCTCGTCTTTTGCGCGAGCGTAGTGGCCGCGCGGTCTAACGCATCAACTCTCCGCTCCCTCGAACGCTGGGTTCGTGGGTTCGAATCCCACTCAAGGCATGAATGTCTGTGTGCGTTAATTTTGTGTTTGTGTTGTTATGTGTGTAGGTTGAGGCCTTGCGACGGGCTGATCCTCGTCCAAGGGGTCATACCAACTGTGTACAGGATTAGGAAACTGAAAAAGCGGCGAAGGTCCAACAGAAGGAGTATAGAGCCATAGATAGATAGCTCGTTAGGTAGATAGATAGCTCGGTATTTAACAACGCTGTCAGTATCGGGAGCGTTGGCTGATATGGCGTTGGAATGGAAAGGATTTGGAACGAAGCGATCGTGGAATAAGTGGATAGTCAGTATCCCGACCGTGATTCGAACCGAACACCTCCTGAATGCTAGTCTAGTACGTTACCGCTATACTAACCTGCTCCGTAGATTGACCTCTTATTTCACGAGAAAATCAAGTCTTGTATTTGCTATCTCTGGGTCTCGCAGCAGAGACTGTGAAGATTGTGTCTGGTATAGGACGCTAGGTGTTTAGGTAGATATTTACAGACGTTTCGGAATAACATACAATTTACTTGAAGGTGGGAGGAGTATAACTGACTTCATGGAGCTAAGCCCTTCTTGAGAATCCGCCAGTTGTGCAGCTGTTCAAAAACATGCCAACATTTTACGGAACCCGAAGGTTCATTACCGTGCTCACAAGAGCCCTGCACTGGTCCCTATCCTGAGCCAGATCGATCCAGTCCATCCTATTTTCCAAGACCCATTTTAATATTAACCACCCACGTACATCTTGGTTTTCCCAGTTGTCTCTTTCCTTCTGGTTATTTCACCAATATCCTATATGCATTTCTCTTCACCCCATTCATACTACATGCTATGCCCATCTCATCCTTCTTGACATGATCAGTCTAATTATACGTGGAGAAGAGTACAAGTTACGAAGCTCCTCATTATGCAGTTTTCTCCAACCTCCTGCCACTTCATCCCTTTTCGGTCCAAATATTCTCCTCAAAACCCTGTTCTTAAACACCCTCAGTATATGTTCATCCTTTAGTGTCAGAGACCAAGTTTCACACCCATACAGAAAGACAGGCGAAGATGGAAGAGTGTGCTTTTCTGAAACATCATTACCGCCTTCCAAACTCTATAGCGTCTTGTTGCAGAAGACCACGAAGAGACTGTACTTGCTACTGAAGGGAACTGTTCCAAACGCCTGGCTCTGTGATAGTAGACTCTCCCGTCATAATTGAGTCCCTTTATTGTTGAGAGAACCAGAAAGTGAATGGACTTCTGTCATTAAATATTGATCATATGGCTGTCGTCTGCGGGAGCTTTGTATTCCCTGTTAAAGAACGCGTGCAACTCTAATGCCCGGAGGATTTAGTTTCTAAATTAAACTTGATTTGAGAGCAGAGGAATTGAAAGTTAGGCCCCTTACTTTATTGGCTTGAGAAGGGAAAACAGAAGTGGAATTGAATATATAATTGAAGTATTTCCATTCCTGGCTTTTCATTCTTCTGTTTCACTTATGAAAAGAAGGATCCATGGGATAAGGGGCTAAGTAAAAATTTAAAAGGTAAACACGGAAGAAAGTTACTCTGTAACCTTTGTTTTTAAAAGAAAAGATTTGTAGATATTGGTTAGGTAGGGATTGGGATTTGTAGTCTCAGATTACTTATAGTGCATTTGACAGCCTTGGCAGTAAATCACACTATATGGCCTCGTAGGATCGGATGATAGTGAATAATGGGTTAGAAAGTATGTGGACGCAAGCGGTCATGGCCTCCTTTAAAATACTACTTCGTCATTTATCTGGGGGGGTTAAGGAAAATCGTCAGTCGACGTTTGCTACGCCCTGTGTGTATTGGTTGACGGGAGGAGGACAGTGCTTGTCAGAGCCGGTCTTGACGCTGTTGAGAACATAATGTCTTGCCTCTACCGGGAATCGAACCCCGATTTCTTGGATGTCCAGTTCTTAGTCTAGTTGCTATACTGACGGAGCTATTGCTGACCACCGTGAAGTTTACAGTTTCATTTTAAACCTTCAAAGCCCAGTGCTCACTATATGTAACACCTGCTTTAACCTACTAGAACTCTGCAATTTTCCCACGGATTATATCTGTGTTTCGTACGGTTCTAACAGTAAACAGGGACTGTTTCCCCAGACACCATTAACCAATTGGTCTTTGTAGCGGAGGCATAATGTGTTTCCTGTGAGGTACGAATTCAGTTCTTAAACTTTCAGTTTTGAAAGATGTGCAGTCGTGCGGGAAACTTGCAATTTAAACCGAAGACTCATTAACGTCTTATGTGTCTTTTTCCACTAAAAATAAAGGAATCGATTCCCATCACATTTATGAGCATTCTGAACTTATGGACTCGTTAATTTCTGCAGACCCGCTAGCGGAGTTTACACGTAGCAGCGCGCCATTTAGATCTGAAATCAGCGCGGCCGTGTCGGAGTGCGATAGGCGTTCTTAGCGGTCGCCACGATGATGGATGTGGGTTGCCTGCGTGGCAGGAGCGAGTGCAGGAAATTAAACTGATTACAGATTACGTACATACACCCCTTGGCGTATCATAACTTGAAAATTAATATTTGTACACAACTCTTGTATTTATTACAACCGTTTCCGCGTTCCACACGGATGTATTCGGTATCCGTGGTGCTAGTACCGTCTACTTCTGTTAGTGAGGACTCTGTACCGACAGATGTCTTAACGTAAAGATAAAATTGTCCTTGTGCTTATTTAAGCGCCGTATAATGGAGCATGAGGGAGCGGAGGTGTATTTACGCGCACTCACCTTGCGCAGTAACACTTGTAACTTGTTTCTGGTTCGAATCTCGGTTGGAGGAATGACTAACATGACCAAACTTTTCGGTGGTTTAACTCAGCCCCTCCAGTCAAATTGCTGTGTTGTAATCAAAAGTAGGCCACGGCCCCTACTTTCACATACTTTCTAATTTATTATTCAGTAAGTACAAGGGCCAAGAAGGCCCACCCCTTATACATTCAATCAGTGGATAATTCGACGTCATATTATTAGAGCTACTGACAGCGTGGCGCTATACCTCCACTCGACCATACGTCTTAGTTTGTTAGGTGCGGTGAGAGTGAGTTCACTTGATACTTTGGCCTATTGTAGCAGCGTCGGTGGGATGAGAAATACTCTGAGAAAGTCTGTCCCAGTCCCACATTGTCCACCATATGATCAGAACTGGACTGGAACCCGGGCCGCCGCGGAGGGAAGCCGGCGACTAACCTCCTGAGCTAAGGCACAATAGACCAATGTGGTCGCGCTGCAAGGACCAAGAAGGCCCATCCCTTGTACAAACCTCCTGATCTATGGCGCGGCTTCCGCCTTGTGTCTTCATGGCGTGGTGCTTAAGTGCAGTGACAGCTTTACCTTTACCTTCTGCTTGTTAACGAGTCTATCATTGAAGATTGTTTTAGTTCGACTACACAAAGGCGGCATGGCCTGTCTTTTGTAAACTTTGACTAGCTAGCCGTCTGCTAATAGGAACTGAAGGTCTAACAAAGCTTATGAAAGAATCCCGCTATTGGACATGATTCTGATCCAATTCCATCTATCTAAGATTCATCTTAATGTTATCATGCCTTTAATTACTGTAGTGTAAATAAACATGTTTAGACTTGCTGGTAATACATAATTAGATTTCTAGATAAGGTACCGGTCTATATAAAAAATTCACTGCTGTATTACCGGTCCGAGAGGCAGAACAGGTTATGAGCAACTGAACGAGGACTTAGCGACACCCTGGGGCACGTCGTTAGAAGCGACCCTATGAACGCCCAGTGAAACCTGGATAATTATTTTTAGTTTATTTAAAGAAGTTCTTAATAGTACGCATTATATTTTATGGCGCTTAACGATATGATCATTATGTGAAGTAAAAAAAGATGGCTGCAAGGACATTGCATGTAGGCCTAATTGCTTTGATAAGACTGAACTTGGTTTTGTAACGAGATTGGTTGCTGCACGCTAGACTGTTATTGGTTGTGGAGCGCCGAAGAACAGTTTAAATCCGTTCATCTTGTGAAGTAGATTTCGATAAAACTGGCATTTTATATTTGGGCCCCTAGTGCCCCTGCCGTCACTTTCATAAAAATAATAAGCAGTTTTATTTAAGGAGGTGGGATTTATAAATTATCAAAATTTAACAATTTAGAACCCAATGGTTACTATGTATGCCTCCCGCTTTAGCACACAAAAACACTACGTTCTACCCACAGAGCGTATTTTTATATTCCTTATGACTTTCACAGTAAACAGCGACTGTTACCCCAAACAGCATTAGACAATGTATTTCCTGTGAGGTATGAACTGAATCTTTATATATTATATTATTTCGGAGATAATGAATGTTTGAAACGTTAATCAAGATACTCATAGCCATTTTCGAGAAAATCTACATTTTGTTTCTTTATGAGTGCTGGAAGGACTCATATTTTTGGAACTAGAATATTTGTATTCACGAAACAACGACGCGGGGCGCCCATAGCGACAGACAGCCCACAGTACCCATAGGATGAGAGGCTGGGTGGGCCTCAGAGGCGGTCTGAACGCTTTGGATAACAGAAGGAACTCTTGTCCTATCCGGGATTCGAACCTCGGCCGTGCAGCCCGTATCCCGTCGCTATATCGACTGAGCGGGAGAAGTTTTATACTTTTCACTCTGCCGGAAATCCACTCCAGGTTTCAGTAGCCTAATTACTGAGCTGTACCGGTGAATATCTGGTTATAAAGGCTGTGGAAGAATGCAGTCAAAGCCTGTTTATAAGTACTATCCCAGCGTTCGAATGCGTGAACTGCAGAAAGCCACAAGTATACGTTAGTGATGATGCCCGGTCTCTGGACCGAAATTTAGAACCAAGACCTCCGGATTGCGAAGCGCTGACTGCCCCACAGCTATGTATTGTGTAGTCTGTGTGTTGCAGCCTTGTTACTGACAGGGATGTCTATAATACGGAAACTCTATTGCGAAATCTCTGCATTTATGGTATACTCTGTCTAAAACACCGTTCAGGGTACGTCACACCTTGAGAAGGCAACCTGACGGAAGAAAATTCCCCTGTGTGGTTTTAACGAGATCTCTTGTATTTCGATTCTGGCTCCCATCTTACGTTCAAACTACGAGTAGAATCTAGTAACTTTGTAACTATTACATAAGGGTGTACATCACTGTCTCACGCTGACGTAAGCTTAAATATGTTTCAGACACGGTATAAGCCTCCCTCAAGATATACTGTACGTTTATGACGTTCGGTATATAAGAAAGGCATGTGTAACCCGATTCACAAATACTTCCTGTATATTTTTACAAGAAAATAGCACCACTGCCCATGCGCGGTGTTTCGGGAATGTCAACTGCGTCATGAAGTTGAGACTTCCTTGTTCCGAAAGAAATCAAACAACTGAACTCCTTGGATTTCTGCATTCCTGCCATGTCACTGAGTGTACTTATGGCTGTTCTGATGTCCTAAAATACTAAGTTCACTTCGCACCCGTTTAACACCAAAAAGTATAGAAATGTATGCGTTGTCTAATTAATATTTAAACATTCAGTTCGTACCTCACAGGAAAACACTGCATCCTCATTAAGAAGATTATCTGCATAACACCGTATAATGAAATATCCGCTCTTTAATCTAAGAATCATGCAGAGCACCTAAATATATTATGTGAGTAAGGTCAAGGTGAAGTGGTCCCTGTGCTTAACTAAATAAGCTTTACGGCACGAAGGCGTATGTCCGAGTGGATGTATAGATCCACATTTTCTTGACCTCGGTACTAAATGGAAATGGGTGACCAGCTTTACGCTCCGACCGATTTACCCCCGGGGAAAGAGCCCCCGGTAGGTATTAGATAGGAGGCTGGGTGGGCCCCAGAGCCGGTCTGGACGACGTGGAAAAATGCAGTTTCATAATATTAGAGCAGGTGATATATATATAGTAACCAGTGAGCTGCAAAGGGTTAACAGCGACGGTTGGACACTTTCTCTGCTTTTGAAGTGGATAGGTGAAATTACTTCCGCACGCTATTTCCGTATGGAGACTGGTATGCGGCAGGCTAGGTGTTCTCACGCCTTCAGCGTTCACCTGATTGATAGAACGCTACAGAAACGTTCCCCACACTTCACTACATCCCGGGTTAACTAATGCAGAGAAACCTGTCTAAAACGGAATCGTTATTTAATTAACATACTTTAATCAAACAATTATTTATTTATTCTGACTACACAGTGAAAGGTAAAAGATGTAAAGATTTCCCTGCGCTTAATTAATTAAGCTCCATGCTATGAAGACGTATGGTGGATTGAGGGTATAGCTCCACCTTTATAAAGTGAAAACCAAGGAATATTAGTCATTTTCAACTCGTAAGTTATATGGTGAGGCGACTTCTTTGCAGGAAAGTACTTTTCGTCTAGTGTAATACGGTCTTCACGTTGAGCCCAATTCCGTATTCCCGTGGGCCCATGAATTGGCTCTTTGTTATGGAAATGCAAGGCAGTACCAAGGGCAACACTATCACCTCTCTCACGCACGCACCAGATAACATGTACGTATTAATAAAGATATAAAATGAAATCTTTGTCTTGCGTGTGCGGTTTATATCTCGGAGGTTGAACAGCCATAAAATGATAAACAGCGGGCTTTATATTTTCATGAACCTGAATATAAGGTTTCATGTGTTCAATATTTAATGATCTTCCTCATTTTCTGTAGACCATAGTTTTTTAAAATTGTGGATCGAGACGCCATCTAAAGGGGTCCCCAAATTCTCAATAATTATTTGTTGTGTAACTCTATCCGAGTAAAGTTTTTGGAAGTCAATAAATTTAATATAATTACTTTCGAAATATGTATCTGTAAGCAATGAATTTTTTAGCGAATATTTTCATAATTGCACAGCAAGATTTTATGGCTTACTGTAGGTGTGGAGAAGCTGTAAAGCTATTTAGGTTTCCTGCTGTCACTTGCAGCGGTCTGTAGAACTTCACTTCTCGCTGACTGACAGAGATGGAAGTGTCGCATAGATTTATGTATTATTTTTGATGGTCGCGGTGTCAGCCTGTGAACCCCTGCAGTGCAGAGAAATCGCACCACGATGTCTCTTGTCACTTGTCTGATTAAGTTTCCATGACTACTCTGTAACACGTGTAATGACATCTGTCATTACTTACCCGAACTGAGAACTTAGTACCACATTGTTGTCAGCAGATGTCTGTGGTGTGAAATGTCGTAGGACTTGTACTTTCCAACGTTTTTAAAATAAATAACCACGAATTGCTTTGAATTCATGTAGAGTATTTCTACTATAATTTTGTTACGTAGTATGTGTGTGACTATAGACGGGGTTTGGAAACACTATCGCTATTTCCACACTTTACAGTTCACTAGAGCACACAGTTTAGTGTTGTCAGTCTGTTACTAGACATTTCCTGGTAACGGTTTCAACAGTGGCTATTCCTCTTCCTCTGTCTCAAGTCTTCTATTCATAGATCCCGTACAAATCTCACTCTCAACTGACGAATCTCAGGTCGCAGTCAAAGTTACTTTACGACTGGCGGTTTGCCGCCAATCAGTTCGTCTTAGCGTCAGGCTCCTTGAGTCCCAGACCAGAGACTTTTCTTCAACTGAACATTTGCTTCTGTTACATCCTGTCTGGCGAGAAGATGGATTTGTCTGTTATGAATATGCTTGGCCTTTCGTTAAGCGTATATTTCGCACTTACGACATGTTATTGAAAATTTTTTCTTTTGCACTACACACAGGTCCTCTGTCAGTACAGGGTTTGCAAAGCAGATCATGCCTATCTTAAGTATATTATGCTACAACGGCAGCTTAGTCACTTAACCACGTTCCAAACCTCGTCTCGCTTATAACCTCTCGGCACGGACCACGTAGGAACCGCAGCTCTTGCATTGTTTGGCTCATTCTTCGATCCTGAAGATGGAGGAGACATGTCCCTCCGAAATGCCTTTATATTTGAACGGACTGCACGGGGTCATATCTCGGAAGATAGAACTCTTCAACCCACAAATTGCCCACTAATTGGGGTTGGTATTTGGCTGCTTTCGGGAAATCTCAAATCCTCATCTCGGCCTGTAGTCGACCTATACTAATTAAGCGTTTATTTGGATTTCCTCAGTACCTCTAGGAAAATTCAGGGACCGTTATTACCACTTCCTTTTTCCTCAAATTCGTCATTAGTCCATCACCGTACCATTCAACGCTATATAGTGAGAGCTACCGACACTGTTGCTGAATAAACCATAAAGAAATAAAATTCTTCGTTCTTTTCTTAGTTCATTTACTTCTTGGTGGGGTAAGACCAGGCGGAGCATGATGTTAGACTCTCAGCTGCATTTAATATTAAATTGTAAGGATATGAATGACGGAATAACTGGTTTATCCTCGCTGTGTTTATCCAGGGGAATATTATGTGTGAGGGGCACAGAATGGCTGAGAAGAATCGCGTTAATTTAGAGAGATTTAGACCAGCTTTGCGGGAAAGTCACGCTGACCGCGGGGTCGTGACCTGACTGCAGCATTGTAATTTTTGGGCATTAATCATGGCTGCTGCGCATTACTTTGCACGAGAAACGTTGCCCAATGCACTCACACGTGTGTCTTGTTTCCACAGCGCTCACTGCCTTGCTTGGCAGCGTGTTTCTCTCGACGCCAAGAATTTCTTTGTGGCTTGAGGTTTCCACAGCCAGTAAAAATGTAGATTGCTGTCTTG
Organism: Cryptotermes secundus; assembly: GCF_002891405.2. Lineage (NCBI taxonomy): Eukaryota > Metazoa > Arthropoda > Insecta > Blattodea > Kalotermitidae > Cryptotermes > Cryptotermes secundus. Next base: position 430,476 of record NW_019731266.1, on the reverse strand, counting down.
TGTCATTACACCGTGTATTCTGTATTTTTATTTCAAGGAAAGATCAGGTGAAGAGATCTGTCTTCTTTGATATAACGCCGCGTAGTCAACTACACGACGTTAACGGCTTCTGTGAGATCCTAAATTCCTAAGGAAGAACATGAGGTTGGGAAGAGGTTGCCGTATGGAATATTTGGGCCTAAGAGAGAAGAAAAAAAAAAGGTTCGAGAAAATTTCTAGAAAAAAGGTTTCTTAATTTGTGTTCCTGGCCAATTATTATTAGAATGAGTAAATCAGCAAGGATAAGCTTGACAGGACACGTAGCACGCTTTGGGAGATAAGTGCATACAATATTTTGGCAGGAATACCCGAAGGAAAGATACAACTAGAAAGAACTAGACGTAAATCGAAGGATAATATTATCATGATTTTGGATTGTGACTATTAGATGGGGTATATAATGAATGATTTTGATTTATTGACCACTTTATACACACCACTCTGAATTACAGGCAATTACAGCGATATCAGTGATCTACACACTTTACAGTTCACCGTTACACAGACATTTGTGTCCGCTTGTCGTTTCCTGGTAACGGATTTTAATACTGGAACTGTAACAGTCTCACTGTAAGTGCACATTCCAAATATCACTGTACTGCAGCATTTCACTCTCGGACTTCCAACGCTCGACTCCTCTACCGTCAGCCAACTGCCAACTCCGGAGCTCTCAGACAAATTCTCTGCTGCAACTGCCATTTCTCCTCACATATCTTCGCAGAGCTCAACTCTCGAGTAACTGACCACTTGGTGTTCCGGAACTCAACTCAGTTCTATCTCTCAACTTCCTGAAATCCTCGTTATGTAGTCTTGGGTCGGCCCACACAGAAAACGCCGCCTGTTGATTCACTGCTGCAGACATGCGTTTATCGCACCGTTGCGTAGCAACGAGCGCGGCGCGTCCAACCCATAGCCGACTGAGCTATCCGGGCTACGTTTTGCGATACTGTTTAAGAGTTAAATGGTAGGATGTAAGTTATGAATTGGAAAGGATTTGAAAGGGAGCGATTGTGGCTTAATTCTGGGCACTTTCCCCACTTTTGCCTGGAGTAATTGAGACTACTAAGGGTATTCGATGTATTGACTAATATTCGAACTGGGTTCCTCCCGAATTCTAGTCAGAAGCGTTACCGCTGAGTCCACGTTACCTCATCTGCCCGTAGGTTAAGAAGGAAATTTTGGAGAATCACATTTTTGGAATGCCTGTAGAACTGGTTCCGGGTCACTTCCAATAAATCCCACGCCGTACGCAGCGAGCACGGCCGCCCTGCCTGTCAGCAGACCATGTCCTGTTGGTACCCATCTTTCCTTCTGACACCGTGACGCTATTTAGTGCTTGTCGAAAATAATGATGATGTTTATGAATACTAAAAGCCTGTTTTACATGAGGCTGTACTTGTAAATGTCACTGTGCCCCAAACTACCGGTTGTCTGACCCGTAACAAGCCCGGTATGGAAATGAGTCTTTTAACCCCCGTTCTTATATTTTATTTTTGTTTAATCGATTACTATCTGCGTCGCTTATGATTACGGGCTTCCTGGAGCATGTTAAGATGACACGAACCGCTGGATAACGACGGTTAACGGGGAGATCTTCAAAAGAAAGCCAGTGATGACGTTAATGACACAATTGTAAGGAAAAAAATAATAGGCCTCGCCATAGTTCAAGCGGTTAGACGATGGCTTCCCACCGCGGCGGCCCGGGTTCGATCCCGGGTCTGGTCAAGTGGGATTTGTGGTGGACAAAGTGGCGCTGGGGCAGGTTTTCTCCGAGTACTTCGGTTTCCCCTGCCAATCTTCATTCCACCAATTGCTCTACAATCACCCTCACCTATCATCTGGGGCTGGTACAATAGGCCAGAAGTGACCGCAGTACAAGGGACTTAGTTCCACCCCACTAGCAATAAAAAAAAGGAAAAAATTGTTCTTTTGACTGCGGATGAAATGGGGTACATTTACCCGCAAGGGGTACGTGAAACCTCATAAGTGAGTATGTGACTTATATTTCATTCACCTTCAAACACAGGACAAGAGTTCGAGTTCTGAAGACTCCCAGAGCCATGAGACAGTAAAATTAAATATACCAGAGAGACAGATAAGGAGTCAGTGTCATTCCACGTATAAGGGGAGTGACCAGTATTAGTCAGATCTCTACCTTCTCTGAAGAGTAGGCCCCATTTCAAACCATTACAAAAGAAAACTAAAATATGACCATGGGCCCCGACGGGACCAGATATCAGGAATTACTGTTTTGGCGAGAACCAGCAACAGTTTAACCGACGGTCCGTCACAGGGCGAGAGAAGCTAATGGGACGGCACGAAACTATTCTTTTGTGTATTTTTTGTGCACGGAATAAAATGTATTTAGAATAAATACAAGAATACCTGTGCTTCTGTATATCTTTGTCGCCTGCGTCATATTATTAATAGTTTTTAATGTTATTGATGATTAATTACCGGATGTATTTTAAATGACTCATGCTGAATTTTTTAACATTGAGTGTCCTTGAAGATGATCGTCTGAGGCTCAAATATTTTAGGCTTCGTAATTAAGTATTCATTAAATATTGAATAAACTTGACGGTATTCTTGTGTTGATTCTAATGTAAAAAGTTAAAGCTGACAGGGTAGTTACACAACTCGGCATCCGCGCAGGAAAGCAGGACGAGTGTTTCGTATGCCGTTACTTGGAAAGGCCTGGCTGTGGCCTCTCGCCTGACTTACTTGTATATCCAGTGCGTAAAAGACAAGTTGTTCCTGCGCTTAATTCTAATAATTAAGCAGCACGCCACGAGGACTTCCATGCGAGAGTTGCAGTATAGATCCATTTATTCTTAACCTCGACACCAGACGATGGAGGCGAGATGTCAGCATCGCGCACTTCCGCTTTACCTCTGAGGAAAGAGCCCACGTTACCTAAAGGATAACAGACTGGGAGGGCCCCAGGGACGGTCTGGACATTGTGCAGTAGAGAAAAGTCTGTTGTCTCTTCCTGGAATTGAACCCCTATTCCTTGGCCGTCCGGCCCGTATCTTCATGATGTAACGCGGCTGCAATAACCTGACCACTCACCTTCATCAGATGTCGAGGTTAAGAATATCTTGAGCTTAATTTCAGATCCTCTCACTCCATCATGACATAGGATTTAGGAATAATAATAATGAATAACCATATTAGATATGAGGATCCTCTTACTGTAGTGTATCTTTTATACACATAAATTTCCGTCTTAAATGCAACTTATTAGTCACCCTTCCCTACTATATGTTTCGGCCTTATACAGACAACACGTGATGATGACCATATACGGCCGAAACGTCTGGTGAGGAAGAAGGGTGACTTGATAATAAGCTGTATTTAAGACGGAAGTATATAACAAGTTTTTTCTTATGGCGGTACCGAGCACGGAGGCATTGTTGTGGCCCCTCGCTCTACGGAACTCTGTCTAAAGATAAAAAGAAACATTCTTTATTATAACTTGCAGTATCAGATGTTACAAGATGTGGAGCAGGATACACGGCGTTACACACGCCGTTAGTTACACTATACAGGATGACAGGTAATAAAACAATAACGTTTCAATTAAAGGAAGACCCGAGGGCTATACTGTGTTTAGCCACTGGGCTCCTTGTTCGGGTCCTTACCCTTAGCCAGCCATGGGAAGATCGCAGCTTGTTTATGGTACCACACTCAGTTATGTACAGAGTGGCCAAGAAAATTGAGACGCACAAGTTAGTTGGCTTAGTTACGCGTGTGTGTGCGTCTACGTGCAGTGTTTTGGGGGCACTGTATAGTGGTGGCGGTGGGAAATGAACCCGTGTCTATAACATTCCGACACACGTGCTGCTACCGTGATTGCATGCAACACTTTATGGGGCGTCGTTAAGGTGTAGACTCCTGGGGCAACCTGCACACTAAATTAAGATGCATCTTGTCAGGGTTAACCAAACTGCAACACATCTCTGCAGGGTAAACAGTTTCTTCTATGAAGTTCAAAGCTTTATTTCTCTGCTGACGTGTCTTTGGTGGTTCGATATGAGGTTCTCACAGCGGTGAGTGTGAATAGTGCGGTCTCCTGCGTTGTAGAGGTCTGTAGTTCGGAGAGAGTCCGACATCAACCACGTGTTCAGGCTCGAAGATCAAACCAAGCTAGCAACAATCAGGGTAATGTTACTGAAAGAAAATCAGAGATAACAAAATATGAACAAAAGAGGAGAAAGAAAAGAAGAAGAGGCAGATTTAGCGAAAGGAATACAATAAAAGAAACTGTAAAAAATTGGAGAAAAGAGACAGGAAGGCAAAAAATAATAAGTGCAGAGAAATTATGGTTTTCAGTATTGTAAAAGTAAAGTTATCTCTCTAAGAGGCCGTGGAGGCCCATAGGGTTGTGACACGTCGAGGTTCCCACATTTTCTAGGCAATCGGCTCGTAGATGGCGGTGTGGTTGTCAGCCTTACGCGCCGGCCCCCATTATTCCCCAGTAATATTCATGGTACTCATTTCTGTTATAGGCTGAGTCGGCCCCAGAGCCATAGTGTCCCTGGAAGCATTATGTCAAATAAAGAAATCCTGTGACCTCTTGGGGAATCGAACACGCGACCTTGCGGCTTCTAGCATAGAACCTCAACCAATTACGCTACCGCGTGTCCTCGGGTTTTCAGTATATTCCGTCTAAAACATCTCTGAGGTTACATCATACCTTGAGTAGCCAACCTTACGGGAAGAAAAGCCCTTTGTGTTGAACAATACCTGCAGTATGTGAGATTTATGTTGAAAATAGAGTGCAGTAAATTTCACAGGATGAGTGAACTGTTATGTTACTATCTGCTGACGAAGCAATACAGAGATGTTTCAGCCGGACTTCGTCGAGACCTCACGAGGCTGCATGAGCATGCGCTCTGTTTCCTGATTGTAGTGCGGCAACACGCTGCGTGGTCTAGCCTCTCGGGTTGCGTCACCCAGGCGTGCTAAATACTGTAGTCATACAGGCTAATACGTGACTGGAATCCAACCCACCTTAGAAAAACAACTCTCAACTTCTTTTGCTCCCTTTCCCATTCTGCTATTTTTTGCTACCATTCCTATAATATTTCACACACCGAAATAAAGCTGGGACCAGTTGTTGCTATTATATATGGAGGCACCTTCTGAAAGCGGTCTGCTAAAAGTGAAGCGTCATTGGGCTTTTTATTGGGCATATTATTGGCCTCGGGCGTGTTCCGTACCGGCGGGGGATCCCCATTGTGCAGCTCATTGTGGAGCCCCGTTGTGGCGCAGTTGATCACCCCCACCAACGCCGGCCACTTTACACCTCAATCTGCCGGTTCAGCTCTAAGCCTGGGCTTCACTGATGCAAGGCTTCTTTGTTCCCAGTCCAGCTGCAGTGAAGTCCCTGCGCGCAATTCATGAAACACCGCGCCCTGAACATAATCACAGCTACAGCAAAAGTACAAGTCCCTGCGCCGATCACAGGGACCGCGCTGTCTAAGGCATAAACTGTCTTCGCTCGCTTGAACGCTGGGATCGTGGGTTCGAATCCCACTCAAAGCATGAATGTGTTTGTGTTGTTCTGTGTGTGGATAATGGCCTTGCGACAGACTATACCCCATCCAAAGAGTTCTACCGACTGTGTGTATAGAATTAGGAAACTGAAATGCATCCAAGTCCCAACGAAAGGGTTGTAGAGCCATAGATCGAAAGTTGTCCCTGCGTTTAATCAATAAAGAACCACACCATGAAGAACATGAAACAGTTGCACCAAATGAAAATGTAGACTTTCCCTAGTAGTATCAAGCAATACTATGATTCAAATAAATTATGTACCGTGAATTTAAACAGGAACTCCCGCCGTATTATCCTGTTTTCTGTTTCCCGACCGTCCGTCACGTGACTACCGCTAGGCAGATGAAAGTATATTTATGGTATGTGATGTAAAGGCAAAGGAAAAGATATCCCTGTGCAGCTCGTATCCAGTTGCTATACCGACCGAGCTGCCCCGTCCCTTAAATATATATTTGTAGCCTGCTCCGTGGCACACAGATATGTGGAGGAATTATGCAGCTGATAAAAAAACCTACTTAGTTCTATAGAATTCAAAGGATCAGCACCGTCTTCACAAAAGGACATTGGAGACCGTCATTATATAGGTTTGCTTAGCGTTGAAGCTCTAGATAAAGTTTACTTACCCTCGTGTTCCTTGTGTTACCGGAGGGGGCTCGGCGCATCGCGTAACGCGAGTGGAACCCGAGCTCTGAACCCTCTGTACACAAACGAATGGTACCCATTCTGCCTGTTATTGAAGCCTCACAAAGCTGACCGTCCTTTGTACGTCATGTAAGCCATTCACTGAACGACATATGGCAAATTGCAGATCCTCATACCCAGAAATATATCGATTCTTGATTCATACCTCTTATCGTCTGATGTGTTTCACGCTAATTTCAGTCTTATATCAAGCAGCAAAACATACGCGTACAGGATATACTGTATTTTACTCTAAACACGTTTGATTCATGGCACATCTGGGCTACCATTGGCTCCCTATGTCGTTGATCATCTTCCGTGACGCAATAGCATTTTAGTTGAGTCGTAAAGAATTTTATAAGAGTTTTGTTATGGTCATCAATAGCTTCCAGGCTGCTTTTGGGGCCCATCTAACCTCCTATTCAATGGGTACCGAGGTCAAATTCTCCTGGGGCAAAGCGGTCAGGGCGTGAAGCTGAGATCAAGCGTTTCCTTCCCTCCGGCGTGCCTATTAATTTCGCTCCGTCCGTCTGCATGTACGCATGAAGGAATTCGATAACCGCTTAGTCGATTTTCATGAAAGTCGATATTGCGAAAAAAAGAAGTTTGACGTTACGTTTGCCCCCACTCCTCCTAATGTCTTCATGGTGCGGTTCGTAACGATGTTAGAGGAAAACCTTTTACTCCTTACACCTTCTACATGGAAAATATTTTGAATTGTATCGGAGACCTTGATTCAGTGCATCGCTTTATAGAGGCAGGTAGAATGTTACCTCCCTCGTGTTGTAAGCTCAGTTGCCCACACAGACGCGTAGGATCCCGAAGATAGTAACGTTAATCGGATAGGCAGGTATCTCCTTCGCTTTGCCCTTTAATATCCTGTTATATTTATATGAAGGCAGTCTTGCCGCAGAGGAAAGCTAGTTGGACTTCTAATCCAAAGGTCGTGGGCTCGATCCCCACAAGTGATAGATAAACAATTTTCCAAGATTATAGCCTTGAAAAATTACCTCTACATTTGTGGAAAGTTATGCAGTAAGGGTGCATTACATGACAAAATCATACAGTAATTCAGCAGCTTCTTAAAGCACTTAACATTTTAGAAAATGCTGATTCACTTTTATATTGCTGGATTTGAGGTTAGGTTCTCACGGTGGTGACTATGATAATGTTATTTTCTGAGAATATAACACCGTGTAGTCTGGTAGAAGTTTACTGATGTTTAGCGCCTGCTTCTTGGTGGTTAGGTCAATCCAGTGACCTCATCGGGAATCGAATCAGCGACCTTCCGGTCTTGTAGCATAGAGTTTCAACCAACTTTGCTACCGCGTACCCCGCTGTAAATGTGATTCCTTAAATGGCGGTGATTTTCTTGGGTTGCTGAGCGACGGATAGCATATCAAGGACCCCATGGGGTTACTTGAGAGTAGATCAAATTAAAGGAGATGAGCATTAAGTGACTTTTTACCTCCACCTTAATCATTGGTTAATTAGTTCATTAATCATTCTTTACCTTGTGTTACCTCATGTCCAACATCTGAAACTGATGTTTAGAACAAGAGGAGTTTTACCTCCTTTCCACACCTCTAAGGCGTTATGCTTAGGCACCGGACAGTTTCAACTTTGAACCTGTTGAAGAGGTAGCCATTTAGAAAACCTCAACCGTATCGTCAAAACCAATTTTCTGGAAATTGGGCTTGAGGTTAGAGAATCAACTGCAGCTCATGTGTGGCCGAGAACTAAACACGTCGAAATCTCACGCTTCAGAGAAAGGTGAACACATGGAAGTATGTGGAGTCCGCCTAACACAGTACACAGAATCAGAAAAGTGTATCATCTCATTTTCGCCCTCAATGTAGGGACAGGACGATTCCAATGCAGAGGCCGCGAACTGCCCAAGAACATAGTGATATAAGGATGATGGATTTTCCAGCAATTGGTCTGACTCACTCCAGGAATCTCATCACAGTCCAATTAATCCTAAATTAGCACAAAAGAAAGTCAGACCAGCCATCAATCTGTGTTACTCTGTATTCGTGTTATCGGCACACAACTCTGCTCATGTCACGTGTAATTTTTCAGGAGGGAAAGTTTGAATTAATGGGGAGTCTCGCGGATCATTGATTACCGACGCAGTGGGGCTGCAGTCGACAGGTCTTCCCCCCCCCCTCCTCCACTACAGGATGTTGCAAAAATACATTCACTCTCTTACAGTCCTTTGTCCTTCGCTGTCTTAGTATTCAATATCAAGCAACTATCCAGAAGTACACGTAGCTATTCTTTGTCTGCAATATTGTTCTTTCTGTCAGTATCAGAAGTTTAATTCGCGTAACGCTTGCCACCATTCAGTTCAGAAAATTTTCTCTTCTCGACTGCTGTCTAAAACCATAACAAACTGTACAGAAATATATTTTCGTCTGTAGTTTTCTGTGGGTGTGAAACTTTGTCTCTGACATTAAGGGAGGAACACAAACTGAGGGTGTTTGAGAACAGGGTGCTGAGGAGAATATTTGGACCGAAGAGAGATAAAGTGATAGCAGGTTGGAGAAACCTGCATAATGAGGAGCTTCATAACTTGTACTCTTCGCCATGTAGAACTGGAATGATGAAAAGAATGAGGATGAGATGGGCTGGGCATGTTGCCCGAATGGGTCGAAGAGGAATGCATATGGGATATAGGTTGGAAAGTCAGAATAAAAAAGACAACTGATTTTTCTTCCTTAAGGTTGCCTGATCAGTATGTGATGCACCCACAGAGATGTTTTAGACAGGCAATACTGTCTTCCAGATGTGACGCCGTGTAGTCTGGCAGATGTTTACGAGCTTTTCATAAGGACGTAATGTCTCCTCCCGGATACCTGAAGACCGCAATTTTCACGCCCAGTACTGTGAGACTTACACCTCAGCTGGTGAAGCACATTTCTGCTCACCCTTTCTGCCCCGTTCTGGCTCCAGATAGCGTCCCTGTTATCAGCTCGCAGTAGGCCGTGTGCTCGGAATGTCCGTCCATTACTTGAGGTGTGGAGAAGCGAGCCCGAGGGTGGTGGCCCTTTCTGAATCTAGTTTTGTGACTGAGCCTGCCCTTCCATTGTCTCGCTTACCACCAAATCTCGTCTAAACCCCGAGACCATGAGACTTAATGACAATAACAATACCTTGTCATAATTAACTGCTGAGGCATATAGTGGATGACAAATGAAACACAGATATCAACGACTATAGCATAGCAAAAAACGGGGTTTCTTCCTTGGCCTGGGGCTAAACTCCTAAGCGGCAGACATCCCTACACAAAGGACATTAAGGTAACACCGCGCCCATATTTACTGCACTGCCTACATAATGTGTTTTATATGTACAATCATTTGTTATTTAAAAATAATTCAGAACCTCTTGCGTGCAAGAAGGATTTGGGAGCCGTATATGTCATAAGATTCATCGGGTTTGGTAAAAAATTTCCCTGTGTAGTAAAATGACAACTTCACTGGAGCACAGCGCTCTTTGCAGGTTGTACCAACTTCTCCGGTAGATAGATCTCGGAGCAGTAGCCTCTCTGTCATCAGCCATCGTCAGTTTCATGAAGTATGCCTATTTAGAAGAGCTTCTTGAAAGCCGTATTTTGTATTTTCAGCATACTCTCCTTATTTTGAAAATAAAAGTAGGATTATGAGATCATCATGCTGTCTGTTTGTCTGTTAATTATTCCCTATCAACTTTTGAATGTCTGAACCAGTCTTTATGAAACTTGGTATGTATATCATGACACTTGAGCCCATATTAACGACGTAATCAGTCTGTGTGTCTATATGTATTTCCCCTTATCGTTACTAGGCAACGGCAACGAATACACATGCAACCATAGAAGAATTGTTGGACACCTCTTCTTCTATGCGGACCGTGTCGCGAACAATTAACTAGGGTATTAGGTCTTCCCAGGACTTCTATTTTTCAGTATTGGATGTGATGATCGGGGTGTGATTACGCGAAGTGGTGTCTTCAGTCAGAAACATATAAACGTATCTCTAGAGTGCATTAATTCACTCGTTTTATTAATATGAAGGCTAGGCTTAGGGGATCTCTTATGGACAATATAATGAGCTAGTTATATAATATGGGATGAATTATTTACTATCAAGTTCTAAGTATATTCTGCTTAGCCCACACACTTTCTTCCTACAATTTTCAAACCAGTTTTTGATTTCATTGTTTAAAAATGGGTGTGAACTGACAGGTTCGTTTTCGATGCAGGACGTGAAGTAATGTCCTTTGTAACATTGTGAATTATGAAATATTATTACTGGGCTTAGTATAGTTTGGTCGTAAGTCTGTGAGAAGAAGATTCTTGTATAGAATCTTCCTTGTGTAAATACTCGTATTCAGTTCCTGTTATTCAAATGAAACCCGTTGGAGGCGCTGTGTATATGACGTACCAGAATTCGGCCAAGAGCCATGGAATAGAACAGATAAGTTAAAGCAAACGAGAACAGTTTTCTCGGTTAAATATCGGCGTTCTTAGTGCAGAATTCTTGCAGAATGGACCAGGGAACTGTAGTTTATTTCCTTCGGCGAACGGCTTTCATTTGAATAACCGTAATAGACTCGATCAATATGGAATTTATTAATTATTATTATAAATATATTTATAACGAGGCAATTTCCATGTCAAATTGCAGAAAACATGTCTCAGAAACATACAAGCACAAATTCTGGCAAATGAATTGCAGGTCTGAGACTATTACGTGCATTTAAGAGCACACAGGAACACGTTCCATCTTATCCTTGTAAGCTGACTGTTCTGTCGTGTTCCCTCTACAGGGTCATTCACTTCTCTCTTGTCGTTCATGCTCAGTCGTGTTTAGGATTTTATACCATGCAGATCGTTGGAACAGTTTCTTACTGATTGAGCAAAGAGCGAACATTAAATTTTGTTTCAAGAAGGCAAAACTACTACTGAAACTTTGCAGCTGATGAAACAGGAGTGTGGTGACAGTGCTGTCTCTCTCTCGCACACGGGAGTTGAATGCCGTCCTAATGGAGATGTGGGAACATCCCACATTATCACGCATTTCTGCATTTCTTCAGGATGACCCAAGAAGCAGACTTCCTTCAACTTCTCAGAATGCAGACAAAACCGAGAAATGTCCATGAAATGGTGACACATGATCATTGGTTGACTCTCAGAATGATGGTTGATTAATCAAACACCAATAAGGAGATGATTCGTCAATCCTCCTTGAAGATTTGCGGAAGAGGAAGATCTGCGCACCGTTCGTCTCATACATAAACAATAGAGATTCACATCATGCCAAGACTTCATCCAGGCTTGTCAAGACAGTAACTGGAGATGAGTCATGGGTATTTCAATATGACCCAGAGACGAAACGTCAGGGTAGGAATGGAGATCAAAATCATTGCCAAGACCCAAACACTTTTGCTTGCAAAAGTCCAAGATATAAACCACGCTGATAACATTTTTACAATGTGATTCATGAAGAATTTGTGCCTGAAGGGCAGACAGTCAGTAGTGCTTTCTACGCTGAGTATATCGGAAGATTGTTGAAACGCATTTCCTGGGTGAGGCCACAATTTCCAGCAGAGGGCAGTTGGTTCCTGCTGCACTACAATGCCCATTCCAATTTCGCACTGGTAGTGAAGATATTTGTGGCCAGACATTGCGTTATGGAGATAAGCGACCCCCCTGTTCTCCTGACCTCGCACCAGTGGATAATTTTCTCTTTCCTACGGTGAAAACTGCCCTCAAAGGAAAGACGTTTCAGGATGTTGAAGACATTAAGAAAACGTGACGGCCGATCTGAACGCTGTTACTTCGGAATCCTTTGTCAACTGTTTTAAAAATCTTTTTAATCGATTCAACAGATGTATGCAAGTGAGTGGAGGTTATTTTGAACTGAAATAAAACAATGTTTTATTTCATTGTATTTTTATTTTTCTTCACACCAGTCCGGGAACTTTATTACCAGACGGAGCACACCCTTGCACACGTGAAGCCGGACGTAGTCAGTGAAAATTCTCAATAGACTAATCGGGACAAGAGAAATTTCTTGATGTGTCTATTGCTCAGTTGGAAGGATCGATCTGATATGATGTAGGACACTTGCTGTCATTCTCTGCTTTAAACTTCATGTCAGTTCATTAGATAAAAACTGGTAAAGTAATTGTATGTAAATTAGGAAAGAGCTTTTTAATCTCGGGACAAGTGGTCATCCAGCACAGCAAGTTAACTTGCAGTTAACTCGGAAAATTCGGGGTTTAACCCATATATCGGCTAAATATTTAGCGTATAATCTTCCGGGATGTGGCACCATGAAGTGCGGCAGAAGTCCACCAACGTTTCGGGGAAAACACTGCCTCCAACTTCAGGGTCGAAGAGTGAGCCAAGTAAACTTGCCTGGTTTATCTCCTGGCCTGAAAATGGATTTATTAGGCTTCTCTGAAACGTCGGTGAGTATCTACTGGACTACACGGCGTCACATTCAAGAAGATGGTATATTGTTCAAAGTCAGGGCTGTGGTAACCTCCAGTCCGACTAGGTCTAGCTGTCAGGCTCAGTTTTAGGTTGACTGCTTTACTGTCCGAAATTTGAGCTTCTCACAATAGTAACTCTGATGATTACTATCTTCTGGGACGTGAAACCGTGTAGTCTGGTAGATATTTAAACACCCTGAAGTACATAACTGCCTACCTACCTGCTTTAACTATCTAAGCGAATAACAGTAGCCGGATAGCTCAGTCGATATAGGTAGCAGGCTACTGGCTGGGCAACCGAAGAGTCGGGGTTTGATTCCCTTTAGGAGCAAGAGATTTTCTCTCTTCTCCACAGCGTCCACACCGGGTCTGGAGCCCACCCAGCGTCCTACAAAATGGATATCGGGGCCACCTTCCCCGAGGGGTTAAGCGGCCAGGGAGTGAAGCTGACCACTCACCTCCACCTAGTGCCGAGGTCAAGAATGGTGGAGCTATACCTCCACTCTCCCAGTGCCTTCGTAGCATAATGCTTAGATAATTAAACGTAGAGACAATTTTTCCTTATACCGTTTTACTATTTTGCTTTTCGTTACGTTATGTTTTTTTGTGAGCCAATGTAAAACTACCGACTACAGACAAGATGATTTCCAACAGTGACATTTGTTCGTCTTCGCTAGCAAATCTTTTGTCCGTCGAATTCAGTTCTCACCCAACCACCAACCCAATGTTTATATGGCAATGTATTCTCGGGGATGTAACGGCCGGAACTTGAATATCACCAGTCGCCATCTTGTGTCAAGGTCTAAAATGCTTGGAACCTTACCTCCCTTATAAATCGTAGTGGCCTGGATCTCAGGCGAAGGTTTATGACACCGTGTAGTCTGGTAGGTTGATACCAACGTTTGAGAGGAACATGTCCCGTCAATGGACACACGTTTCCTCGTAAACATTGGTACATGTATACCAGTCTAAACGGTGTAATTACACAGAAGAAAATGTGAAAGTGAATATTGGGTGGTTGTAAAAAGGTAGGGAATTGCTCAACCAGTAGGTAATTCGTTTTATTTGGGCTACAAAGCGGGAACCTGCATGAATTGTTGCTTGAGAAACTGGCTTCCCTGAAACGTCCTGCTACAGGCTGTAAACCGCGACTCGCGCACCGCAACTAGACTGGAACGGCATAATAACATGTCTTTGACTTAAGAGGTCAACATCTTCATACGGACCTAGGGTTGTTATTACAGTCTCTTCCCGTCTCTTTCTAATTGTGAGGGATAGAGGGGGATCCTTCATCCAATCGTTGAATACTCACGAAAAGTCGGACCAATAGCGGGGCGACAGGGAGGGGTTTGAGCCAATAAGGATGTGGGTGCTTGGCGCATGGACTTACAATAAGGGATAGGTAAACAGACGGCCGGCAGTTGTCTGCATTGCGTGCTTGTAGTGTGATGTATTTGCCGCGTGTTCCCTGAGAGGTCCGCTCTTCGTTTACTACTTCCATACATTCACGAAAGTCATTTAACCTTTATTGTGTTTGTGGAAATGGTGACGATTAACTGCTGAAGAAAACATTTCAGGGTTTAAAATATCGTGTTAGTAACGTAAATACAGGAGACGGTATATGTACAATTATTTGTGAGAACTGTGGATGAATAACTAATTGGTATGCATGTGAGAATAACTTTTAACGTAACGTGATATAGATTATGTTCGTAATGTTAAATGTGCTTGTGTAATTCTTGGTTGATTTTTGTTGTATATCGTGTGTTCTAAATACATGTGAATGTCTTTGTGATAACTGGAAGAAATTTCATATGTGCTGCTAACGAACTCTGACCATGACATAAACATGTTTTCGTCCTATAATCTCAATGAAACTTGCCGTGAGAGAAACAAGTTCATTGATTTCGTTGTCAGCGAAAGCGAATCTATCAATGCATTACTTAATTTTCGTGTGTTAAAATGTATTCATCTTGATTCTATGTACATAACATTCATTTTCCGTTAAAGTGTATTGGCTATTAATGTTATGTGTCGTTTCCAATATGGAGTTGTGTAGTGGAGCGTTGGTTACCTGTTAAGATTAACGTGTTTCGTAACATTGGGCGGCTTGTGAGTGTCAACTGCTGTTGCTGCTGGTTTGCTTCACTGACCGGAGGGTCTGCTTGCAGAGCGAAGTCTGCCGCCTCATCACCATGGAGACCGTGATCGCCTTGGTACACCGTCAGTTGTTTTTACCACCGATACTTCTACCCCTGGCTCTTCTGTTGCCCCGGTGCACATTTGCTGCGCAGTCTAATTCTGGAGGCAACTGGTTGTAAGTACGGAAGTATTTCTATGGAGGCAGGTTTCGATTTGCAGTTTTGTGAAACAGTGACACAAGTAATTCAGTTCTTAAACTGTATGAGAGAAACCGAACTTCAAACTATATTCAATAAGCACTGACGGAGCAGGGTAGTGTGGTGGTAACGGTGTAGACTCGCTTTAGAGGATTCCAATCTCGAACCCATAAATCGGCTGTCCTGACAAGTATTTCATGTTTTTCCAAAATATTTCCAGTACAATACCCCGTTTAGGACATGACTGCTTTTATCAAAATATGTTCCCAATCATCCAACAATCAGACGCTATGTAGCCTTCGTCATGAAATAACACCCTCAAAAGTATGGAAAACCTCTAGGATTTTAACATTCATGAGACATTGGTTTTGTTTCTATTTATTAACTCACCTCCAACTAGTGCCGAGGTCAAGAAAATGTGGATCCATACATCTACTCCCCATACACCTTCATGGCGTAGTGCTTAATTCGTTGAGCACAGGGACAGCTTTACTTTATAATGTGAGATGCGTACAAAATATAAGGAAACGTGACGGAGAAGAAGAACACGTGGGAGATACAGACGTAGATGGGAGATACTAATGAACCAAAGGAAATAGGCTGTGAGCTGGCTCAGGGTAGGGTTGAATGGCCCTGTTTTTTTTGGCTCAAAGCTCTCTATTCATATCAACTTTTTCCCATGTCCCGACGGTTTTATCATACAAAATTAAAAACCATTTCAAATTTATTATTTTTTTTTATTTAAGTTTGTGAGCAGTTGACTGTATGAAGGGAACAGGTATGCTACCATGGAATGAAAGTGGAACGATTGGAATTCATGCCCACGTACGTATCAGTCAGCAAATCGAAACCTGGCTTTCAGTCTTTTTTAAAGTAATGAATGGTGTTGGTATTGCTATGTACAGCCTATGCAAATTACGGCATATTCCATTTTATTTCAGGTATCGTAAGAAGTTACATATTCCCTTTTATATCACGTGATTTCATCTCACATAGGCTACGTCTGTTGTGTTTACTAACCCCAAACTTGATGCATTTATTTATACAGGTAACCCAGAAGGATTTTTTTTATTGCTAATGGGGTTGGACTAAGTACCTTGTACTGCGGCCGCTTTTGTCCTATTGTACCAGTCCCAGATGATAAGTGAGGGTGATTGTGGAGCAATTGGTGGAATGAAGATTGGCAGGGGAAACCGAAGTACTCGGAGAAAACCTGCCCCAGCGCCACTTTGTCCACCACAAATCCCACCTGACGAGACCCGGGATCGAACCCGGGCCGCCGCGGTGGGAAGCCAGCGACTAACCGCTTGAGCTATGGCGCGGCCCTGCCCAGAAGGATAGTCAGTATTCTGGGATGTCATAGTATGGACCATTCTAAGCAAGAAGGTGTACATGTGTCCTGTTCCGAACGGTTTCCGAGATAGAGCTATTTCACTGTAGACTGCAGAGACGAGCAACACGCCATGTCCTCACACGAGTTGCAAAGTGCACTGATGTTGACAGTGGAATTTTCGAAAATGTATTATACCGGGTAAACTGTACCACCTTTGTCACTTCAACAGTAAATACCGGTATTAGAAACGGTACATAATATCTCTTTCCTATCAGCAGTTTTGGAACTGTACAGTGAAATAACTCTATCTCGGAAACCGTTCGGAATAGGAAGCATCCAGTACATATACACATTTTTGCTTAGAATGACTGATACTGTGACTTCCCAGAATATTGACCTCTCCTCGTGGGACACTCTGTATGTTCACATTATTTTATTTCCCAAGATATTTGTCTTTTAGATCTTGGCAAAATAATATTAAGAATTTCATAATACACCTTAAGGGTTTTACATACAGGATACAGGATAAATATACGGTGAGAGATGCGGCTTTACGTATTTTTGCCACACAATGTTCCGACGTTAGTTGCACTGTTTTCGTATAGGAGTGAGTAAACTGAGAAGACTGAGTAAAACTCCGGAGTGTACAATCAGTGATGTATTTCAGCTTCCCACAACTTCTGCTTCTAGGATGTAATGGCATATAGTCTGGTGACAGTCAACTGACGTTTCGGAGGAACATCTAGCCTCCATCTTCAGGGTAGATGAGTAAAAAAAGAAAGAAGCATATACAAGGCAACAAGCAGAACTGTGCTTGGCTTGTTCTTCGACCCTGAAGATGGAGGCAATATGTTCCTCCAAAACATCAGTCGACTTTCAGTGTACTACACGGCGGCATATTCCAGAAGATGGGGAACTTTCTGTAGAATCAGGCATATTTCAATCGTATCATAGATTTATGATTTAAGTACAACTTTCTGTTTTCGTGTTTGTGTCTTATAAGCGACTAATCAACTATCTAGCTCAATGAAGCGGAGTCCTTCATCAGGATCCACCAAACGCTTAGCTACCGAAGAATTTCTCAGCATTTTACAGAACCCAAAGTCTCATTGCTGTGTTCACAAGAGCCCTCCACTGGCCCCTATCCTGAGGCAAATCAATCCATCCATACCACCCCAACCTATTTCTCTAGATCCATTTCAATATTATCTTCCTAGTGGTCTCTTTTTTTCTGGCTTTCCCACAAAAATTCTACGTGAATTCCTCTTCTTCCCTGTTCGTGGTACATGCCTGGCTGTTCTCATTCTCCTTGACGTGATCATTCTAATTATATTCGGAGAAAGTTACAATTTATGAAGTCCCTCATTATGTTGTTTTCTCCAATCTCCTTTTATTTCTTCCATCTTCAGTCCAAATATTGGCCTCAGCACCCTGTTCTCAAATACCCTCGCTCTGTGTTCTTTTCTTAATGTCAGAGCTACCAAATTTCACACCCATACAGAACTACAGGTAAACTTATATTTCTTATTTTAGATAGCTGACAAGAAGACAGATTTCTTAACTGAATGATAGCAAAGATTTCCAGAGTCGTTGATGAATTACAAATAAATAAATAATATTAAAATTGATCTGCTAGCTGATCAGTATATAATACAAATAAAAAACTCATATTCCTAGGCGCATATAAACGTACTGTGACTTGTATGAGTGGCAATAGACGGGGTTTGGATTGGTGACTCCATTTATTGACTGCTTATACACTCACGACTCGTGACTACACTTTACAGATGACTGACACACACAGACTAGTGTCCTCAGTCTATTGCGGTCTCCACTCGCCGTTTCTTGGCAACGGATATTAACACAGGAACTATAAGAGTCTCGCTAAATTACAGACTCCAGATATCAAACATAAAGTCTTCCGTTCAACGCCTGACTCTCAACTGAGTACTCTTGCAAGTAACTACTCTAGTTGCCCCAGACCTTCCCAGTTATAAGAACTGGGCACGGACAAACATAAAAAACAGCTCTTCTATTGTGGCTGGATTCCTTGCCGCAGAGATGTGTTTACCGCGCCGTTGCGTAGTAACAGCCGCGTCGCGGACAACAGAAAACACAGTTTCTTTGTTGCTGTACCATTGTTTCGTTCATGTCTGTTTACTGCGGGGACGCCATTGCCTTGAAAAGGCTCTGGTATATTTGCTTATCTCACGGTCGTTGCATAGTAACGGCTCTACACGCTACAGTGCAAATAAGCGAATGTTCGTATAGAGTCTGCTAAGTAGTGGCTAGCATGCCAGCGGTGTAATACAAATGACAGAACTAGTTTCCTTGTGTTGTACGACTCGGTCAACTGCTGCGTGTCTCCCCCCTCCACAGTAGACATCCCGTCAGATACCCAGGTCAGTTAGCAGCAGCAGCAGCCGCAGCAATTTAAACGGCTCAGACCTCCACACACTCTGCTCGGGTTCTGTTCTGAACCATATATCGTACCTCACTACAGTTTCTCTTAAACAGCGTCAGACTCCCTTCTGCTTTGTCTTTTGATTCTGACTTTTTCTTCGTCCTCTGCTTGGCCTATTTTGCTTCTTTTGAAAATGAAATGAAACGAGGCTTCTGAGATCACCAAGTTTTTATTAACCTTTCCTTCGTTTTCTCTTCGTCACCTTTTTCATTGTGTCATAGCCCTCTTCAGCCTTTGTACTTCCCCAGTTCAGCTCTTTTCAAAGTGAGGGCCGCTGCCTTCCGGTGGGGAGGGTCCGCAAGGAAAGAGTCCAATAAGGAACCAAAACCTCGACGAATTTTAATCTCGAAGGGTGACATTGGTATAAGAAGTGAAAGAATCGTTTCACTTATGTCATTAATTTTTATTGCTATTTTCTGGGCTGTGCAGCCGTTTAGTGAGGTGAATATTTACCGACGTTTCGAAAGAACCTACTCCATTCTGAGGACAGAAGGAAGTAACCAGCAAGAAGTAAGCAGAGCTGTCATCTTATATGTAGCTCGACGCTCTGTGGTATTAATAACTAACATGTTTAAATAAATCACAAGTAAACAAAAGATGAAATATCAGGACGTGTGACCAATATGGGTAAAGAAGACGGAGCAGTTCATCTGCATAAGGGCCATGTCATGTTGATGTTGATTCAGTGGAGTGGAGTCAGTTTTTGAGTTAGTGAGTTGCTTAACCGCTGGAGTTCATTTGTTGTGAGCTATTGCTGTTAGAAGCTGGTAGATGAGGGACTGGAACAGTTCGGGAACCGAGAGGAAGGGGAATGCACGACGTTGGAAGCCGTTGCTAGAAAACCGGCGAAGACACAGCAGACTAAGAAGATCTAAGCGTGTGCGCTAGTGAACTGCAGACTGTGAATTAGTGAACTGATTATAATCACTTGCAGTCACTGATCTGTAAGCGTTCAGTAAATCCAATTAACAATCCAAACCTCGCCTATAATCACTGAATCACGTGATAATTGCCTCCACGAATTCAGTGTTGCCTGTTGCTTTGTATGAGTGCAAAACTTGGTCTCTCGTATAATTGGAGTGACATGCACTAAAGTTGTTTGAGAAAGCGATGAGGAGAATATCTGGATCTAAGAGAGACGAATGTTTAAGAGAAGACTGAGAGAAAATTGCACAGTGGAGAAGTTCATAGTTTGTTCTCTACCCACACTGCCTGCCGAAGGTTCGAATTCGAGCCTCTCCTGTAAGAAGTCTACGACTAACTGCTTCAGCCATGCGCTACGTTTTCTTAGTTTAAAGGAGAAATTTCCAGGAAAATCACAAGGAACGCTGTTCCTCTTCTTGATGTAGCAACACTAAGTTGATGCACACAGCTGCGTTGTTTGTGAGAAAAGTGTGAACCCCCTGAAGCACTCTCGCTTGGCCTCAGGGTCTGTCTGAACACTCGTTCGTTGTTTAAAGTAACTATTACACCTGCAGGACTTAGGCGAAAGTAGAGTTTCATAACTGTAATTTCAGCTTCTGTTTCAACTGCCGATCAGTCGAGTTGCGATATAATAAGAAAGCAAGGTACATCTGAAACATGCAACAGGTCAGATGTCTTTTCAAGCAGCTCATTTGATCGTGACTAGAAAAATATATAGAGCAAATGTTTTTTTTTTAAAAAAAGGTTACAAAATGGTGTCAAGGATGATGCAATACATACATATACTGTGTCTGAAACATCTCTGAGGATGCGTCACCATCAGATAGTGACGCAGATCGATGGTACATTAATACAAATATTATGTTTCTGGACATTATCCATCGTCCTGTTAAGTCCACAGAATACGTTGGAAGGAAGCGAAGGTCTTTCAGATTGAACCAAACACTACATACAGGAAATAACAAGGAATCCGCCCACATGTCTCTTGTAGACTATCCGATATCAACCCAGCTTGGATATCTCTCCCATCTGGGTTTCCATTATCGTAGCAGAAGTCAGAAAACTAAGCTCTGTCAGGTGCAGAATAAGTGGGAAAATCCATGTTTTTATGTTGGTACCATACAGAGAATTTATCTTTCCAGTGATGACTTATATTCGGCTAGGCCTCTGGTGCTAAGCCTCATACGTGTCAAGTTTTGTAATGTTTTGTCCTATTTTATTATTATTATTATTATTATTGGAGGGGGTGGGTTTCCCCATGTACCGCCACTAATAGAGTATTGTACGTCCCCCTTTGATACGCTACCAGTCACCATACCCTACCGGTACTGGGGCGTTCTATCAGCCCCGTTCAGCCAACGAGCTCGGCCCTCGGTACCCGATACTTCCCCCATCTACCAGAGGTATTCGAAACTACTTGGGCGGGAAACTTGTTGCCTAATTTTGCTCAGAGGTCTCCTGAATTTTTCCGCCCTTAAAAATTCCACGACCTCCGCCGGGTTTGAACCCGCGTATCTCGAGTCATGAGGTGGGACCGTTACCCCTAGACTACGGAGGCCGCTATGTTTTGTCCTAACTCTCGCAGATGGTTTATGGTGTGCTTGGTTTGTACACCCCATCTTGTGTTGGTGCAGGAGCCCAAAGATAGGGACTAGCTCTGTCGACTGGGCCCAGCTGAGTAGGTTCTACCTGAAGACGGAGGCAGAATGCAGCTCCGAAACGTTGGATAATGTCCAGAAACATATAATATCTGCGTCTCTATATTGTGTTCTGGACGCAAAACAAAATCGCCATGTCTCGTTGAACATCGGAATTTTTCTGTAATGTTGCCTACCCAAGGGACGACGTAACCTCAGAGATATTTTAGACAAACAATAAGAAAAACATAACACTTTATCTCCCAAATGCAGAGGAACTATATTTTGTCGAATGCATTTCAGACTGCATTTTTTTCAAGGCCTAGCATTATCATACCATTACACGAATATTAATTTGGACATCTCCATAATGTGGACTCTGTCTGACACATATAGGGTTTCAGAAATGAAGTCCACTGCTTGTTACTAGTTCTTGCAAAGAGTGTCAGCTGAGCACCTCATGACAGAAAAGGGTCCAGTTTCCGAAACGTTCCTTGTATCAAATAATATTCATTTAATGAATTGTATCATTGTCTCAGAACTTTTGGTTAATCACAAAATTATATCAGTTGACCAAATATGCCTACATAGATTTTGGCCTACTGGATTATGACACCGTGTAGTTTGGCATGTGGCTATGAACTTTTCGGAACAGGCTGCTGTCTCAGTATTCAATTTAAAGATGGCGAGAGCCTGTCCTTCTGAACCTGAACAACCACGTATCAGACTGCATGATCCAGAAGGCCCCAGACTTAATTCCATCTCTTTGAAGACCTCAGATCTTTACGTTCAGATATTGTTAGGGCCACAGTGTCTAGGAGAATGAGATGCGAAAGACACGTAGCATGCATGTGGTAGTGAGAAATGGATCAAATGCAGTCGGAGAATCTGAAGGAATACACAATTTGAGAGACCCAAAAATGTAATTAAAGAAGTTGGGAATGTGTGGAGTGGATTCATCTGGCTTGGGATAGGAACCAACGGCGGCTTGTGTGAGCGCGGTAACGATGCTTTTGTTTTCTTCGAAAGCTTGGATTTATTTTTACTAAATGAGCCACTGTTAGCTTCTCAAGATGTGGTTTGAGTTTTATGAACTGTATTTACGGCTTATATAACGACTCTTTCAGCATCTAAGATTATCGATGACAGGATGATTAGTGAATCGTGAATTTAAATTTATATGTAAACGGTCGTGGTATAATTTGAGGTACTGTCTAGGTATTTGCTGTAGGAACTAATGAAAACCACGGAAGTCCTCAGTGAGAGTAGTTGGGATTTGAATCCGGGACCTCCAAAGTACGAAGCACCAGAGCTATCACTCGCACTTACGATATTATTGTAAGTGAATCGCGAAGATGAGAATGTATGACTGTATTCGTTCCATAAATTAATGTCAAAAATGTCATTCGAATCGACAGTCGAAGAGTCCGAGAGGCCCAAGACTGTACATGTCATAAACCGAGTGGGAAAATATACGTATATCTCCATGCATTCTTTTCTGTAGCCCATTTACGGACGTTTTCAGCATACAGACGCTATATGATGTGATGGCTGGAAGGGATTTGGAAGGAAACGGCCATGTCCTAATGGCGTACACTCTCAGAATTTAGCTGAACTAGAGGAACTCCTTGGAAAGCCTCAAGATAGCCTTTGTCCTGGCAAGTATTCAAACCTAAAACCTGTGCAGTCTCAATCTCGACACTAGATGGAAGTGCATGGTGAGCTTCACGCGTCGGCCGCTTTACCCTCGTACCCTTTTGCTAGAGGCTAGGTGGGCCCCGGATTCGGTCTGGACTCTGTGCAGGAGAGAGACATCACTGGGCCCTGACGGAAATCGAACCCTGTTTCCTCATTTGTCCAGTCCATAGCCTAGACACCACATCATCTAAGCTATCTCGATTATTTTGAGAAATTTAATGGATGTTAATAAGGCAAGACATTAAGAAGTGCTTATAAACTGAAGTGAATAAAAACGACAGTTTTTGTCATCGTTTCTATGAACGCAGGTTCACGTAGATGCCCTCAAGTGACATACAAGGGGAGGGTTTACACGTTTTACACGCCCCTTGAACAAGCATTGTTGTCTCCCTTTGAAAGGAGCAGAACGGGTTCTAAAAGCGACTTGTCTCTGATACCGTTTACATGCCTAGATCTCTCTCTGATAAAGCTCCATTGTTCAGTTACTGCTTTAATGTTATTCTTGAATTAAATTCTTGTACTCAGAGAACTTTATAGCATGAGCCATATAATGCCATTTTAAATGCAGCTGGTTGACTTAAAAACAAGGAGAGTCTATATCTGTCACATAAATCGTTTAACCTTTCAAAGCACAGTGGTTGCTATATGTACCACCTGCTCTAACATTATGTTCTGCTTCTTGCACACAGATTCTTTTTGTGTGTCCGCACGGTTCTCACAGTAAACAGCGACTGTTTCCCTAAACGACATCAACCGAATGGTCTTTGTAGCGAAGACGTGATGTGTTTCCTCTGAGGTACGTGTTGATTGTTTTAATGATAAAAGACTGCGTGATTTTAGTCCGCAAGCAAACTATACCGACCGAGCGACCGCCGCTTGTCGGCGAAGTTTAGTGCCAAGTTTTGCGGATAGAGGGTGTTGCGTGGTGAGCGCAACGAATCCCCACGGCCGTTAATTTCGATTTTCTAGACCGGAGCCGCTATTTCCTTGAAATAGCTCCTCAATTATCGTCACGAGGCCGAGTGGAACCCGTTCCAGACCCACCAATTTTAATGTGTTCGGACAGAATTAAGAACACAAATAGGTTTAACTAAGTAACATTAGTCTTTTCTTTTGACTGATACGAAATCAGGGGAACTATTCATGCTTCATGCCAGATGTACTGACAGATGTGGCTAAGATGCGCACAATTCCTGCTGTCTCTTTGGGTTTCGAAGAGTCAAAAGTAAGCTCTCTCTAAATTCGTCTAGCCACAGATACGTATGGAGGAATGAACTTTCACTTCGACAAGCTTAGACAGCTGTATATGGAATCTGCTGGTCAGAACTCTCTCGACATGCATAAAAACTATGCAGTGTACTTTTACAATGAGATGAGATATGACACAGGTTATCCAGGACGACTAGAAGAATCATGCAGATGCAAAAAGAAAATGAACGCATTAAAAGGAGAAGGTGAGGCAAGACAAGCAAATAAATAAACCGAACTGAAGGGAAAGACAAACTGTACGTTTAGTCATATTAATTTTTTTTAAGTATTGTGGTAAAGTGGATTCATATGTTGTGACTAGCATTAGGACGAAGGGAAACTAGTCATGCTGGACCCAAAGCTGATGCCTCATGCAGTTGTACTGACACTTGCAGCTGATGTGAGGACAATTATGGTGCCCCCCCCCCAATAATAAGCTCAAACTTGGGCCGTTTTGGCGCACGTCGGAATCCTTCTGAACGATTCTGACGATGGTGTATAACACTGAATTGCTGGGGTTTATGACTTTGTCCATAACGACGTTTCGTAAACAGTTTTCGAAAGTTTGTGTTCTTTGGAATACCGGACGATGGACGAAATCCCAAAACCCCATAATTCCGGATGATAAATAAATGTTAAAAAGTAATTACTTTTGCCCGTAACAGGGCTCGTGGAGCTGCCGCAATACTTTTTAGCCTCAGTAGTTGGAACAGCATTGTTAGACAAGATGAGACTGTGAAAATTGTAATTTTGATCACTTCTGAAGAGTCGAGTGTGATTTATAGATAGTTCTTGCAAAGGTTGGTAGTACTGACTTTTAGCTCTAAAATGCGACTTATACTTTTTCATTATTGCCTAATGACAGTTTTATAGTGCTTCTGTCATCCTGCATTCATTGAAATTCAGTTAATCTTCCTTGCAGTATAGGCCTATTCGCTTCAGACTGAACTGGTTATAATGGAATTTAAATTATATTCATATTATTGCTTTGGTGAAGCGTTCCTACGATAACACGTCCGACTCTTTATTTATAATGACATAAATCTTTCGTACTCCGCAAGTAGTATTTAAATGACATTCTATACTTATATTCGGGGCACGCGGTACCATACTTGTTTCAGGCAGTATGCTACAAGCCGGAAGGTCGTGGGATCGAATGCCGACGAGGTGGATTTTTTCAGTGGACCTAATCCTTCCAGCCACACTATGGCCCTGGGGTCGACTCAGCCTCTAACAGAAATGAGTACCAGGAATCTTCATGAGGGTAGAGGGCGGCCGGCGCGTAAGGCTGATCTCACCGCCATCTGTGGGCCGATTATCTAGAAAATGTGGGCGCCTCGACGTCTCACAACTCTTTGGGTTTCCACGGCTTGTTAACGGGAATGGCTTTACCTTTTTTAATATAAATTGATTAATTTATGCTTCCGTCTGTTCAAGGCACTTTTTTCTTAATAACTACGATCTGTGTAAAGTGAGTGTCACGTAACTTCGAAACCACCCCCTTGTCTGAAATTTTTCTTCTCCGCATTCAAGGTTACTCTTGGCCTTGTTCGAAGTTAATGACACTTGCTATACTTAAAGAAGCGACACACTGAAATACCATCCACACTCAGATACTGACACTGATCTTTCCAAAGCCTATTTATAATTTGATGATATAATTAATTAATAATAAATAATTGTATTTATTTGTTTATTTATATGAAACTTATTTTTTATGTGTTATTTATGTTTATATGAAATAGTGCGGCTGGAAGGTTTAGGTCAATTGAAAAATCCAGTGACTTCATCGGGAAACGAAACCGCGACCTTGCGGTTTGCAGCATAGTGCCTGAACCAACTACGCTACCGCGCGCCCCCTACTAAATTTATATTACTGGGTGAAAATTATGCGGATTACATCTGAAACACCTTACGAAAGTAGAAACTCGGTCAGGGATGAACTCAGCGACAAAGTTTACATAGAACAGCGCAGTTTACGTGGGCTACTGTCATTGGGCAACAGATCCTAAGTTAATTGTGGTAGATACAGTTCAGAATTTCAGAACTAGTTTATTATTATGAACCAGGTTTTCCACTTGCTGAATGCGACGCTGTAACCCTCGGATCATTGTGAAATAGACTTTCTAAGCGTACACGACGCCTTCTTTGTATTTATATGGAGCGCATGTATGTTCTGCACGACATTTATTAGTGTTCACGGATTTGCTTGCCTGGGTTACCACCACAGTGTAGTAAGCTTTTAATAGAATATCTGAAAAAGGAAATCTGAGAATCTGGAATGGCAAGTAAGCAGAAATGGGCACCATGGAGACGAAATACTGGTCACTCAGCAGTGAATTGTGTAGGAGCAAGTTTTGTGTAGTTTTTACTGAACCGGTTATTAAGTTCTGAATGTTCCAATTAGGTCTACTGTTGAAACAGTTTATATTGAAATTAACAGGGCTAGGAAACACCCACACACATCCCGAGATTCAAACCCCAGGTTACACCAACAGCTCTGTCAGGTTATGACACAAGGCTCTACAGATGGATTCGTATCTCAGACATCGCTTGAGCGAATTCGGCATCAGATTCGGAATAATAGAAACACGAGGTTCCATATGACGTATACAACATGGACTGGGATGTAGCGCCTTGTAGATGTTGTGTAAACTGATGTTTCGGAGGAACGTATCGCCTCCATCTTCAGGGTATAAAAATCCGCGAGCGAGGAACCAGCGTGAGCAAATGGCTGCAGATATAGACTGTTTATGGTGAAGATGAAGCATGAATAGCCCAATTTTCTCTTTGCACAGCTCCCAGACCAGCTCTTGGGCCACCAAGCCTTCTCTCTAATGGATATACGGGTTCGTTCCCCGGGAATAAAGCGACCAGGGCATGAGATTAATCTCACCTGAATCTGTTGCTGAGGTTAAGTATGAATGGAGCTATTCCTCCACTCGCGTGTTCCCTAATGGCCTTATGCTTACTCAAGCACACGGACAATTGTGGTTATCATTATCATCAGGGAAGTGTTCTTACTGAGCATGTCAGTAATTTGTCTGTTCGAGTTGAGGTTCTCACGGCGCTGAATATGAACACTGTCTTCTGGGTTTTATAGCCGTGTAGTTCAGAGGGAACCCGAACGTTTCGGAGCAATATACTGCCTTCATCTTCAGGGTCGAAGAATAGCCCGATCAAGCCTGTCCAGCTTACCGCCTGTTTCTGATGTTTTCCTGCTTGGGTTACTCTTTGATCCTGAAGATGAAGGCAGTATGTTGCTCGGAAACGTCGGGCTGTATCCTAACTACCTGAATTCAAAACTCATGAGACCGTACTCTTCATTAATTTGGCATTTATATTTATGAAACTGCAGTTGCCGGGCAAAGTTCGAATTGGTAGAAGAAGCGTGAAAAACAGCACTGACCAATTTGAAATTACCGTTTGCCGAAGAGTTTCGACAGATCTTTAAATAGATAAAAATATTATGGGGTTTGGGGTTCACGCCGCGGTGAGTATATTTATTACTGTATTTTGGGATGTAATGCCGTGTGATCTTGTAGATTTTAACAACCTTTCGTAGAAACCTGCTGCCTCCATCTTCACTGCTTCCTTCATTTTAAGAATACCTTGAAGATGGAGAAGGCAGGTTTCCTCAAAGCGCAGATAACAACTTACCAGAAAGCACGGCATTATATGCAAGCTGCGGTAGCTCGTTCGGTAAATTCTCTTGCGGACTCAAGCTACGGCGAGTTTTTGTATGCACGATACTGAAGGATGAGGATGCAACCTAATTCATTGTTTCAATAGTGAAATGAGGGAAGGAAATTAAGGCTTGGTATGAATAAGGAAAAGGGAACGAGTGGGGGAAGAATGAAATTAGCCCCCATAAAACAGGAATTTCTTGGCCAGCTTCAGTTCTTGAAGGGAAGACTGCACCATGGAACAAGTCGAGCAGTGAAGACGCACATTATGCTGTAGGAACCTTAATTTTCCGTCACTGCCATTCACTCTACTCCTCCGCTGGTTTCACATTTACAAAACAGGATATTTCAGTCGGTGAAACGCGATTCCAAAGCCAAGCCTCACTCTGAGGAGTCACGGAACAATTATTCGTACAAGAGAACCGGAATTGAACATGGCTTTGAGCATGCAGCTTTGAAAACCGGAAGACCGTGACCTTTCGAACCTCTTCTTTTCTCTCTACAAAGGAAATGGTGTGTGGCTAATTTTGGATGAAGATAATTCCAATTAGCCTTCTCTGCAGTGATGCCAACTATGCAGTAACTGAAACAAATTTTGTGCAAGTATTAAACGGTAGTTTATGTCACTAATTGTGTTTCATTGTGAGATGGTGTCGGGGCGGTATTGGGAGCCGAGATGCTCAGTTTTCAAGTCGGTGGTGCGTTCGATTGTCGACACATCTGAGAATCTGGTTTCCCGATATTCGAATCCTACATCAAGATGAACATCGGAAAATCAGAGAATTTAAACAAAACTTATCTAATCATTGTTAGCAGCACATAATGAATTCTGATGAATTATTGAAAATGTTTGTTTCCAAATGAATTATTTGCGATATTGCAAACTGCTGCGGCCTTGATGTTCATGTTTCGAAGCTAAAAAAATCCATTCTTTCGTAGCTGATCTTCCTATTGACATCACACTGCATATAGTCAGAGGTATGTTCCATTCTTTTGCTTTAACTATGCGTTCTCTTGAGGGGGATGACGTAGCATAGTTGGTTGAGGCATTATGCATTATACTACGAACCGGAAGGTTGCAGTTTCGATTCCCGGTGAGGTGATTGGATTTTTGAATCTACGTAGTCCTACCAGACGCACTATGGCCCCGGGGTCGACTCAGCCTCTAACAGAAATGAGTACCAGGAATCTTCATGGGGTTAAAAGGCGGCCGGCGCTTAAGGCTGACCTCACCACGTTTGTGAGCCTATTGTCTAGAAGATGTTGGAGCCTCGACCTCTCACAACGCTATTGGCCTCCACGGCCTGTTACAGGGATAGCTTTACCTTTTTTTAACATTTTTACACTATTGAAAGAATGTTTAAAACAGAAGTTGTCACATCCTAGAAATAGTTAAATAGTTCCTTTCAATTCTGAAGTGGTTCATTGTCTGGATGGACTTAGGTAAATCACGGCAGCCTCAGGTTCGAAGGCCTCACGACGGCTTCGGAGCTAAATATGCGGACGGACGGACTGACGAAGGATCACTGCCACCTCATTATATATCAATTCCTGTAAACATATGTGAGAAAGATAGACGTTTGTTTACAATAGCCAGCAAGCGCTGTTGAATGTAGGATTTACACGAATCCTGTGGCGATGTTGCAGCTCCCCATGTGGTCGTCAGAAATAGGATATAAACACTGACCAGCCGGTGCTACAGAAGTGTGTGCGTATGGGGATATCACCTTCCTGGCGCCGTTTATTATAAAGTTTATAACCCTCAGTCCACGTAATGTTGGGAAATCGAAACGCGGGTGTAGGCAGGACTAGCTCGCCCCCGGCCATACTTGTCATTCCATGTATCATATGCAGGAGCGGGGTTATGTTATTTTCTTACCGGTTTGTTTCGGTAGAAAACGCATAAAAAAGCTACAGAGATTCATAGCAGTAATACTTTTGTTTGACATATAAATTACAGCGTTTTGAACGTATATTAAATCTTTCTACATAATTTTTTTACCGTTTAAAATTTTTTGGGTCACTAAGCAACCTACGTCACAAACAATCATGTACGTAGTTCGGATTTTATTGGTCACAATTTCCTTGCTTAACTCATGCATATAATAGAAATGCATGTTTAAAATTATTATCGCTAGTCTGAATTACGTACTTCTTCTTAAATGAGCCAGATTAAAGCAAAAAGCGAATAGTCACAAATAGTAAACAAATTTTTTTTTTTTTCAAATGTAGAGTTCTAACTTACGGGATATAACGCTGTGTAGTCTGTTGAAAGGCAACGTTGACTTTCAGCGGATTAAACGTTGTTGCATCCCACAAGATGGAACTTGCCGTAACCACCGGTGCCAGAACCTCAAATCCTACGTTCGTGTGAATAATGCATTCATCGTTGTATGTTGGGGGCACTGATAGTCCTCTGTAACCCAAAATACTGTAACATGTAGGGGTGACTATAGACGGGGTTTGGGTTGGTCACTTATACACACGATTCGGAACTACAAGCAATTACAGCGCCACTGATAGTCTCCACAATTCACAAATCACCACAGCACCCAATAAGCCTTTTCAAGCCGGTTACGTCTTCACCAGCCGTTTCCTGGCAACGGCTTCCGACAGTGGTCATTCCTCAGCTTCAAGTACTCACGTCCTCTCTTCCCAGACTCTCTTACAGAACTCAGTCACTCACTGTCTCTCTGCATAATTAACTCTGGCTGATGTAATAGGAGTCGTGCTGGAAATGCTAGAGATTTGGGGGAAGAATAGCTTGTCAGCCATTCTTAAAGAAAACGAGTCATCCATAGGCAGGAAAAGAGCAAAGTCTTTAAATATCCTGGGTAATAGATGCTGTGTACCACAAACAATGGACTATGTCCAACGTAATATTAAATTTCCAGGTCTTTCCTGAACACATCCTGAGGCGTCAGTGCCGCATTCCTTTCAGAGGATCACATTTCTGAGGAACTGCATAGCGCTCTATTTAAAGTGATATTGTTTGAAGTAACAATCATTGATAGTCCTGATTTCTTTAACTTGATTTATTATTGTTGGCTCAATAAATTACAGTTCGCAATTTGTGGCTTGTGCAATGAATAATATGAAATTTTGCAGCTGCAAAATATTACACAACAGAGAATAAATTAATAGAACAAGCCAAGAAATTAAACCTGCAGACGGTAGATTTTGTAATTACCGTTTAAACAGAGGCGTTGCCCTGGAATGTGACACGCAGACTGATACATTTACGTGATCCCGTTCTAACTTCATTACATGTGCCTTGAACGAGCGGGTTAGCTTGACGGTACAACTTCTGCCTTGCTTGAAGGTTACTGCTCGAAAAAGGCTTTCATGGTTCTCCTCTGTTCCACATACGTGTTCAAGCAATGGTCTGCGAGCCTGACATGAACCACAAGATATCTGATTCTTTCCCCTCATAATGTAGAAGTTATGATTATTATGGCTATAATCTTTTGGAAAAGGAAAGTTTGGAGGATCAAGCAAGAGATGGAAGGATAATACTAATATAGATTTTAGGGAAGGAAGTTGAAATTATGAACTGGATTGCACTACTAGTCCAGGAGCATTCCCTTTGCTGAACTGAAGTGTTAGTTTTCTTCAGTCTGTGGGCCGCGATGCGACGGAGCATGCGCAAGATGCTAATGAGATCTTCTCCTTTAGAACGTGCGGTAGAGCCATTCTGGGACCGTGAGCCCTTGAGAGTAGCTGTACCCAGAACCCAAAATTAGCTGGTTCTATT
Source organism: Cryptotermes secundus (assembly GCF_002891405.2). Taxonomy (NCBI): domain Eukaryota; kingdom Metazoa; phylum Arthropoda; class Insecta; order Blattodea; family Kalotermitidae; genus Cryptotermes; species Cryptotermes secundus. The sequence goes on along the minus strand of NW_019731266.1, from coordinate 398,628 downwards.
CTGTGTCCCGTTGACGTCTGAAATAAAATCAGTTTCCGAAACACAGTGATGTAAACAAACTCGGACACTCAGCAGAAACCATAATAGCAGTCTTAAATGATGCTACACCTAGGAGTGGCAAGCTGTCTGGTGTAAACAAGTTTGTTACAGACAATCCAATTATTTTTAAAGAAACATAAGTAACTGGATTATTTATAATAAACTTGTTTCCTCTTGATGGCTTTGGGGCACTAGCGTAGTTGGTTCAGGCACTATGCTACAAGCTACAAGTCCCGATGAGGTGGATTTTGCAGTTGACCTAATCCTTCCAGACGCACTATGGCCCTGGGGTCCACTCAGCCTCTAACAGAAATGAGTACCAGGAATCTTCCTGGGGGGGGGGGAGGTAAAGGGCGGCCTGCGCGTGAGGCTGACAACCTTGCCGCCATCTATGAGCCGATTGTCTAGAAAATGTGGGAACCTCAACGTCTCATAACACTATGGGCTTCCAGGGCCTGTTACAGGGATAGCACTACATTTACCTTTTTACTCTGAATGGCTTGTCATTGATAGTAAGTAAGTAAGTAAGTGTACTGGAAAAGATATCTGACGTTAAAAAAGTATTGCGCCGTCGTCAAAGATTTTTAACTCAGGCAAGATTATTATTGTTATATTCAAAAGATTTTATGCCTTTTCTTAGTATGTTTATGGTTTTATATGACTCATGGGCTTAAATCATTAATGCATATAGGATTTTGGTAGGAAAGGCAGAAGGAAAGAGACAACTACAAAAACCTACACGTAGATGGGAGGATAGTATTAAGATGGATCATAGAGATATGTATGGTAAGTCCTATACACTGGATTAATGTGGCTCAGGATAGGGACGAGTGGAGGGCTCGTTAGAACACGGTAATGATCCTTCTGGTTCCATAAAATACTGGGTAATTCTGGAGTAGCTGCACACTGGCGACTTCTCAAGAAGGGCTCAGCTCCACGGACTTAGTATAATAATATGTATTATTCTCTTAGTAGGGGGTGGAGTCCAGCTAGGTCCACTCGTCACGGCGGCCACCGATTGACCTATTGTACCTGCCACGGGTGATTATGATGATGGAGAATTTGGTGGAATGAAGATTGGCAGGGGAAACCGAAGAACTCGGAGGAAACGCGCCCAGCGCCATTTTCTCCACCACAAATCCCACTTGACCAGACCCGGGATCGAACCCGGGCCGCCGCTTGAGCTATGGCGTGGCCTATAATAATAGTATGCAAGAATATATGATAATGCAGGAGTGGAAAGTATGGAAAAGAGATTGAAAGTAATTTAAAACAAGATTCAGAAGTTTACAAGAAGGCTGCATGATTTTGTGACATTTTTAAGTCCAGACTTCAATGAAGGAATGCCGTATAAGATTACCGAAACATTCTGTCTATGTGGTGAAAGGAGATGTGGTGTAATTTACGTCTGAATTGTGCTTTTAAGCAGCTGCTCTTTACGGAAAGCAGTTTTGCCATGCGGCGAATACTTGAAGCGCAAGCAAATAGACACTCCAACAGGTGAACAGTTCCTCTAATTAGAGATCGAAACCATTGCAGCCATAAATTGGGAAGGTCTGTACGCCTGCGTGACCGGACCACTGCCCACTGACCCCGTTGCCTGGCAACTCGTGCTGAGTCCTGCTTCCTTTGCTTATTGTCTGCATAAAACAACTTTGACGGCACGTCACACCACAGAGCTTAGAGATGCACACCTCTCGGAGTCGTGAGACACTAGAGTATGGTCATGACTCGGAATCAAAAATATCCATGCTGGCGAGGACCAGCTGCCATAACTAGGCAGCATTACAGAAGAAGAGTTGATGTGTCTGAACTTAATTAATCAAGCACCACGCTATATAGACGTATGGTGGAGTGGAGTTATAGCTCCGTAGTTATTAACCTCTGCACTAGGTGGAGGTGAGTGTTCAGCTTCACGCCCCTGCCGCTTTAACCGTGGAAAGCAGTCCCGGCACCCACTTCATAGGAGGCTGGGGGGCCCCAGAGTCTCTGGACGCGGCGGAGAAAGGAATCCCTTCCCCTTACCGGGAATCTACTGCAGACTCCTCGCTAATCCAGCTCGCAGCCTAGCCACTATGTCAACTGAGCTATCCTGATTTCCGTGATGGAGAGGTATACTTTTCTCTCGTTTCCATTGTGTCCAAACTGGCTGTGAGGCACACCCATCCATGTGTTCAGAGAGTACCGCGAGATGAAGTGAAATGGCGTGAAGCTGCCCACTCACCTGTAATTAGCATGAAGGTATAACTTCACTTTCCATACTTCACGACGTGTTGATGGGGCGATTAGAGAATAATTGGTAAGGATTTGGAAGGAAGCGAACATTGCTTAGGATGAGGTACTCTGCCGGTGTTTAAATGGACAGACCGAGGTTTGCCACGAAAACCTCAGCCAAGATAGCTGGTTTCTGAGTTTGAATACGAACCCGGGAATTCAGAGTACCAATTGGGGTTGTTAGCCCTTCAGTCACCACTTTCGTGCGGGAACCAATCGCATTCTTAACAATCACTTTGTTACCACTTTAATTAAAATAATGCGTTCTTCTGGATTGTAATACCATGTAGTTTGGAGATAATCCGACGTTTCGGTGGACATATCATCTCCATGTTAAGTTTCGAAGATTATGCTAAGCACGAAACTACTAGAAGCCGGCGGAAAGTGGAGCCGCCCGCTTTTACTTATATTCTACTTGGCTTACAAGAGTAAGCCAAGTAGAATATGAAGATAGAGGCGATATGTTCCTCCGAAACGTCGGCCTGTCTTCGAACTACACGTCGTTACAATCCAGAAGACGGTAATCTTTGTATTTACCGCAGTGGGAACCTCAGATCCAAGATACTGTTTGTTATGCAATGTGACTTCGCTTCACGTACTTTCCTGAATAATTGAATAAGTAACATGCGTTTCACGGATCTCACCGTGGCAGCATACGTCGCTTTCCGTAGCGCGTTTCATTTTATGAAGCTCCGTGTTTTGAGTCCCATATATCGTGGCATGTAGACCCGTTATTAGGAGACAACTTCGAAATAAGCAACTGTACAACAGTCGTTGCTAAGTAATGGTTCTGGAAACAAGGGCCGTTGCTACGCCATAGCGGAGTAGAGATGACGTGATCACCCCACAGACACGAACGCAACAATTGTACTGAAACAGAAGAACAGTGTTTTCTGTGACGTCTGCGCCAAGGTCTTATAACTAGGACCAATTAGGAGTTTCAGTTAGTGAGATAACCGCTCATTCGTGAGCTGCTGCTGTGAGAATCTGGTAGCTGAGGCTGGGGACACTTCGGGAATTAAGAGGAAGGGGAACGTCCTCCGTTGGGAGACGCTACCAAGCAACGGTTAATAAAGACTAACAGACTGGGAAGAGTTAGTGTGTCCTGTAGTGATCTGTGAAGTGTGTAGAACAGTGAGAACATAATGCTGACCTGTAGATACAAGTTCTAAGAATTAAATAAATCCGATTGTCAAACCAGACCCCGTCTATAGTCACTATCACGTGATAGTATGAACCCGATATTCTGGGATGCAAGTAGAATGTGAAGGAGATGATGAGAATGATAAGAGGAAGGAGAAAGATAAGAAACATCTTTGTTGTTTATTTCACGACGCTGTCCCGTATCGAAATTGTATCGTCGATTTCTTGTATGATTTATACATGGGAAAATATTTGGAACGAAGCTATCATTTCTTAATGTAGATATTATCCAGAAGTTAGCGTGCAGCGGCTGAGGAAGATCACGAAAGCCTCCAGGCGGTTTCCATTCTAGATTCGAACCGAGCGCCTCGTAAGTACATATCTAGAGCGATACCACTGTACCAGTCTGCGAGGAAGAGAGAAGTTGCTGCCATAATGAAGAAGGGGATCAGAAAGACGAGCGAGAGAACACGAAGTGATGAAGAAGGGCAGGAACACAGTGAGAACGGCGATGAAGATAAGGAAAGAGAAGAGAACGGAAGGAGAGGAAGGGGGTTGAAGTGTCAGACGCTTAAACGTGTTGAGAAAGGCTCCTGCGGTTGTTCCAGAGACCTTCCTGATTATTTATGATCTTCTGGGGCAAGATACGCGATCAGTTCCCTTTAAACAGGAGGCAGGCTTCGTCCACGCAGGCCTGCTAACCCTGTGGAGGTCCATAACCCCACTCGGCTGTGATAATGACCGGTATCTACATATATAATAGTAATCTATGGGCGCTGCGGTCCATGATGAGCCTTCTCCTCTGTTTTACAGTTTCTCTTTAATATAGACAATCAGTAGGATTACTTACGCGGGGATCAGCTCGCCCCAAGGGCACTATCTACACATACACAGAATAAACGCGGGCAGACATCCATGCCTCGAATGGGATTCGAATCCACGACTTCAAGCGAAGAGAGTTCATGCCTTGGACTGCGCTGCGCCTCTGTGATGTGCATTTTTTTTTTAAGTTTCTTGGTGCAGCGAGACAGTCCGCTTGGTACGTCGGCCATTAGCTGGCGTACTGTACCATCCCCGGGTGATAGATGATGAGTGTGGAGCGGTCGGTGGAATAAGAATTGGCAGGGGAAACTGAAGTACTTGGAGAAAACCTACCCCAGTGTCATTTTGTCCACCACAAATCTCATGTGACCTGACCTGGGGTCGAACCCGAGCCGTCGCGGTGGGAAGCCAACAACTAACCCCCTGAGCTATGGCACGGCCCGATGTAATGCTTTGGTACTGACAGTGAAGTACACATAAACAGCACAGCAACCGACACTTGTCAGCCAGAGCGTGCAGACCCAAGGAATCTGGGAAAGTCTTGGTTTTTGTGGACTGTTGGCTCTCTGGAAGATACAAGAGACGATACGAGAGCGCAATAAATTTCTTCATCTCCCCTCTCTCGCCTCTTCAGTGGCTTGGACCGCTCGGCTGTCAACAGCATGCGCAGTGGGTTTGGTCGCGTCTGTGCCCAACTGCGGCTCCACCATTCTTGACCTCGGTATAGGATCGAGGTGAGTGGTGAGATCCACGCCCCGGCCGCTTTCCCGGCGGGTAAACAGCCAAAGTACGCACTGATTATCCTGGATGGGCCCCAGAGCCAATGTGGACATTGTGGAGTAGAGAAACATTTCTGTCCTTTAACGGGAAGCGAACCCCAGCCGTCCAGCCCGTAGCCCTCCATTCTCATGCCGCGGAGAATCCGGAAATAAATCCTGACTCCACGGGAATGTAAGGGCCCTACAGCTGTGTGTTCTAGTTGGGCTTGACGCCATGTAGTTTGGTCGATGGGTATCGGCGTTTCGGATAAACTTACATCCTCCTCCTTCAGGGTCGAAGATACTTGAGTACCTTGCAGACGTAAGCAGACACGATGCTTGCTTCTGATGCTCTGTGCTGGTTGCAGGAGATGCAGACTTTGAGGCTCCGTAAGCAGGGGATAATAACAAATCACGCTGTCTGCTTCTCTCGCACTGTGATTAAAAGTCTCCATATCTCTGAATAGGAATCTCGGACCCAAAAGGTACGAAGCTTGTGATTCAGAAGGATAAGCGGAGATGTCAAAAGGAATATAAAGGATGAAGAAAGGGGATAGAAAAGGACTACTGAGAAATAATAAAAAGAACGCTCTTAAAAAACTCTCATGATTAATCGGCTTCGTTCGAGGACTGGTTCAGAGATTTGTAATCTTTTCTTTAAGGAGACCCCGCGCCCCGCTAAGACGCAATTGTGAAATTATTACGGTTTATTTCGAGTAGTTTGTAAGAAGTTTCTTAAAAATGCTAATGTGATCACTTGTACTATGTTGAAGTGAGAGGTTTTGTTTTCAGGTTGAAGGCAGCCTAAAGTGAGCGAGGAACCTGGATTCGATTCCCGGCACTGGCAAGAAGTTTTTCTCATCTGTATAACTCTCAACACCATTTCGTCACCCAGTCTCCCGTCGAATTGGTATCAAGGGATAATTCCATGGGGGTGAAGCGGCCGGAGAGTGCAGCTTACCATTCACTTCCATCTAGTGCTAAGAATGTTGGAGCTATTGCCCCACGCCCCTAATACGTCTTAATGACGTGCTTAATTAACAAAGCGCAAGAACTGCCGTGCTATAGCTCATGCTGTTATTCGCCGGCTTCCCATTGCGGCGGACCAGGGTTCGATACCAGGTCAGGTCACGTTGGTTTTGTGGTGGACACAGTACTTCGGTTGCCCCTGCCAATACCACCTGTTCCACATTCTCTAATCATTATCGATGCTATGTAATCTCGATACCGAGGACGTCGTTAAATAATCACGTTAAGGATTATGCAGGGACAGATGTACCCCTACCCACCTCACAAAATTTCAGGTCGATATCACGTGACATGCGAAATTCCTTCTCTTTATAGAGCGACTGAAAAAAACCGGTTTAATATGCCATCTGCAGGAACATGAGCTGAAATCGCAGGTGATGTTTACATAAGGCCCATTTGTCCTGTTAGTTTAGCCCTGAACCTCCGACCTGTTAGTAGAATGTTCTTGGTTCCCACGCTTGTCTTTGTCAAGGCGATGTCCCCTCTACTTGTTCTTGCCGCGGGGGGTATTCTTATGGACATTGTCACGCAACTGGAGCATGGAAAGGGGGGATCTTCGTGCTGAGCAACCCGAATATTGTATGAACAGTGTTTATATGGGTCATTGATACTAATGCAGGGTGATTCAACTTTAAATAAAATAACTTTTTGCCTCATTAAATAAAGGTGAATGAGACAGGACGGGCAGGTAGCCGGTGTAGGCGAGACTAGGAAATGGCCGTCTTGTAGTGCACTCAATTTCACCTGTTATTTCACAACATGTTTCGGCAACATAGTGCCATCATCAGGTGCTCCATTTACGTTAATCTATTTCATTGCTTGCCATTATGTCATTGTAAAATTTAAAAAGTATTTAAAAATATTCATCAATTGTAATAATTTTTTTTACAACACCCGCAGCCAAGAAGGGAACACACATCACGAGACACGATATACACGGAGTATAAGAGGAACGACTCCCATAGTGGAGGAACCATGCGCGGGTTTGAATTGGGGCATATAAGGTGAATATCTTAACAAGATTTTAGTGTATAAAAATTTATTATTAAAATTTATTATAATTGACGAATATTTTAAAATATTTTTTAAATAATTTTACAATGACATAATGGCAAGCAATGCAATAGATTGACGTAAATGGAGTACCTGATGATGGCACTATGTTGCCGAAATATGTTGTACAATAACAGGTGAAATTGAGTGCACTACAAGACGGACACGGCATACATATACATACATATTACGGCATACATACGAAAATCAGTGCAACAGGGCGCTAAAATACAACATTGAGACTAAGAAAGTATATAACACCTCAGAGTGAGGGAACCTATCGTAGAATACCATTTGGGATACTTAGCCCTTTTTGGATAGATAATATTGAAAGTACACAGACTGTATCATGAAGCGGGAGACTGAGATTGAGCCCCATCCCAACAATATGAAGATGGACGACAGCATCTGTATTAAAGAAGCCATGAAAACCTCTCATATTCTCATTGGAGGAATTCAGCCGGCCTCCCACGTAGGTTTCTTGTGACGTGGTTATCCAGGCACTGTTGGCCATGCAGACTGCTACTTTGAGAGCATGAACGTTTCTATTTTTATATCTTTCGACCCTTAAGATGTAGGAGATATATTTCTCCGAAACGTGGGACTGTCTCCGAACTGCACGGCGTTACACCCAAGAACGCCTTTCTGTTCAATTAGCCTCATAAGAACTTGGCATCGGCGTGTAGTCATAGCCCGGGGTTTAAGAACGCCGAATTACGAGTACTCATCATTTGAAGACAGACTAACTGACTGCTGGCCCTCGCCAGTAGAGTAATTCTTGGTTCCGAGTCCCACAGAACTCGTGACCACATCTTACTCTTTGACGGCTCTGAGAGCTCTCCTCTTTTAAAGACTGAATTTTATGGTATGTAGACACGTTGATATTCGGCGACCCCGAGATAGACGACTGAACAGCGGGCGTTGTTAGGCAGCGGTCCTCAAAAACCAACATAGGAATGCTATTGTCTGTGCGATCCTCCAGGCAACAATCGAACAATAATAGGAATGATGTTTTCTGTGCAGTCCGTATCGAAATGTTATAAGAAGGACAGTTTGAACAATGAGTTCGTTGTGGGACAATCGCCAGCCGGCAAGAAGTGAGAACCTAAAGCAGAGGATGATGATGGAATCCGTCACCAGACAACGGCTGGTGAAGACATACTAGATTGACAAGACACAGTGCGTGCTATAGTGAACCGCAGAAGGTGTGAATAAGTAATAGCGCTATAGTTACACGTAGTTACGAACTGTAAGTGTGCAGTAAATCAAATTACCTCTCCAGGCACGTTTACACTCACCCATACGTGACAGTATATACAAATTCAGTTCGTACCTCACAGGAAATACTTACACCTCCGCTGCGGAGACCAGCTGCTTAATGCTGTTTAGGGAAACAGTCGCTGTTTGTTGTGATAAACATAGGAACACACAGATACAATCTGTGGGCTGAGTGCAGAGTTGTAGTATGTAAAAAGCAGGAGAAACATATAGTGACTATTGGACTATGACGGGTTAATAAAAGAGTGACTTACTTCAGTTAAAGAGAAGAATGTGTAATAAGGAATTATTTCATATTCTAAATATATTTCTCCAGGCAGAACACTGAAAGTTGTCTTTGTAACAAGTGACGCAGAACCAGTCTCTGAGTGTGATTTATACAGATCTCGCCAATTCCTGTTCCCAGTCTCGCTAGCGACATTAACGAACAATGTTAATGCTATTGCATTAACAGCAGCAATCCGTCACTTCAGCGGAACATGAGTGGAAGGTGTATCTCAGCGGATTATGCGTATTTACAAGCCTCATTAGCTTTGATATTAATTTATTGCGGATGGAAATATGTTACAGCCAAGCAAAACTCGCTGTGCAGACTGGGAACATAGAACCAAAACATTTTAATGGGTTTCGTTAGATATTGGAGATGTTTAGAAAGTAATGTGATAGCTATCTGTAACACCCGCTTTGAAATGAAGAAAAACTTTGCACTTAGCCCAGGGCCTACGTGCGATTCTTGGAATAAACAGTGATTACTTCTGTTAACAGCATTAACCCAGTGATGTGAGCCGTTTAAACAGCGTGAAGAGTCCTGTCATCATGGATATAATGCAGTGTATTCTGTTGAAAGTGAACCGACGTTTCAGAAGAGTAGGCTCTGTTTACTTTCTGCTTCGTGCAGGTTTCTTGCTTGCTTATTCTTCGGCAGTGTACATGGAGGGGACATGTTCCTCCGAAACGTCGGTTGACTTTCAGCGGACTGCACGAATTGATGTCCCAGAACATAACCACCGCTACGAGAACCTAAAATGTTATGAGTCAGTGTGTTTTCTCTGAGGTAGTTTTCCTAAATATCATATAGATATAATTTCATGCTTCGATGTGTTGAGATCTGCAAGTATTTGGTGGGAATTAGAGTTTTTATGCCATGAGGAGTTTTGGAGGAAACTGACACACTGTCCTCTGGGATTTTGTGCCATGTACTTTGGTAGAAGTTTAGCGACGCTTCAGAGGGATGTATTGCTACCATCTTCAGGCTCGAAGAGAAAACCAAAGAAGTAAGAAGATAGGAGCAACGAAGCAACATTCTACTTACCCGGCTTACTGCTCATTCCACAAGATAGAAACAGATGTAACCAAAAATTTTAATGCAGACCATAAATTTAGAATTTCATCGAAATCCCATAACTACTTGCGAAGATGAAATAGCCAGACATGTGGACGGACACAGTTGTTATCCTTATCGTCCTCTCACTTCTCGCACTTTTTGCATAAAGAGCCGAAGGAGCTTGTAACCTTGCAGTTTCATTCACTCCAAGAGAAGAGAGATTTATTGTAAAATCAGATTAAAATCGTCTTCCCCCTGACTGCTGAAAAAATGTGACTTGCACTAAAAATCGTTATACCGTTCAGAATTGAAAATCGTCCGTGGAAAAATATTAAGAACACAAAGACAGTAATTTGGCCTACAATTTTGAAAATTTGTAAAGCAGGAAACTGTAACGTGACACCCGATGAGAATTCAACTTTCCCTGCTTTCTCCCTATACGCCTTTCCCGTCTTACATATTACTGAATCGAGGCCGACGTTTAAGGCCATCTCCAACGGATAACACGCACAAACAGTCAATTGTAAACCGTCTCTATTATACTTCACACAACTAATGAAACTAACTCTATGGAGCTGCGTCCTTGAAAAGCCAACACTTTACATATTCATATCAGAGCATTATCAAGATTCATATAGTAGACACGATACACTGAAACAGAAGACTGTTCCCTACTTTCTGACGATCCAACGTTTTAACGGTCGAAATTTCGTTGCTACAGTAATCGGAAGTTGCATAATCTCAGAGCTCTCATCTGACTTACTGCTAAATTGCTGCTGGCCCTCGCCAGCACAGTGATTCTTGATTCCGGGTCCCACTAGACCCATGACCACATTTCATTGCCTGACGGCTCTGCGAGCCTTCAAACCCTGCTGGTCATCGCTCAGCTGACTGTTGCTTCACTTCCTTGTACACAGGAATGCCGGGAGAAAAGCTTATTCAGTGTATTTGGAAATCCCAACAAAATTGATTTAGTCGGTTAGTATAGTTCTTACTACGCCTTCCGGTACGTCATTGTTTCGCATTGCAGAATAACCTGAAGTTGAAATAGCAACTTCTTGCCGTTTAAACAACCAAGTGAAGCCCCCCCCCCGCCCCAAACCCAGTGTTAAAACCGAGTGTATGATAACATGCTGCGTGTTCAGGGCTGTCACACAACTTGGTGGGAAAGGAGGCGCTGATAGACGGGCGTGGAGCAATGCGGCATGCTAATTAGCTTGAGAAAACGGAAGAAACTCTGGAAAATGCATCCTCTAATGCCACTTTGTCGACCACGAATCTCACGACCTCATCCGGGAGTGAAGCAACGGTCCACTGTGAGAAGTAAGCGTCTGTCTTGACTATTGTCTAATTTAATGTATAATTTATCTCAATGAAATGTAATTTCGAACACTCAGTCTTCCCCGTTGAGAATCCGTTACGTAACGAAGGTTAAGTAATGACATATGCCTGTCTTGCACTTGGAGACGTGGTGTCCTTTCACTGGTCATTACACAAAGCATCTGGTGATCAGATTAGAGAAGGATAACTTCAAAGGAGTTACCAAATATAGACTCTTTTAAGTCTAAGGCTTATGTCCTCTGTATCGCGGGCAGTATGAATAGAGTGCGGTGTGAGATGGTGAGCATTAGCTCTTTGAAGGGAGGAGGTGCCGAACGCATGCGTATAAGAGCTATTTGAACTCGATAAATAAGGACGTGTAACTCATGTGGTAGAGAAAGGACAGGCGTGCGTTTGTGGCAAATTTGTTGCAGGTCCCAGCCCTCAGTACAGTCTCGATAACCTATGGGTTTTGGATTCGATTCCCGGCAGGGGCAAGAGATTTTTCTCTTTTCTAAAGCGTCCAGACAGGCTTTGGGGCCCATCCAGCCTCCTATCCACTGGGTACCAAGAATATTTTGGGCGCGAGTAAAGCGACTGGGGCGTGAAGCTGACCATTCTCTTTAATGCCGAGTTCAAAAAATGCATGGAGCTTTACCTCCATACGCCATACGTTACCGTGGTATTGTTATTATGGGTGATTTAAAGGCGTCTTCAGTAAGGGGATTGTACAGCTTCGGCATTTAGTGGCGAGAAAAGTTTAAATGAAAATAAATTAATTTTTAAAGTTTGTGTCACCCATTTCTAGATTATTCATTTTTACGGAGCAAGTTAGCTCAAGCGGTAGCACTCCTGACATGTATTCGGAAGATGCGTGGCTCGAACCTCGGCCGGAACACTATTTGTTCTCATTGAGGTGTTTGCGTTGTTTTCATCAGTACCTCAAAGCAAATGACACATCTAACTGGACCGGAACTACTTCTTCACTTAGGCATGTCACCCTACCCTACCACTACGCAACAGAGTCCTTCATCATAACAACCTGTACACGTGATGTTGACCGGTTAGACCGAAACATGTAGTGTCAGTAAGTGAATATTACACGACGTTACACATAGACGGCAAAAACTAGAACGCAAAGTTAGATTTACTAGATTCTGTTTTAAACATGACGAAAATTTCCATTACCGAATGTCTCTTCAGACACACGGCACTTTTCTTCCGTAAGTCTGCCTATTGAGGTCATGATGTAAAGATGTTAGCACATCACCATGGAAACCGACGTTGATTATTTGGGGTTCTGTTACGAGCGTCACAAAAAAGAGCACAGAACCAAGCAGTAACCATTCCCCGAGATGTTTATTGGTTTATTTAGTGACTTTTTATCATTATTAAGCTTCTGACAGCATTATTTTTATGACGAATAGAAGGATAAAAGGAATCTTCGTGGGGAATTTCATACCTTTTCTAGCATCTCTCTGAACAGACTGAGAAAAGGCATTAAAATAGACAGTGCGGCCTCTGTCTCTTTATTAATATCCGGCCCTGGGTCCTCCCTATTATGAAGCAGCACTTCACACTCCTGTACCGTAATGTTTGGTGCACGTGTCTGGTATACCGTGCTCCACGTGGAGAATAGGCAGAATTGGGATGTTGAGCGGACTGTCGTGTGAAGAACAGAGAAGTAGCATTGGGATGTTGAGCAGAGTGTCGTGTGAAGAACAGAGAGGCAACATTGGAATGTTGAGCAGAGTGTCATGTGGAGAACAGAGAAGCAGCATTGGGATGTTGAGCAGATTGTCGTGTGAAGAATAGAGAGGCAGCATTGGGATGTTGAGCAGAGTGTCGTGTGAAGAACAGAGAGGCAGCATTGGGATGTTGAGCAGAGTGTCATGTGGAGAACATGCAGCATTGGGATATTGAGCAGAGTGTCGTGTGAAGAACAGAGAGGCAGCATTGGGATGTTGAGCAGAGTGTCGTGTGGAGAACATGCAGCATTGGGATATTGAGCAGAGTGTCGTATGGAGAACACAGAGGCAACACTGGGATGTCGAGCGGAGTGTAGTTGCCTGTAGGCCTAACGAAGCTTGGAAACCCCTGTTACAGTGGGCGGTACATACCCCTTTTACGTTTATATAAGTCCTGAGACTTCTCAGCAGACCCGAACTGTAATAACTCTATTTTTATTGTTTTTAGACATATTTTTTTTATTGCTAGTGGGATGGGACTAAGTCCCTTGTACTGAGGCCACTTCTGGCCTACTGTACCAGTCCCAGATGATAGGTGAGGGTGATTGTGGAGCAATTGGTGGAATGAAGATTGGCAGGGGAAGCTCAAGTACTCGGAGAAAACCTATCTCAGCGTCCCTTTGTCCACCACAAATCCCACTTGAACAGACCCGGGATCGAACCCGGGCCGTCGCGGTGGGAAGCCAGCGACTAACCGCTTGAGCTATGGCGCGGCCCTACGAAACAGTGACTGTTTACGGGAACGATGCTCCTGTGAACAAGGCACAAAAGGAGACGACGTGGAAAACAATGCCGTATTTATTAAATCCTTCTTCATGTTTTCATGGGTCTTCCTGTCTTCCTCTCCTTTCTATCATATATTTACTTATCCTTCCACTTCCACCGCTTCTCCCTTTCCTCGTCTCTATCTGCTTATTTTGCTGTTTTCATCTCATTATCCTTTTCCGTAGTGCTAACTCAGTCTAACTACGGGCTCCGGGCTCAACGACCAGGGTTCGATTCTCGGCAGGGGAAAGACTTTTCTCTTCTCCATGGCATCTACATCGGCTCTGGGGCCCAACCAATGGGTACCGGGGCCGATTTTCCCGGTGTAAAGTGGGCGGGGCGTGAAGTTGACCATTCATTTTCATCTATTGCCGAGTTCAAGAAAGATGGAGCTATACCTCCACTCCCCCATGTCTTCATGGCATAGTGTTTAATTAATTAGGGACAGGGTCATTTTTCTCTTTACGCTTTTATCTTCTCCTTGGTGCTCTGCGATTCCTTCTGTTCCTTCATTTTCTTCTTCAGCTTGTCTTTGTACTACTCTTCAGTTTGCATTCCTGTTATCTTTTCCCCCTTCTCCTTCTTGCTGTCCCTTCTTACCATATTCTTGTTTCCCTCTTGTTCCCTTCCCTCAAATTTTCTTACTTTTCTGTTTCTCTTTCATCCTCTTCCTCTGCCCCATTGGCCTTGTCTTGTTTGATATTCTGTTCAGCACAGTCGAAAGGGCCGTGCTGAGGGAGTCTCCAGCCCGGCAGCGCATGCGCCATCGCACTACATTACTGCTCTGTCGATAGGCACTTCTCGGTTCCTCAGTGAAGCTCTTGGCAATAAACCTGAGAAGTTATGTGCGACCGGTGCCGGCCGGGGCACGACCTGACATCACTCAGTGCGGACCGACATTTACGGCGGTTGTAATGATGAAGAGCCGCGCTTCTTTACGGAACTCGTAACTTCTTAATGGGCTCTCTTCGGCCACGATATCCGACGCCATGATGAAATTTCCTTGAAAGTCAGTCTGTTGGTCAAGTAATTTCCTGGTTTTACGGGGCCCTGAAGTTCATTGCACAGCTCACAAGAAGCCTGCCGATTTGAGTACACTTCACACCATCACACACTTTTCTTTAATCTCTGTCTCAGGATTTTCTCCAGAGTGAAATCATCCTTTGAGGTTTTCTCAACAGGAATATCATGTCAGTGGAAAAAAAAAAGAGGTAAGGCTATCACTGTAACAGGCCGTGGAGGCCCATAGAGTTGTGAGACTTCGAGGCTCCCATATTTTGTACAGTTGGTTAATAATGGCGGTGAGATTGTTAGCCTTACGCGCCGGCCGCTTTTCTGTTAGAGGCTGAGTCGACCCTAGGGCCATTGAGTACCAGGGATCTTCCTGGGGGCGAAGGAAGGCCGTTTCTTTAGGCTAACAACCTGACGGACATCTGTGAGCCGATTGTCTAGAAAATGTGGGAGCCTCGACGTCTCACAACCCTATGGGCCTCCACGGCCTGTTACAGTGATAGGAGTGTCATGTGCCTTCTTAGTCTACCCCTTTTCCATCAGCATCTCGACAGGTGACAGGTAGGGGCTGGTGCAGCGGGTACGTTCTGGAGCCATATTTTTTTTTTGGGGGGGGGCTGAGCATCGTGAATTTAATTTTTCGTGATTTGCCCCGTCTTTCCGTGCAAGGGTCGAGACAGTGCAGTGCAGTCGCAGTTTATGCGAGGATACTTTCCTGAAGACCTCGCGTAATTCAAGACAATATTTGAGACGTCAATCTCGCCGATTATTTTGGGGTGGGAATTCGCATTATTTAAATTTGTTTTCCCGTAAAGCGATGCTTTGTTAGTATATTTTACATCACACGATTTCAGATCCGCATAAAGTGCGACCGCACTGTACCTCGATAGGCAACGGCCGGTTTCTTTTCAGATCCTTTCCATTTTAACAGGATCCGGGATAGCGTAGTCGGTATAGCGACTGGTTACGGGCTGGACGACGGAGGGGTCGGAGTTCGAGCCCCGGTAGCGTAAAGAATTTTCTCTTCTTTACAGCGTCCAGACCGGCTCTGGGGCTCATCCAACTTCCTATCCACTGGTTACTGGGAGCTCTTTCCCGAGGTAAAGCGGCCGGAACGTGAAGCTGACCACTGACCTCCAACTAATGCCGAGGTCAAGAAAATGTGGTTCTATACATCCACTTCCCTATACGCCTTCATGGCTTAATTCATGCTTAATTCATTGAGCACAGGGACAACTTTACTTTTTTACCTTTCCATTTTAACAGTCTTCAGCCATCCTAGCATTTGATGCTATATAGCCGTAAAATTACCCACAGAAAGAAAGTAACTGCAGGTAGCTAGCTTCATGCACCAGAGTCCTTTTTGGGAAGCTAGTAGTCGCTCAGGTAGTTAAAAAATTCCCCACATTTTCTGGAAGGCGAAGGTTTATTGCCGTGTTCACAATATCCCACCCTGGACCACATGAATCCAGCCCAATCCTCTCCCACTCTAAAGCACAGCACCACCTGCTACAACCTTCAGTCTGGTTCATTTGCTTCGCTTACTCTTCGTCCCTGAAGATGGAGGCAGTATATGTATCCGCAACGTCGGCTGGCCTTCACCGGACTACACAGTGTTATATCCCAGATGACAGAATTTTTCATAGTCACTAGTGTCAGAACCTGAAAGCCAACATTCCCACTGCGTAATTCGCTTCGTTCTATCAGATTCAGAGTGGATCGTGGTTTATTTAACGACGCCGTCAATATTGTCGCGTGTCGGGCGTATATCGCGACAAATAACTTCACGTCGTATTTTATATAGCGAACTTTATTTCACATCCGCTCTCACAATCACCCAAATTACAATCTGACGATTACTGCTATCTGCAGTATCACAATTAGTACACTCCAAATGCCAGAATACAACTGACTGGCTGACTCTACCTCTCGACTCGGCGGCTGTCACAGTACAACTCAGTACAACTGACTGTGAATAGCCTTCGCTGCGCCTCATGTAGCCTCGATCGGACCATACGGAAAACGGCCGCGTAATAGGCACCCTTTTTGCCTGGCGCTGTGTTGCTATGTAACGCTAGCGGAGGTAACCGCTGTTACTATCGTAACGTCGCCGCTGTTGACTCGCGTTGCCTAGCGACCGCGAATCCCTCGGTGACGTCACCGCGGAGGGGAGTGGCGGGGCGGGAACTCGCCTATTACCGTAAGAACGCGAGCGTTACGTTACCGCCACGTACCGCTGGGGAGGTAGGGCTCAACATGTCACAATATTTTCACATAGTATGCGTGACTATAGACGGGGTTTTCGATAATTTGATTTACTGTCAACTTACAGGTCGTAACTACAAATAACTGTAACACTGTCGCTGATTTCCACACTTTACAAATCAGTGCTGCAAACACTGGCGGACTAATCGAGGTACTATCCTGGAAATTTCCTGGAGGGTCTGAGAAAAACAACGAAAAACGCCAATAGCTTTTGCTTTGCCGAGATTCGAACCAAGCACCGTTTGAATACAAGTCTAGAGCGTTACCGCTGAGTCTGTAAGGCAGTCAGCTCTCACAGTTTTTGGGAGAGGTGGGAGAAAGTTCCCTCGAAAAGTTAGTACCACACTACTCGGCGTTATGGACATTGCCGCGAGAACGTCAGGTCTCATAAGAAAGAATTTGAAGGTTTGGTCACAATAACAGAATAATTGCTTTGAGAATACGTTTATTAATATTTATATGATTGATTTACATGTTATGAATAACTCTCAATGTAAAGGACTTTTAAATATATAATCAACGTGTAATTAAGAACAGCCTCCAACTGGTCGAAATCATTTCGCAAGTGTTTTTGCTGACGGTGCTTGTAATTTCACTGCTTGCTGTAAGTGATCTGGTTTCTGGCTTCTGGTGACGTTCTAACTCTGAGCTCCGTGTCGTCGAATCTGAAGATCTGCTCCACTGGCTTCCGTTCTGCTTCGACAGCGACCGTTTTGTTTCCGGGAGTCTGTAAGCAAGAAGAGGACACGTTAATATGTAACCCTAGTTTGTGTCAAAGGGGAGAGGTCAGTGGCACACCATGTGGCAGGAATTATCTCGTTCTTTACTGATTGAAGTGGCTTCTTCTTTCAGAGACTAGGCCTTCAAATCTGTTCTAATTCAGAATAAGCACATGAAACTGAATTATTTTTAGAAATTTCTTAAGACTTCTTTGAATGGTGTACAAAGGAATTCTCTTTCCCAATAGCCAAGTCACAGGTATAGGAACTTGCTACTGAAGCCCCCATCCCACACACGCGATCGCACACATGAACGTTTCTGGACGTCCTTGATAACGGGGATCCACTTCGGGTAGGGAGAGGTATACCTCCACTCCGCCATACTTCTTCACGGCGTGGTACAATAGAAAGCATATCATATTCACCATGTGATACAAATATATATCGCAAGTAAATTTCGGGCTGCGAACAGAGTAGCGCATTTGCTTGAGGCACTATGCCACACGTCGAAAGATCGCGGGTTCGATTTCCAATGAGGTAACTGGATTTTTTTTTCAATTTATTTATCCTTCGAGCGGCACTATGNGTAAGGCTGACAGCTTCACCGCCATCTGTGAGCCGATTGTCTAGAAAATGGAGCCTCGACGGCTCACTACCCTATGGACCTTCACGGCCTGTAACAGGGATAGCTTTACATTTTTTAAAGTAAATTTAGGGTTCATGGCTCCGTAGAAACAAAGTACGTACTGACGTCGCTGAGTACGTAAGTAAACTTTTAAGAAATACCCAGTAGCGTAAGCCATAGTTTGAATTAGGGTATGCACCTTGCGGCGCGCGGGCCACGGAAGTTTCTTCCAAGTAAGAATCCATCACGAAGCTGCACTTGCTAATTGTTTCATGCGGGTTTCTTGCTTGTCTTAATCTTCAACCCTGAAGATGTAGGTGACGTTCCTCCGAAAACGTCGGTTGACTTTCAACGGGTTTCCGCTTTTGTTTCCCATAAAATAGAACTCTTCGTATGTTCCTATACATACGTGTGCTTCAGTGCAGCCACCTAATGGCATTTAAGTGGGACAATCCTGAGTGCATACAGTGCTCATAAGACAAATGAACATTCTCACTTACCTCACGGTAGGTCACGACTTTGATTTCGTAATTAGCAGACACCAGAGGTGGTAACTCCCATTTTATGGCCCAGTGGTCGTACCCGGAGCCTCCGTCGACAATTGAGACTTCACCCCTACCACCAAACCAGCGTGTAACACTGGACAGGCTGTATACCAGCCAGCCACCAAGGTGAGTAACAGACAGCGTGTAGTTATGTGCCCTAGTATCTTCGTATATTTCCCCAGAAATCACCAGTTCACCGAATTCTGCCTCAGCAGGAACCGATTTCCCAGATCCAGTTTGGACAACCGAGGTCTTCTCTGAATATTCGCCTTTGAGGCTGTTCAGTTGTTTTTCGAATACGTTTCTCGTCGGAGAGGCCTTCACACCTTGCAGACCACAGAGCGGATCGAAGGCCAGCAGCGAAAAGAGTAGAGAGACGCAAAGAAATGTCTTGGCCACCATGGTTCTGAGTGGTAGTTCCGTAAAGAGAGAGGTACTGATTCACTAGTGGACAGTTTGTGTTTATATATAGCCCTCATATCTCAAGCCTTCTTCAGAGTAACGATCAATTGACGTTATTCTTTTAATCTTGTGTAGGCTGAATTGATTTTATCTTACAGTTTACTTAGAACTTCTTACGTCTTCGCCATGCCATGTCCACTTTCTGTAATTTCGTTCTTCTTTTTCCATGAAGTAAGAGTAGGAATCTCGTTCGTCATAAAACCATCACGTCAGTACGTAATCAGGAATGAACTGCATCATCGAAAGGCTGAAGATGCTTCAGATGAGATCAGAGATAAAGTTAAAAAAGATTACTAGGCCGTGAAGGTGTATGTATAGATTAACATTGTGTTGACATCGTCACTACTTGGAGGTGAGTAGTCGGATTGACCCCCGGTACCCATTGGTTAGGAGATTGGTTCGACCCCACAGTCGATCTGGACGACGTGGAGAAGAGAAAATTCTTGACCGCACCAGGACTCGAACTCCGACCTCTCTGTCGTCCAACCCATAGCCAGTCGCTATACCGACTGAGTTATCCCGGCTCAACATCAGAGATAAAGGCCAAATATTAAATGACGTCCTGAATGATATGTGACTAGTTAACCCTTTCCATGCTGATTTTCATTTGAAGAAATTTTCAACTGTTCACATATTTCCGTAATAATGTACATGTATAGTTGCTATTGCTGAACTGCTACAGTATTTAGCTTTAAATGTAAGAGGTTGGAGGACACGTTTCTTACACTGAACTCGTCAAACAGAAAATCAGTTTGGATCATAATTGCCCTTGCCGATAAACAACACATCTCGATCCTAGAATCAGAAAGTTTCAATACTATTTTCAAATCGTATTTTATTCTTACGAATTTGTCGTCACACGTCAGGTTATGTATAAATATTTGAAGTTATATAAAATTTCGTTGTACCTACAGCTACATTTCTCTACGTATCTTTAAACATCGGGGCACGCGTTAGTTGGTTGAGGCACTATGCTACAAGTCTGAAGGTCGCGGGTTTGGTTCCTGATGAAGTCATTTGATTTTTCAATTTACCTAGTTCTTCCAGCCACACTATGGCCATAGGGTCGACTCAACCTCTAACAGAAATGAGTACCAGGAATCTTCCCGGGAGGTACAGGCCGGTCTGTGCTTAAGGCTGACAACCTCACCGCCATCTGTGAGCAGATTGTCTGGATAATGTGGGAGCCTCGACGGCCTGTTACAGGGATAGCTTTACCTTTACCTTTAAACATCACGATGATGCATTATTGCTGTTAATTGTTGAAGATGTTAATATTTTTCACTGAAAAAGTAGTTATCAGTAACTCCATTTCAGCGAGAAACGTGTATGTATGAGTATTATGATGCTGCATGACAGCGCGATCGGTATAGACTGGTCACGGGCTGTACGGCCGAGGAATCCGCGTTAAATCCCCGGGAGGGGCAAGACATCTTTCTTTTATTCACAGCGTCCGGACCGGTTCTAGGGCCCACCCAGTCTCCTATCGCATGGATACCAGGGGCTCTTTCCTTGAAGTCTAAGCGCCCAGTGTGTGAAACTGACTAATCACCTCCATTAGTGCCGAGGCTAATAATACGTGGAGCTGTACCTCTGCCCCTCCATACGTCTTAATTTCTTGCTGCTTACTTAATAAAGTAGGAAGAAAACTTTACCTTGCCTGTATGTAATTGGTGATCTTTGCCTTGTGTGCAAAATTTTCCGAGAAAACTGAAGAGACATCGCGAAGCAGTGCATGCTGAGTGCATTAGAAATGCACCTGAATATTATCAGAAAAACAAACAGTGACAGATATATCCTACAATAAGAAACTTGCTACAGACAGTATTGCCCCATTGGACGCCCTTCTATTTCAGTGGCAGTAGTGACTCTGATGATTGCTAAAGACGAATGATTCACTTCTCGGGAAACAGCAATAATAAACAAATACGTAAGTTTAGTGATCACATTCAGGTGCTAATTTTGAAGTATTTAAATATATTTTGTGGAGGTATTTTGAGTATACAAAATCTGTTGAGATTGTGGTGTGTAGACACGTTGCTAGATAGTGACTCTGCCAACAGACACCAACGCGGTTGGTTGATGAGTGAGTGAGTTAGAGAACTGCTGGGACTCAGTCGTTGTGAGCTCTTGCTGTTAGAAGCTGGTAGCTGAGGCAAGTGATATTTCGGGAACCCAGAGGAAGGGGTATATCCGCCGTTGAAAGCCACTACCAAGCAACGGCTGGTGGAGACTGTAACAGACTGAGGACACTTGTCTGCGTATGAGAGTGATTTGCAAAGTGTAATTACGAATTGTGTTACAGTACTCAATAAATCCAATTACCTATCCGAAAACCCGTCTATTGTCACTGCATACGCGTGACAATATGCTAGTGGGCTGAATGAGCTGATGTGTTGATTTTTTTGAAATGATACAATAAACTAAGCCGAAATCTAGACTGGCTGATTCACTCTGACATTCTCAAGGAGAAGTTTTATCCCCCCGACTTAGTTGACAAAGAATATTTAAAAGACCTATGAGTCAGTTGGCCACTAAACTTAACATAGTGATTTCGCCGAAGCCGGGCTACTTATGCAGGTAACTTTGAAAGTCTTAAACGTCACCTTTTTTGAGACTGCGTAGATTTTTTTTTTTTGGTTTATGAGTGAAGTGGGTATTTCTGTTCAGCATGACGTGAATAGCTTGAGACTGACGTGTTGGGGAAGCGTAAACACTCACACAGAAATCTGGTGTATTTCATCTAAATGTTGATAATACAGTGACGAAAGGAACGTATAGAAGTGTTATAATGAAATGTTACTTACGTCACTCGATCGATCAGAGTGAATCATGAATTATCTGCGTAATGCAGTGAGATAATGTGCTTCTTAGGAATGGGTGGTACTGATTTCGTTGCAACAGTAAGCGTGTCTCTCAGAGCAAGTAATTCTATCTTTCTGCTCTTCTGGATGGCGCAGGATGTACTCCAGAGCATAGCAGCATCTCCGACTTGAACCAAACGTGAGCCAGTCGTTTCCAGGAGAAAGCATTCAGAGATTAACATAGGCTTGAACCTGAAACGATTTAATTCGTAGGGGCTGTCTTCGAGGTGTAAATTCTTGTCGTTGGTGCGCCGTGTTGGACCTTCTAAGCTCGTCGCCAGGTAGATAATTGCTGTCCTCTACGGGTTTCTGTGTTTTATTTTTGAAAATTTGTTTAAAACTTTATTTAAACTGTATTTAAGCATCCTGTTAAAGCAAGTGTCACGTAACTTCGAACAAGGCCAAGAGTAACCTTGAATGCGCACAAGAAAAATTTCAGGCAAGGGGGTGGGCTCGATNTACAAGCGATATTAAAACGTCTATATATAGCACAGTCCGTCAATAATGCAACAAATTATTCCTTTTTCTTCCATTTACACTTTTAATACAACATGTTTCAACCCTAGATGGCCATCTTCAGGTGTCTTAAAATATTAAAACTGCTACACTGCGGATATTAATGCAGTTAACACCTGAAGATGGCCACCTAAGGCCGAAACATTTTGTGTTAAAAGTATAAATAGAAGAAAAAGGAACAATTTGTTGCATTATTGACGAACTGTGTTATACATAGACGTTTTAATTTGGTTGAAACTTGTTCTAGATATTGTTTAATTTTGTTGAAATTAGTTGAAACTCATTATAGGTCAGTTGAATCCAATACACACATTGACGCCCAATTTTACTATTTAGCACTGGATATATAATCTGTTTTATTAATATTACTTGGTGTACAACGTTTTCATTTCTTTGTAAATGTCGCTTTTGTGACAGTGTCGACATTATAAGGTCATCATCAGGTAAAGACTTGTAAATAATTTATGGTGCTTATTATTTCTAGTTTATTATAAAATTTGGTTAAACCTTGTTCTAGTTTATTCCTTGTTAGTTACTAGCCGTGTTACATGAAATTTGCTTTTTAAAACATTTAAAAGTTCTAAACTTTTAAATTTTAGAGATACCTGAATATGATCAGTGCTGGTTGAAACGTATAGTGCGCATACGAGTACACAAACAATGTAGAAGAGATTTGAAAGTTTAAAACTTTTAAATGTTTTAAAAATCAAGTTGCAAGTGATACGGCTAATAACTAACAAGGAATAAGTAAGTGGCGTGCAAGAGGGTGCTAGGATACAATATTATTGTTCTAGTTATTGTTAAATTTTGTTAAAATTAGTTGAAACTTATTCTAAGCCAGATGAATCCTGCCCACACCTTCACGCCATATTTGGAAATACAATTTTCTATTTCATTAGTGTTTTGTTATTGCTAGTGGGGTGGGACTAAGTCCCTTGTACTGCGGCCACTTGTGGCCTATTGTACCAGCCCCAGATGATAGATGAGGGTGATTGTGGAGAATTGGTGGAATGAAGATTGGCAGGGGAAACCGAAGTACTCGGAGAAAACCTGCCCCAGCGCCACTTTGTCCACCACAAATCCCACTTGACCATACCCGGTGGGAAGCTCGCGACTAACCTCTTGAGCTATGGCGCGTCCTTTCATTAGTGTTAGTAATTATTTAATCAGAATAATTTATATTTATATAATTTAATATCTTTCCTTTGCGGAACAGATTTTAATAACGGATTCTGATGATGAAACCTCACACAGAGTCACCACATGAACCACAGAGGCGGGAATGGTAAACCAAGTTTAGAGAACACTTCGTGAGATCTAATATGCTTAAAATTCTGCCACAGAAACTAAGATAAATAGTAATAGTATGGCATGTCAGTCGAAAGCCAGAATTGTGAAGCCAACGGAGACAACCGTTGCTATGCAGTGGCTCAGTAGCCCTTACGTGATGGTCGCAACAGACGCGCGTGCAACAATAGAAGAGCTGTTGGAAGAGGTGTTTTCTGTGAGGTCCATGCCGAGGCTATATAATGAGGACAAATTGCCAGAGAGAAAGTCCTGAGACGGCACTTAGAAGAGTAGGAGGTTGGTGTGAGACGGACGCCAGCCTGCGAGGTCGTGAGGCTGGGAACAGAGGATCGTCCGCTGTTGGAAGATGTTACCAAGTAGCGCAGTGAAGATCGTTGACTGAAAAGCTAGTCTTTGTGTGATATTGATTTGTAAAGCGTAGTCACGAGTTGTGTGTTAAAGTGTCCCATAAATCCCATTACCAGTCCAACCCCCGTTTATAGTCACTAGATCACGTGACAATATAGTGATTATCGAACTCTTCTACCCTTAATTTCCATTATCAAATATTCCCATCACCTGAATTTTGTCAGAATTTCCATAAAATTTCGTATCGTCATAATATTTGCAATTTTTAACATATAAATTGTATGTTTCAACAATTTGCAGTTTGTTTAACGACACATTCTGTAGCTCAGACGATGTACATAAGGTATGGTGGTAAAAGCAAAGCAAGTAAGTAAAGGTATACCTGTAACAGGCCGCGAAGGCCCATAGGGTTGTGAGACGTCGAGGCTCCCACATTAATGTCTGGTGGTAGTATGGTTAATTATGAATTGTGAGGGATACGGGAGGAAGCAGACTTGGGGTAGTTCTGGATATTCCTCGCCTTCGTCGGGATGCACAAAATCGTTGGTCATATAGTGAGTGTCCTGGATGAAATGGGAAGAAGACACTTTGAATCTGGATTGAGAAGCGCTACTGTTTGAGACAACTAGTTCGAGATGTAAACAAAAATCGAATGTTTGCGATACGCCTACTTTCAGAACATTTCAAATTTGTGTAATTGGTTCATTAGTTGTTGCTACGGACGTATGGATTCTTCGCGACCAGGGTTGATGCCTTGTGTTACTTTACATTATATAGAAATCCCCTTAACTGAAACTGCATATGTTTCAGTACTTGTTATGACGCCGTGTTTTAGAATTCTGCAATGGATATTGTATATATCTCTCCCACGTCAGAAGTTCACTGCCACCATGCTAGTATTACAGTAACCCCTCGCTGATCAGGGGTAATTCGGAGGAGGAGAGGTCGTCTGGATTAAGTCATAATCCAAATTACCTACCTGCCTCCCTGCCTACCCCTCGGCGCTACAGCCCTTGAGCCTTGGGCTCCTCTACAATCAGTCTCCACAACCAATGACTGCTGCCATAGGAATGGACCCACGCATGATGACCCGAGGCTGGTTGTTAGGTTTCTGAACAAAATTCTTTTTACATGATGAGGTTCTTAGCCTCATGCCCAACCCCCAACCTGGAGGACCAGGGGTTCTCTCTTAGTCTGGACTCTACCCTTTGACCTTTCCAGCATGGTGACCCTACTGGTAGTTAAACTACCGCCGGCATAGCTCTCGAGGTCACAGAGTCACGCAAGCCCCACCACCACGACAAGGTGGAGATACGTTTAGGGGGATAATCCAAATTATTGAACAAAATATAGCCATAAATAATATAATAATACATAAATATATGTATCACAGGTTTAGCCCACTTTCCTTATTTAAAAAAAAAGAAGGCTTATACATAATATCAACTTGCTGTCTGTTTGTGTATCCGTGTTCGTATTCTTTTGTGTGTGTGTCTATCTCTCTTTGTGCATTCCCCCAAATTTTTGTAGGAACCTTATGAGAGCACCTTGCTGTCTTTGTATCTGTGTATCCCACATATTTTTGTTGTTGTTTTCTTTGCCACACGTCTCATATCAAAGGAAACTAGGTGCTAAGTTCTTGCCAGAACTTGTAATTTCATGGCTCAGTTTAGGCATTACAAGCGTAGGCTTACTTCTTGTTCCTTGTATGCAACGCGAATTCACACGTTAGCATTTGAAGCAGGAATTTCTTGTTCATGATATATAAATATGCAGTTCATACTTCATAGGAAACACGTAACATCTGCATTAGAAAGACGAGTTTTATCATAGATTCCAGAATATCCCTTCGCAGTGTTTCCGCTTATGTACAAAAGGATCTAAATTCAAATAAACTGCATGTTCATCGCCGTGAGAACGTAAAAGGAGGTAGGGGTGATAAGGTTGGGTTATAACAATGAATTTTGAGAATATATATATATATTTATATTTATATCATTTAATTGAATATTATTAGTTTACAATTGTGGAATCGTTGTTAATTGAAAGAAGTTGAAATACAGAAATAATTCTGCGTGTAAGCACAGACCACAAATACTCGAATTCATTTCGCAGTGCGTTTCATGATGTTACATTTTATTGTAACTAATCTCCTGTCTGACTTCTGGTGGTGCCTTAACTCTGAGCTCTCTGTCATCGAACCTGAAGGTCTGCTCCACTGGGATCCGTTCCGCCTCGCCGGCCGCCATATTATCGCGTGTCTGTAATTGGTAAGAAGATGTCTTTAATATGTAACCTCGGTTTGTATAAAGCTAGATGGAGTAGTGCAACATGGCATGATGCGAACGTCCACCCTGTTTCTCTTTTACGATATTAAGACTTCTTCATATGTTGCGGATTAAGAGCTCTGACCCTGCCTGTTGGAACTGAGAGTAAAAGTATGTTATCGTAAATTATTTTTAGAAATTTCTTGAGATTTCACTGGACGGGAGCGAAGTGGACTGGCGTTTCCTTCCTTTAGGAGACGGCATCGAATCCTATGCAAGGAACTTATAAAAGCTTGCTCACTGAACATTTTAGGCACACTTTTAGTTAATTTCACCACACACCTAGTAAACAACTTGGAATATCGCAGTGCTCTTAAAACTCCATTAATGTAGGCTCATTGCAAGGGAATTATTTCTTTCGGTTAATTTGAATTCTTTTTTCTTCCTTCTGCTCCCACTTTTGGAGCATAGGGCTAATTTCTTAGTTTCTTGAACATTTTACAGACGGTAGGACTCCTTGGACGGGTGATCAGCTAGTCGGAAGGCCTGTACCTAAACACAGTATAAACACACATACCAAACATCCATGCTTTATGTGAGATTCGAACCCACAATCGCGACTTCCGAGCGATCGAAGACAGTACATGTCTTAGACCGCTCGGCTACCGTGACCGGCTGGGAAGAAACAGGTTTTAATAATTCCGAGTAGGGAGACAGACATACTTCTGTTGCTGTGCACTGCTCACTGACCTGAAGTTAGATAGCTCTGTATTTAGGATATTCATGAAATAAAAGAAATGTCTTACTCACCAGACGGGAAACTACGACGACGAAATCATAGGTGTAACCGTACACCCATTCGAAGGTCACGAATGTTAGAATCCAGTAGTTAGTACCTGGTCCACCTTCCAACAAGTATTTACCATCCCCTTCGAGCCAGGTTATCTCGCCTTGTATTGCTTCTATTACCCAACCATCAAGGTAAATAACAATTAGGGTGTTGTTAGTTGGGATACCATATGTAAACGTTACTCCTTGATACAGCAGTTCAGCGATTTCTAGTCCCCGTGGATCTTCTTTATGGTTCTCACGTGTTTCATTGATGACTGAGATCTTTGGATGAAGACTTTTCAGGGCATGCAGTCGGGCTTCAAACGCTTCGCTCGACGGGGAGGCTTTCACGCCTTGCAGACCACAGTCGGAACAGAATAACAGCAGCCAGAAGACAAGCGAGACGGAAAGAAGTGTCTTGACCGCCATGTTTCTGAGTGGTAGTCCCAGGAAGAGGCGCGTTCTGGAACATTAGCAGACACTTTGTGTTTATATAGTCCTCGTGTCACGTGACATGCTCTAAGTAGCAAATCATTTTCGTTGCTCTAATCGTCGGTACGTAGATCTACTGCTTTTAACTTATCTTATAATCTGTTGTTACTGCATTGTGTTGGTTAAGCTTGTGAAGTGCCACTTCAGTTTCTTTGTGTAGGAGTCGAATTTTATATCGTCGAGATATGAACAGAAAATATTAGGAGGATGAAAGTGAAAATACTCGAAATAGAATAGCAGACAAGTTCAAGTCTACCTTCATGACGTGCATCATATACTGCTTAATGAACTGTTATATCTGAACTTGATCTTGTGTTCGCTTGAGCCTACACAGGGCCTTTGTTGTCTACGTGACTTGATTTTAGGAGTTTATGCCTGAGTTCATTTACAGTTAGAAACGTGACTTAAACTAACCTATACAGTTAGGCCGCGCCATAGCTCAAGCGGTTAGACGCTGGCTTCTCACCGCGGCGTCCCGGGTTCGATCCTGGGTCTAGTCAAGTGGGATTTGTGGTGGACAAAGTGGCGCTGGGGCGGGTTTTCTCCGAGTACTTCGGTTTCCCCTGCCAGTCTCCATTCCACCAAATTCTTGAATCAGTGGCCTCAGGGCTGAGTGGACCCAGTTGGACTCCACCCCTCACTAAGCAAATAAAAAAAAAAACTAAACAGTTATGTATTTATCATTTTCGGATTTTTAAGGAATAAAAGTGAGAAACAACTAATTACACAAGATTTTGGTTGCTCTGTTTATAATAGCTCTTGAAAGTGATCATTGTCAGCCTGAACACATCTAGACTCGCCTGTGAGACGACTTTCTGGTGCGTGAGTTCAGTAGGATTGTGTCCTTTTTGCCGGCTGATGCATCCAGAATGCAATGGGGCAATGAATTTCGTGTTTCCAATTTGTTATGTTGTGATATAGGTTGCATGTGCTGCCGAGGGTAGGGATCGAGGTCTTTGAGGTCTGGTGATCTGGGTGGCCATTTTTATTGATCACCACGGTCGAGCCATTGACCAGGGAAACAGTGGTCAAGATATGATTCTCCTAAAGGTCTAATATGTAAGGCACTGCTTCGTGTGGACAGTTTACATGCAGTCGTGTTTCCAGGGTTGCAGCTTGTGAGGAGTGGGACAGTTCGGTCTGCAGACATCTCAGAAACATGTGACCTTAAAGTGACCGTGGAAAATAAAGAGGCGAAACCTCGCACTGTGAAGCGAATCGCGCCGCACATTTACACTGCCTTGATTTCGAAAATTCGTTTTGTGGCACCACGGGATTCACTTCTGAATACAGATGAGGAATTGCCATATTTATTTTCAAATCTTTCTTGAATACCAGTCTTCCGCTTCTCAATGAGGGAACGTCAGGCTGAAACTCTTGAACTCAGGGAGTGAAGAAGTGAATCGGCCGGTGTATAGGGAAGGGGTACTGTACTACTAAGGGATAGATCCGACGTGTTGAGTACTCCAAATCACTTGCGCCACTCTTGCTCATATGTTGCCTTGCTGAGATTTTTTTTTCGTAACTTTTGCTTTAAGTAGTAAACCGCGTGTTGATATAGGTTGTTTTGCTTTTCGGCAGACATCGTATGTGGTAAATATATACTGAAGATGACAATCTTATTGTTTGCCGAAACGATGGGAAACGCTGAACTTCCTTCAGGTGTCATTACCGATAACATGCTACTAACCAATCTTTCGTGTTGGAAATTCAGTACTTTAACTTAGCTGTGATTGTATGTTATTGAAGTTATGGTTAGGAGTGCATCTTAATAAATTCATAAATATTTGTATGAAATTATAGATAAAGGTAAAGCTGCCCCTCTGCTTAACTAATTAAGCAGTACGTCATGAAGGATTAAGGGGGAGTGGATGTATAGATCCACATTTTCTTGACCTCGGCGCTAGTTGGAGGTGAATGGTCAGCTTCACGCTCCTGCCGCTTTACCCCCGGGGGAAGAGCCCTCGGTAGCCATTGGATAGGAGGTTGGATGGGCCCCAGAGCCGGTCTGGACGACGTGGAGAACAGAAAATTCTTGCCCCCCCCCGGGACTCGAACTCCGACTCCTCGGTCGTCCAGCCCGTAGCTAGTTGCTATACCGACTGAGCCATCCCGGCTCCGATTTGCATGAAATAATAGGTAAATATGTGATGGACCTATATAGGGCAGATTTGGTCATGACAGTTACTAAAAATACCAAATATAAGTTAGATTTATTGGGAGGACCAGTCAGATGGGCGGAGAGTGGCACCTATCCAGCAGGCGGATGGGAGGGGGAGTGTGAATCATTGATTTTTTTTTTGGACATAAGAGAATGCTGTCAGCAGTTGTCGCTGTCGTGGTATCATTGCTCTTCATGTTCATGCCCCAACAGAGGATAAAATTCACGGTGCGAAGGACACACTTTTGTAAGTCTTCGAGGCCTAACATGAATACGAAGGAGTTGAAAGCCGTGAAATCTTCTAGGTTCAACAAAGATGTTAGGATAGACTAGAAAGGATTCTGACAATGGTGTATGCTGTACAGAACTATAAGGCTTATTTTGGACTTTATCCATCGTCTGGTATATATAAGACAAAAAACCCACAACTTTTCGGAGACTGAATCTGTCTTCGTCCTCAGTTAGATGGGGCAAGATAGACCTACTCAGTTGGGCCCGTTAGAAAGAACTAGTCTCAATCTCTGGATACCACTGTCTTATATATACCAGACGATAAAGTCCAAAATAAGCCTTATAGTTCTGTACAAAAGATATTAGGATTCTTCAGGCGGACAAGGGCAGCTGCACAGTGGTGTTTGATGAATGCAAGTACAAGTTGGACACTTTGCTAGAGTCCAGGGTTTATGAATCATTGCCCAAAGATCCTACAGCTAAGGTTGAGAGGAAAGTACAGAAACGTCTTTCAAAAAACTCAAAACTATTCTCGCTGTCGATCTAAAACACAAGTTGACTCTATATTACAGCAGACCTTCACATCTGTATGGTCTTCCGAAGATTCACAGCCCTGAGATGGAATGTTCACGAGAGAAAAAGGTCTTACTGTTGTCACCGTGGACAGTGAGAGCGCAATAGACTCGCACCCCCGGTGTGTGCAGTGTTACAGCCCGGTTGTCTTGCTTGCCTTGTTCCTAAGCTTGGTATCCAGCCAGCATTCCCACCGTGTTAACGACAATTCTGGGTACTGACTGGCCACGCCGTAAGTAGCAGACAGTGTGACGTCAGGTAACATAATTACTGAAATCTCTTCGCTTTCATACCCCACGGCAACATCTATCATTCCCCGTGGATCCATTTTCTGACTTCGAGGCAGTGTTCCCTCGATATCTGAGGTCACCTGAGGTTGCTGAGGATTATCTGACACATTGTGCTTATCTCGTGGTCATATCACGTGGTATATTCTATATTATCTACGTTATGCAGATGTAATGAAGTATATTTACATTTACCTCAACGTTTTGTTATATTTGCGTGTTGATCACGTTTGTGAAGAGGCACTTCAGTTTCAAGGCTTAGGTGTCGAATTTGTCATTTGTCACTGAGCCGGACGTCAAGATATGAACAGATAATATCGTTTCTAAAAACAGAAGAGAGCGAAGTCCAAGTTGAAGCACTGAATCATGAATTGAATAATTCGCGTGTGTGACTTGTATATTTCAGCTATGTACATTGTTATCTATCTATACATGTCGATTCACTACTTACTGTATCACCTATGTCCGCGTCATAGCTCAGGTGATTAATCGCTGGCTCCCCACCTCGACGCCCCGGGTTCGAGCCCGGGGTCTAGTCATGTGGGATTTGTGGTGGACAAAGTGGCACTGTGGCAGGTTTTCTCCGAGTACTTCGGTTTCCCCTGCCAATCTTCATTCCACCAATTGCTCCACAATCACCCTCACCTATTATTTGGGGCTGGTACAATGGGCCAGAAGTGGCCGCAGTACCAAGTGGACTCAGTTTCCACCCCACTAAGAATAATAATAAAATATTATAATGTCTCACCTCCACAGTTTCTACCCGAGACCGTTCGCAGGCAGAAATATCGTATAAATGTAGGTTAGATTCTCAGCGGTTAACGGAACTTTAAAAAATATTGAGTGAAAATATGTTTGCATAGATTTTTCACTGCTGAATTTACAGTAACCGGTGAGGATGACAGCCCTGAGCCTGAGTATAAGTCTCTGCTCGACTATGTAGCTAGGATCACTTAATTAGAAATATCCTTTATACCAATTGCAGCATTTAGAATGCGGCGAAGCAATGCATCTCGTTTTTCCTAATGTTGTTGGCACTGTAAATCTTTCTTGTGGTTCCACAGTTAGAAATCTAGGTCAGTGTTTCTCAACCGCAGTACCGGGCCCTCGTCTTGTAGAAAAAAAGAATTTACCGGGCCGCGGTCTGATGAAGGTTGAGAACCACTGATCTGGGGAGTTGAGGTCTGGAGATCCAGGTGGCCATTGTCGAGGACCACGGCTCTGTCTGTCTCTTGGCCGGCGAAGCTATGATCGAGATACGTTTTCACTTCTCGGCTAAAACAGGGAGCCGTCCCGTCGTGATGAAGATGTACGAGTATAGGCAGTCAACCCAACGGTACAGTGTCTGACGCTATCCCTGTAACAGGCCGTGGAGGCCCATAGGGTTGCGAGACGTCGAGGCTCCCACATTTCCTAGACAGTTGGCTCACAGATGGCAGTGAGGTTGTCAGCCTTACGCGCCGGCCGCCCTTTACCCCCAGGAAGATTTCTGGTACTCATTTCTGTTAGAGGCTGAGTCGACCCCAGGGCCATAGTGCGGCTGGAAGGATTAGGTCAGTTGAAGAAATCCAATGAGCCCCTTCGAACCCGCGACCTTCTGGCTTGTAGCATAGTGCCTCAATCAAATGCTTCTAACAGTTCCTAAATTTCGGTGTGTAGAAATTGTAGAAGAGTTTGACCTGTAGTTAGTTAGTTAGTTAGTTATTAGAGAGGGTGGGTTTCCCCATGCACTTAGACCTGTAGTGGTCCATTGTGCTTCCCTCTATGATTTCTACCAGCCTCTATATCCTACCGGTATTGGTGCTTACCATCAGTCCCGCCCAGCCAGCGAGACCGGCTCTACTGGCTGAGAAGTATTTATAATGCTTCCCCCATCTACCGGAGGTATTAGTGACTGCTGCTGGGCGGCAAACGTCCGCAATTTTGCTCAGTGACCTCCTTTGGAGGTATGAGGTTCTTTTACATGCCGTAAAGCTACGACACGGGACCCACGGCTTAAAGTCCCTCCCGGAGGACTTGTTCCCTGAATTTTTCCGCCCTTAAAAATTCGACGACCTCCGCCGGGTATTTGAACCCGCGTACTACGAGTCATGAGGTGGGAACGTTACCTCTAGACTACGGAGGCCGCTTGTTTGACCTGTAAGAAGTCCCTCCAGGAAAAACATCCGATTGTGAAGCTGAGGAAGCCAAACATATACATTAATTGGATGTTGCATAATTCTTGGCACTGTGCTGCATTACATGACCGCCTCTCTGGTCTAGTGGTAAGAGTTCCTGGTTACAGATCCAGAGGTCCGGGTTCGATTCCTGGCGTTACCAGATTTTCTGAGAAGTAATTGGTCTGGAACGCGGCCCACGCAGCCTCGTGAGGATAATTTAGAGCTATTTCAAGGAAGTATACCGACCATCGACCGCCGCTTGTCGGCGAAGTTAGTGCCAACTTTAGCTGATAGAGGGCGTCACGTGGTGAGTGCAACGCATCCCCACGGCCGTTAATCTCGGTTTTATAGACCGGAGCCGGTATTTCCTTGAAATAGCGCCTTAATTATCCTCACGAGGCTGAGTGGACCCCGTTCCAGATCCATTGCTTCTCAGAAAATAGGGTAGCGCCGGGAATCAAACCCGGGACCTCTGGATCTGTAGTCAGGACCTCTGACCTGTAGACCACAGAGGCAGTCCGACTAGTACTCGTAGATCACCGTACATTATTATAAAATGGATGCAGGGAAGATTTTTTGGCTGTATAAGGCTGTTTATTCAGTATCAAGAATCAATATGCAATCTTATTTTAGCCCCCTCTCTGAACCCTGACCCGCCCATACGCGCGTGTTAAGCTTTGACGTCACTTAACGAAGGCCGAGGAATATTACGTCAACACACCTGTGATATGCGATAACTGGAGGATCCGCGCCCAGATGTTAACGGTGCTCTCTATAGTGGCAGTTCTTAAGTTTTGACTTCAGGAGATATTCGCTTGGAATCTCGGCAAAGTTACTTTTATCTAGACTGAAAGTATTCGTGGCTCTTCTCAGTCATTCCAGATTAATAATGTTGCAGTTTCTGGTAATATTACACTGCCTTTTACTTTGAAGTCCTCGCTTTTCATGGTGCTGTTCTAACTTGCGAAACAAATCATACATTTTATTCATAAGCAAACAAGTACAACATATACTGTGACATATCAACCCATTGCTAGGCAACGACTCGATAAACATTTTCCCGCGGAGACAGATTCTTGGTAGACAGCCTGTTGCTGAGTAATGCGTACAACAGTACGCGACAATAAAGGGCATCACATTCTGGGAATCTGATCAATAAACACGCTGCTGTAACAATACGCGAAAAGAATGGCATGTGTTTTCTGTGTGGTCCGCGCAGTGCCCAGTGCTGGGTAAGGGGCCAATGAACATACGTTCTGACATATGACACGTGTTTTACCTTAGGTCCGACCCGAGGATATATAACGCAGAATTCCATGTGAGCAGTCAATATGCCCGTGTTGGGGGGGGGTCGAATACTTNCTCGGACTCGGACTCGAGAAAGACTGCGCTGGCAAGGGCCAGCAGCATGTACAAAAAACAGACCCGTCCTCTCGTCAGAGAAGTTGACCCACAAAAAAAGAAGACCGTAACTATCAAACAGTAATAAATATTTGGCCATGAGCCGCAGATGGGGCTCGACACCAAGACTGACTGACTGAGCGTCAGTCGCAGTGTGACTTTGACTTCAGCAGGCAGTTGGAGGACAAGAATGAGAGTTGCCGGTAGGAGATAGCCACGGAATTCAGTAGTTGAAGAAGAATTAGAATTTTCAATTTTTAATAAACTTTTAATACCGTTACCAGGATACGACTGGTGAAAACAAGGCATCCTAGTGCTTGTGTAACGTTGAACTGTAATTGTGTAAATCAGTATTATCGCTGTATTGCTTGTAAGTATGAGTTGATTTTATAAGGTGTTAATAAATCCATCTAATCCAGAACCCATTATTATTAGTCACGAAACTCCGGACACATGACAGTACTGTTTGATACTTACTTTAGTTGGGCACTGTATTTCTCGTTTCCTTATAGCTTTGTTCTAAAAGCAGGGTTGCTGTTCACAAAAAGTTCTAAGTGAAATATTGCATAAAACCAAAGTAATCTGTCACACTCTTCCTCTGTACCAGTTCTGGGGAGCGAAAGCTGAGGATATATCTTGGGTTTATATTGAATTTACTGTGGCATTTAGAGGGCAGTCAGATGTATCTGACGAGTGGGTGGACGGAATCGTGGCGAGCAGCGCACCGAGCGGACGCAGCGTGGACTTCGAGGGAACGATTGGATGGATGTCTTCATGGGGGGGGGGGGTAGAGAGGTAGAAAGTACGTATATTAGAATTGTGGATGAGTGTGAGAGACCCTGGGAAAAGAGAGCGACACTGTGTTATAGTGAAGGAGAGAGCCCGATGGTCATAAGACGCGTGTCTCTCCTGTACGTCCCTGAACTTGCAGACTGTCATGGCCGTGTGTTTCCGGCACCCTGGGTGCGTAGCGACGAGGTGAAGCTCGTCCTCTTCTCCGGATCTTCTAACCTCGGTCGGTCTTGTTCTGGGAGTATCGCCGTCGGTAGCCTGTTGTATGGTGGCCGACGCCCCAGGCAGACGAGTCGCTGCGTCCTGCTCTGGACACGGTGCCTTGCGCTCTGTAGCCCTATATGCACGGGCTCTGTTGCTGCCTCCTCTCGTTTTCCGAGCGTCTTTCATCTTGCATCCGGCGTCGGTCTTGGAGGTCCTTTCGAGAGTGGCTGGTGCCCCCACGGCGCCAGGACGTAAGGTGTCTGTAGCCTCTTTGTTCAGTTGGGGAGAGGGGGAAAGGAGACTGGATCCTCCGGATTTTCCTGGTCGTCGATTTCCGGACTCTGGAGAGCGCTCCGGCGGATGTGTCTGTTACCTCCAGCTCGAGGACCTGATTGACGGCCTCACTGAGTGTTTATTGCCCCCCCCCCAAAGAGCAGCTCTCTTTCCATTAAACCATCGACGAATTCACCAGCGGCTTCCTTCCTAGCTGGGGTTTACGGTGCTGCCACATATAGGAATCCAGGGCTTTGAGGTCTCGTGATCTAGGTGGCAATTTTTATTCATCACCACTGTCGAGCCATTGACCAGGGAAACAATGGTCAAGATATGATTCTCCTTCTTCTTCTATGGCGCAACAGCGTAAGTCAATAAGTAAGTTACAAATGGATATAGAACTTAAACAAGTAAGAGTACTGATTTGAAAAATGCTTTTATTTCTCAGCATAATCTCACTGTACATTGAGGCACTTGTCCCATCGTTTCACAAGCCCCTGAAAACCATCAGCATAAAATTCTTTGGGCTGCTGTCGGAACCAGGCGTGTTGCTCTTGCATGACAACGCGCGTCCCCATACTGCCAACAGAACAAATGAGACGCTGCGAAATTTCAATGCGAAGTCCTCGAACATCCTCCGTATATTCCCGACCTTGCTCCAAGCGACTTCCATTTGTTCGGCCCTCTTAAACATCTTCTTTCGGCTGAACATTTTCCCGACGATGAAGCTGTAGAAAGGGAAGTCACCGCCTGGTTCCGACAGCAGTCCAAAGAATTTTATGCTGCTGGTTTTCAGGGGGTTGTGAGAAAATGGGACAAGTGCCTTAATATACAGGGAGATTATGTTGAGAAATAAAAGCATTTTTCAAATCAGTACTCGTATTTGTTTAAGTTCTATATCCATTTGTAACTTACTTATTGACTTACCTACATATAAGGCACTGCTTCTTGTGGACAGTTTACATGCAATCGTGTTTCCAGGGTTGCAGCTTGTGAGGAGTGTGACAGTTCGGCCTGCAGACATCTCAGAAACGTGTGAGCTGTAAGGCGACCGTGGAAAATAAACAGGCGAAACCTCGCACTGTGAAGCGAATCGCACCGCACATTTACACTGCCTTGATTTCGAAAATTCGTTTTGTAGCGCCACGGGATTCACTTCTGAATACAGATGAGGAATTGCCATATTTATTTTCAAATCTTTCTTGAATACCAGTCTTCCGCTTCTCAATGAGGGAACCTCAGGCTGAAACTCCTGAATTCAGGGAGTGAAGAAGTGAATCGGCCGGTGTGTAGGGAAGGGGTACTGTACTGCTAAGGGATAGTGCAGACGTTCCTCTCTGTGACATGATGACCATGTCTGCGTCGCGGTATTACGGTCATAGCATTGCCCATTATCTTGAATACTCGATTTCATTTACACTACTCTTGTCCCTTATATTTTATTTTTGAGTAACTTCTGCTTATAGGAGTAAGCCACGTAGGGTGGTACAGGTTGTTTTGCGTCTCTGCATACATTGCATTTCGTACATTTATACTGAATATGGCAGCTGTAATACTTGTCGAAACAACGGCAAAATCTGAAGTTTCTCTAGTGCTCATTGCCGATAGGATGTTATAGTGCGCATCTTTCGCGTTGCAAATCGAATTTTCTTTATATCAACTTTGGTTGGAAGATAATGAAGGCGTGGTTAGGATACCTATTTGTGTTCAGTTATTATAAATTAAGGGCCCCCATACACACACACAGTTTGACCTCCATTTCGGCCTGCACAGTTGAAGACTGAAAGGCAAAACTGATGTGTGTGGTCCGGCCGGCCGGCCGGCCAATCGTTTGGACTGTTGGCCTGTGGGAAACCCGTCAGTCCGTCAGTTCTGCCTGCAGGACCGTATCACGTGACGTGTGAGACTCAACATTATAGGCTGGAAGACCGTGATTGTGGCATGAAGCCTGCCGCTTTATCTGCGCGTGTATGGGGAGGAAAGGGAGGGGGTAAACTGTCACAGTTTTGCCTGTAAGGTCGATCAGAAGGCCAAACTGTGTGTGTATGGGGGGCCTAAGACGGACCGAAACATGAAAGCAAATTTTCACACATCAGACCTCGTATCACAGACATCAGACTGCAGATCATAGGATCTGACATGAACTATCCTCCAACGAAGAGGCCGAGCAATAGCTCAAGCGGTTAGTCGCTGGCTTCCCATCGCGGCAGCCCGGGTTCGATCCATGGTCTGGCGAAGTGGGATTTGTGTTGGACAAAGTGGCGCTGGGGCAGGTTTTCTCCGAGTACTTCGGTTTCCCTTGCCAATCTTCATTCCACCAATTGCTCCATAATCACCCTCACCTATCATCTGGGGCTGGTACAATAGGCCAGAAGTGGCCGCAGTACAAGGTACTTAGTCCCATCCCACTAGCAACAAACAAATCCTCCAACGAAGAGAAGTCGTGGCAAATAACGAGGGCCCACCCGTGTGTACTATGCAGATACAACCCAAACTGATGACTTTCGAACGACTGTTACTTTTGTTACAGGTACAGTGAACTTGTTAGTTTAAGAATTGACCGAATGGTCCAACTATAACAGCTATATTCACTACTTGGTTGATTTTTCTTCGTTGAATCATAATAAAGCGTTTCGTAGTTTCTTGGGTCAGGTTAGGTGAGTGTTGTTTCTGTCGCATTGTATTCATCGTGAATTCACACGAAGCAGGAATTTTTTGTGCAATTCATTTTTCACAGAAAGCCCATTGCGTCCGCATTAAGGGGCCAGTTTTATAGTGGATTTCAGAATAACGCTTCGCAATATTTTCATTCATGTAAAGTATTGATCCGATTGGAATGAACCGCATGCACAGCGCGGCGAGAAAGTAAAATCTGGTAAGGATATTAAGGTTGAATACAAAAACATGAAGGTTTTGAAATTATATTTATTTATATCATTTAATTGAATATGATTGATTTACATATGTGGAATAATTGTTAATTGAAAGGAGTTGAAATACAAAAAAAAATATTCCGTATCTAATTAAACACAAACGTAAATAAGTCTAATTGAATTCGTA
>NW_019731266.1:351882-359612 GCF_002891405.2 Cryptotermes secundus | reverse complement strand
TAATTGAAAGGAGTTGAAATACAAAAAAAAAATATTCCGTATCTAATTAAACACAAACGTAAATAAATCTAATCGAATTCATGGTGTGTTTGCTGACATTACTTGTTCTTTTTGTTGCTGTAACTGATCTCCTGTCTGACTTCTGGTGGCGCCTTCACTATGAGCTCCGCGCCGTCGAACCTGAAGACTTGCNGGCCGGCCGCACCACACACATCAGTTTTGCCTTTCAGTTTTCAACTATAGCAGGCCGAACTGGAGGCCAAACTGTGTGTGTATGGGGGCCCTTAATCGCTTTGACCCTCCCTACTGGAATTGAGAATAAGAGTCTGACATTACGAAGGGTGGGGAGCAAAGGAATGCCTCCATCAGTTCTTTATAGAGAACTAAGAGAATGTGAAATAATTTTCGAATGCTCCCGTGCTCCTCACTCACACTCACGTCCCGACATTAAGGACCGCGAAAATAGGGTTCGGTTTTTGAAGGAAATATATGAGCCTCCATTCCACTATACACCCTCATGGAGCGATGCGATTCTTTCGCCTTCCCATACGTCCAGATATATCTGTCTATTGCTGTACAGCCCTTTGTTGGGCCGTGGCCGATTTTTCAGTTTCTTGATGTTTTATACACTCGGTAGGACTCCTTGTACGGGGGATCAGCCCGTCACAAGGCCGCTACCTACATATAAACACAGAATAAACGCAGAAAGACATCCATGCCCTGAGTGGGATTTGAACCCACGATCCCAGCCATCGAGGTGGCGAAGACAGTTCATGCCTGAAACTGCGGCCACTGTGCTCGGGAGGTCCTGTGAATGGGACCTCTAATAACGTGCACTGTACCACGTATATGGGAGCCGGGATTCTTCAGTCGGTACAGTGAGTAGGCTAGAGGTTGGATGACCGGGGAACCGTGATTCGATACCAGGCAGAGGTAAGATAATTTGTTTCCCACTCAGCACCCTGACCGACATTGTGGAATACTGAGCCTCGCATTCACTGGGAATCTGGGTTGTTCCCTTGGGGTAAATCATCCGGGGCTTGTAGAATGAAGCGATAGTATCCTTCCAGTCTTGCGCTTTCCTTCCCTTAAGAGACAGCGTCGAATCCTGTGGAAGGAAACTAACAAAATTTGTTTTCTGAATATTCCAGGTAACCTTCACTTGATTTCACGCGACACCTAGTAGACAATCTGGTATATTATACATGTTATCACACCATTATTTTATGCTCAATCCAAGGTAGATACTTGCCGCAAATGTTTGTAATACTGCGGACTAAGGTACGGTCTTGAATTTAAATAATTCTGAGTTAGAATTGTCATGACGGAAAAGGAATCGGAGTTTGAGTCCCGGTAGCGTCAAGAATTTCCTCCTCCCCCCGTCGTCTTGACTTACTGTGGGGCCCACAAAGCCTCCTATCCAATTGTGATCGGGGGATCTTTTCCCTGGGCTAAAGCGGCCGGAGCGTGAAGCTGACCACTCACCAACTAGTGCCGATGTCAAGAAAACGTGGATCTATACATCCACTCTCCCATACGCCTTAATGATGTAGTGCTTAATTAGTTAAGCAAAGAGACAACTCTACCTTATACCTTTATGTTATGATAGAAAGAAGTGCTTAACTCACCACACGGCCGAGTAAGATGTCAATCTCGTAACTCAGAGCGATCAGCCCCTCGGGAATCACCACTGCGATATCCCAGTATTCCTGCCCAGGGCCACCCGACAACACGATTTCACCTAAAGTGCCAACCCAGTCTAGGTTTGCGTATACTGATGCTACAGCCCAGCCACCGGAGTAAGCAGCAGACAAATCGATGATACTGCCAGGAGTCTCTGGAAAGGCTACCCCAACATACGGTAGTTTAATCAGTTCTATAACTTTCGGGTCTGCTTTTGGATCTTGAAAAAGTGTTTCATTGATGATTGAGGTCTTCTTTGGATAAAGAGTTCTGAGGGCATCCAGTCGGTTTGCAGATGTTTCGCTGAATGGAGAGGCTTTCACGCTTTGCAGACAACAGTCGGAACAGAATAACAGCAGCCAGAAGACAAGCGAGACGGAAAGAAGTGTCTTGACCGCCATGTTTCTGAGTGGTAGTCCCAGGAAGAGGCGCGTTCTGGAACATTAGCAGACACTTTGTGTTTATATAGTCCTCGTGTCACGTGACATGCTCTAAGTAGCAAATCATTTTCGTCGCTCTAATCTTCGTTACATAGATCTGCTGATTTTAACTTATCTTATAATCTGTTGTTACTGCATTGTGTTGGTTAAGCTTGTGAAGTGCCACTTCAGTTTCTTTGTGTAGGAGTCGAATTTTTTATTTGTTATAATACCATATCGTCGAGAAATAAACAGAAAATATTAGGAGGATGAAAATGAAAACATTCGAAATACAATGGCAGACAAGTTCAAGTCTACCTTCATGACGTGCATCATATAATGAACTGTTATATCTTAACATGATCTTGTATTCGCACGAGCCTACACAGGGCCATTGTTGTCTACGTGACTTGATTTTAGGAATTTATGCCTGAGTTAGAAATGTGACTTAAACTAAGCTAAACATTTATGTGTTTATCATTTTCGGATTGTTAAAGAATATAAATAGTAAACAACTAGTTACACAAGATTTGGGTTGCTCTGTTTACAATAGCTCTTGTAAATGATCATTGTCAGCCTGAACACATCTAGACTCTCCTGTGAGGCGACTGGCTAGTGCGTGAGTTCAGTGGGATTGTGTCCTTACCGGCTGGAGCATCGAGAACGCACTGGGGTAATGAATTTCGTGTTTCCAATTTGTTCTGTTGTGATATAGGTTGCATGTGCTGCCACGGGCGTTGAGATCCGGAGATCTGGGTGGCCATCCAGAATGTCCTCCGCGAAGAGAACCGTGGTTCAGTCCATGTGGTGGCAGCAACAATTAAGAACAGGTTGAGTGATCCCCGGTACTCGAACACCTATTCCTTCGAAAGAATGTGCGGTCCATACTCACCCTCTTGATCAGCCAGCGGCTACCACGGTGGATAACAGTGGTGAACATTAAGAGAGATTAGGGAGACCTCTCAGCTATAGATTGGAGGTAGCTCAGGTGAAGTTGTGCGTCAGGTAACACCATTCCAATATGAAACGACCGTTTTCGGCGCCATCTTCATCGTGGCTAGAATGCGGCGGAGCAGAAACATTTCATATGTGTTTAAAAATATACGTCTTCATATCCCAGAACGGAAAAAACTTGATGGCCTACAGCGAAAGACCTGAAAGTCTCTCAGGAATCTTTTCGGGAGTCAGAAGCAGGAAAAGGAGACACTGTTAACATGTAACGTCAGGTTGTATCGAGGGAGACACATCACGGGAATATCCTTCCTCTTTCTTCTTGCGATGTTAAGATAACTTCTTCCTCCGTTACAGATTAAACCCTCTAAACATACGTGTTGGAATTCTGAAGGAGAATATGAAATTGTTTTTTTGTTTTTTAGATTTCGAGATATTCCTTCAGACGGGAGCCAAAGGAATAAGTCTGTTATTACTTTGTAATGATTTGACAGAAACGAATTTTTTTTTTCCGGGTGGGGGGTTTCTGCGCCCTCCACGTCCTTATGCCTTCGTGAAGGGCTAGGAACTCTGTTCGTTTCCGCCATACTCAGATGAGCCTCCATTCCCCGATGCGTTTTCACGGAGCGGTGCTTGCTTAGGACCACTTGCATTTTAACCTCTTGACGTATCCCCAAGTTTTGGAGGTGATAGTAGACACTGTTCGGTATGTGTAGTGAGGACACTTCGGGCCAGTCTACCGAGGAATTTGGAGTAGATCCTATCCAGGCACAGGAGATATTTCTTTACACTGAATCCGGACAAGTTCTGTGGCCCACTCATCCTCCTGTTTTGCGGGCAACGGGAATATTTTCCTCGGAAAAGCGGCCGGAGCTGGTAGAAAACAACAAGGGCATTCTTCTATTCTTACAATATGGAATGGCAGTCTTCTTCCATTAGAAGGCTTTACCTAATCTTGT
This sequence comes from Cryptotermes secundus, assembly GCF_002891405.2. Taxonomy (NCBI): domain Eukaryota; kingdom Metazoa; phylum Arthropoda; class Insecta; order Blattodea; family Kalotermitidae; genus Cryptotermes; species Cryptotermes secundus. The sequence goes on along the minus strand of NW_019731266.1, from coordinate 355,600 downwards.
CGAAGGAAACTACACTATAAATGTTTACTGAATTTTCTATATAAGCTTTTGATTGGTTTCACCCGATACCAGTTAAATAACCCAGAATATTATAGTGATCGTTCTTATGACGCCGTGACCATGTGTAGGGCAGATATTTGTGTTGGTAAATAGGGAGGACGGCCAGGAAATAGCTGTGGCAGATTGGGTCCCTAATCATCTTGAAGTTAGATAGCCCTGAGTTAGAATATTCATGAAATAAGAGAAAAAGTTTATGTCGCTCACGGCAGAGAGTGACGATAAATTGTAATGTACGAGTTTCACTGGTGTGATACCCCCGTTTAGAAAACCGAAATTAACGGCCGTTGGGATCCGTTGCGGTGACCACGCGACACCCTCTATCCCCTAAATTTGACACTAACTTCGCCTACAAGCGGGGGTCGTTCAGTCGGTTTAGTTCGCTTGCGGACTAAAACCACGGAGTTTTTTTTTATACTTCCGTTTTCTTGCTCTGGCCCACCACTTGATAACCAGAACTCACCATCACCATGACACCGTTTTGTGTCAATGTTTATTTCGTACACCAACCAGCGCCCAGCTTAAGCACAGTCATCGAATGACTGCCGGGATTGTAAGAACCCATCATTCAAAAAGCGTTAAATATATCGGAATGGTTAACGTTTTAAGTTGCGGCGAAAGAACGCAAGTTTTGGATACGCTCAGTTGATAGTGGGTAGCAGCGATGCAACTTTTCCCCAACATCTGCATCTGATTCAGGATCTCTGGGAGCTACGGGACATGATCACAGGAGCATCGCAACGGCAACCCCAGATGTGATTCAGCGGCCTTGGCACGAGATCGAATAGAGTCTCGATACCTGCCGAACGATAAATGAAGCACATATCGAAATATACGCGGTAGCGTAGTTGGTTGAGGCACTATGGTACAAGCCGAAAGGTCGCGGGTTCAAGTCCCTATGAGGTCATTGGATTTTTTTCAATTTACCTAATCCTTCCAGCCGCACTATGGTCCTGGGTTCGATTCAGCCTCTAACAGAAATGAGTATCAGGAATATTCTTGGGGGTAAAGGGCGTCCGGCGCGTAGGGCTGACAACCTTGCCGCCATCTATGAACCGATTGTCTAGAAAATGTGGGAACCTCAACGTCTCACAACCCTATGGGCCTCCACGGCCTGTTACAGGGATACCTTTACTTTACTTACTTAGTTACTTACTTACTTTACTAAGCTAAAAGAAGAACTTCAGAAAAATTATAGCAACTTAACGCTCGAATCTTATCGATATATTTAACAGTTTTTTAGTGATAGCTTTTTATAATCCCGGCATTCTTTTTCGATGACATCAGGTTGCGCAATCCCTTGGATCAGTATCCCTTCACCCCGAATTCTGTTCCGTGTGGATCTAGTTTTGGATCCTCGGATAACTTTTCCTGGATAACCTATTTCTTTGGATAGCGACATCCGAGTGTGTCCAGTCGATCAGCAAACGATTTGTTCACCGGAGAGCCTTCTGCACCTTGCAGACCGCAGTCCGAACAGAAGAACAGTAGCCAGAATGAAAAAAGTACCGTAAAGTTTCTGAGCGGAAGTCCAACGAAGAGACTTATTCGGTCTGATTCATTAGCAGACAATGTGTTTATGTGGTGTTCATGTCGCGTGTTAAAAATAAAAAGATAAAGCTATCTCTGTAACAGGCCATGAATGCCAGTAGCATTGTGAGACATCAGTGCGCCCACATTTTATAGACAATCGGCTCACAGATGGCGGGGATGTCAGCCTTACGCGCCGGTCGCCCTCTACTTTCATGAGGATTCCTAGTACTCATTTCCGTTAGAGACTGAGTTGACCCCAGGGCCATAGTGCGGTTGGAAGGATTAGGTAAATTGAAAAAAAAAATGCATCTCATCGGGACTTGAACCCGCGACCTTCCTTCTTGTAACTTAGTGCCTCAACCAACTACGCTACCGCGTGCCCCCTCATGTGACATAACGTACTTAACATTTTTATCAGTCTTTCTTCTTTACAAAGGCTTAATTACTTTTATCTGAGCTTACGGTTTTAGCAGATTGTATTATTACGGCCTTGTGTAGGCAAATTTTGTGATTAAGTATTTGAAGTACTAGTATAAGTTTCGAATTTATCATTTTTTATAAACCGACCACGTCAAGATATGACATATCTCAGAAAAATGAAGACGCTTCAATTGAGAACGAAAGACAATGTCAGGTATTGACTAGTGACTTGAATGAAGTTCGAAGTCTAAATATTGTCACGTGATTGAATGACTATAGACGGGGTTTGGATTTGTAATCGGATTTATTGAACACTGACAGAACGTAACTACAAGTAATTTTAACCGTTTCACTAACACACACACTTTACAGTTCACTAGAGCATACACTTAAGGCTTAGCCTGCTTTGTCTTCACTAACCGTTGCTTGGTAACAGCTTCCAACGGCGGACAAGCCCCTTCCTCTGGGTTCCCGAACTGTTCCCGGTCTCATCTACGGCAACTATTGAAGAACTAACTCATATTGAGGCTCAGAGTTACCTCACGACTGACGGTTTGACGCCAATCAGTTCGTCTGAAAGTCAAAGTCACATTGCGACTGACAGTCATTCAGTAAGTCTTGGTGTCGAGCCCGAACTGGGGCTCATGACCAGATATTTATTACTGTTTATTATTACTGTTACGGTCTTGTTTTTGTGGGGCACCCTCTCTGACGAGAGGACGGGACTGTCTTTTTTTTTTATATGCTGCTGGCCCTTGCCGAGTCCCTTGGGCTTCGAGACCACATTTTACTGTCTCAAATTTGAGACTTCCCTTTTCGTCGCCTTCTACGACTCGCAGGGTCATGACCAGATGCTTCTAAACTTGTCCTGCTTAAAGCATCTCGGCACGGACCACGCAGAAAACACTGCTTCCCATTATTATTATATCCAGTTGTTGCCATTGAAACATGCTTGTTTGCGTAGCCTTTACTCAGCAACGGCTCCGTCTGCTGGCTACATAGTTCATAATTTTAACCGTATCCGAATATCCGAACCGATCTTCATGAGATCTGATAGGTGCTATATCATGCCATCTGAGAAAATTTCAACACTGTATTTCCCCATCATTAATACCAACACTCCAGCTTCCCAAATATTATTGTTGTATTGACTTAATTACGCATACATGGCTCTACAGCCCTTTGTTGGGCCTTGGATTTGTTTACAGTTTCTTGATATTGTACACAGTCAGTAGGACTCCTTGGACGGGGGATCAGCCCGTCGCAAGACCGCTACCTGCACACAGGACAGTACAAACAATAAACTCACACAGACATCTATACACTGAGTGGGATTCGAACCCACGATCCCAGTGTTTGAGCGGGCGAAGACAGTTCATGCCTTTGACCGCGTGGCTACTTTGATGGGCATTACACATACACGTGTGCATAACTAGAGTTTTCTGTCTACTTTTCTTATCAGCAGGGCCCGGATTTTGTTGACCTGAAAATATTTAAAAAGTCACCTATAAAATGACCGAAAGAATCCAGAAAAATTACCTAAAATATGACGCAACAGTGTAATATGCAGGGCCCGGATTTTGATGACCTGAAAATATTAAAAAAATGACCTATAAAATGACCGAAAAAATCCATAAAAGTGACCTAAAGGAGAAAAGAAAGGACACTTCGCTTCCATGTTATTCACATTTCAGAAAACATATGAAGA
>NW_019731266.1:220069-351734 GCF_002891405.2 Cryptotermes secundus | reverse complement strand
GATAGGTGGGGGAAGCATTATAGACACCGCTAAGCAAGTGACCGAACTCGCTTGCTCGGCGGGACTGATGGTAAGCACCATTTATCGGTAGGGTATAGAGACTGGTAGAATATCATAGAAGGAAGCACAATAGATCGAACTGGTCGCGGTGCATGGGGAAACCCACCCTCTCTAAATAACTAACTAACTAACTAACTAACTACATTTCTGTAACCAGCAGTTCATATCCGAGATTTATATATTTAAGAGTTTCGCATAGGATACAAGGAAAGAAGGATGACATGTCATCAAAATCCGGGCCCTGCTTATGAGATACTCAAATTACAGTGAAAGAAAAGTAGGCTTTTGATTCTTCCCCCTCGTTGCTTCATCATTCTGTCTTCATTATGTACATTTAATGATTTATATCTTACGTTATTATTAAGCTCCACTCTCACGGCCTTGTGTTGGTCAGTGTTGTCAGGAGACACCTGAATTCATGGCGTGGGTGTCCAAGTTATTGTTTTGCATTAGTTTATCGCGTGAAGATGTGAAGATACGATCGAGAGCCTGAGAGAAGTTAAAACACTTCAAAAGAGATCGAAGAGCAAGGTCAAGTGCGGAGTCGTTACTTGAACGATACACGACTTTCAAGTGCTTCACTAGAGAGGCGTGCACTCGTCTTATCACGGCTTCTTGTTATTTTCCAGGTACAAGTTGTACTTGGGGGCACTATGCTACAAACCGGAGAGTCGCGGGTTCAATTCCCAATGAGGTCATTGGATTCTTCAGCTGACCAAATCCTTCAAGCCGCATTATGGCCCTGGGGTTGACTCAGCCTCTAACAGAAATGAGTACCAGAAATCTTCATGGGGGTAAAAGGCGGCCGGCCCGTAAGGCTGTTAACCTTACCGCCATCTATGAGTCGATTGTCTAGATAATGTGGGAACCTCAACGTCTCACAACCCTATGGGCTTCCACGGCCTGTTACAGGGATAGCTTTAGCTTTCTAGTTGTATTTGAGGACGTTCCCAATCACATATGTAAATACAGGCCTGGTTCTGAGCTGTTATGGAAGTATCCTTACCGGAATATTAATAGTTTAAAGTAAGTGAACATGAATTTTCATAATGTTTTGCTTCATTTGCAGTTACTCTTCCCAGTTGACTACCCAGAACGTCAGTACACATAATGGCTCGACCGTGATTAGACGGTGCAGCTTATCACATCATCAAACTGTCCTTGATATCGATTGCAACACCCATAGTCGCGCGTCTTATGTTTTCAATCGTAGAGGTACACTGGACCCTTCCTATACTGCCACAGTTCGAAATTTTTTGGCTCGAGGTCAGGAGATCATGCTGGTAAGAGCTGTGGGCCGCCACAGTCACTCAATCGACCAGGGAAGCACTAATCAGAATATGTATTGACTGCACAGCCGAAAGATTGAAGCACTGTGTTGTGTTGAGAATGAACGCATCGTAAATCATTTTCGTCGCTCTAATCTTCAGCCATTTTGGCTTAATGAATTATATCTTATCTGATATTTATCTTAAAATCTATTATTATGGCTGGTCGTCTATGTAAAGAGACACTTCAGCTTAATGGCTTAGATGTCGGATTTGTCATTTGTCATACATGTATCATGTGAAGATGTAATACGACAATATAATGTTTGAGGAAAGCCAAGTATTCAGTCGTGACTTGCATCATATGTGACTCATTAAATATTATATTGTCACGCAACAGAGTGTAACTATAGACGGGGGCTTGGATTCATAATCGGATTTATTGCACACTTGTGCAACTCGCTAACGCACTTCACAAATCACTGTAGGACACACTAGGTCTTCTCAGGCTCTTACAGTCTTCACTAGTCGTTGCTCGGAAGCGGCTTCCAACGGCGGACGTTCGTCTTCCTCTTGATTCGGCCTCACTTACCAGCTTATCACAGCAACAGCTCACAACTGAAGCTCAACAGTTCTCTGATTAGCTCACCAACAAACTCCTCACTAAAACCCACTGACTCCTACCTTGTTCTGCTTATAACATTTCGCGACGTACCGCGTAGAAAACAACGCTTATTATTGTGTCCTCTTGTCGCTGTGGAAGCATGCTTGTTTGAGGAGCGGTTATTTAGTAACGCATTTATAATAGTTGTTTATTTCACGGTCGTTTCCTAGCAACTGGTCTACATGCCACAATATTCTAGAGTCGCTGGAGTTGTCATCAGCCAAACAGGATGTCCTGCTTGTTTATGTTCTTCAGGATCATCTGCCTGAGGCCATTCCATTTAGAAATGTCCTTTATACACAAGTCCTTTTCTCACTGGTTTTTGAGTTATCGTTACCATAATGTAGAAAGAATATAGAAGCAAGCGAACAGGCATTTTCTATAATTTTCGTTACTGAATTTACATAAACCTAAGATGCCGCTCAGCCTCAGTACGTATCTCGGCTCACCTGTAAATGGAGCGTGTAGCATGCATCATCAAGAATTGTCCTTTATACCGGGCGCAGAATTACACCTAGCGTTTCCACTTCTGCTGGTACATTAGATCTTTGTGAGGCTCCATAGACAGAAACCTAGGAGCTTGAGATCTGGAGATCAGGGTGGCCAATATTTTGGATCATCACGACCGGATATATTGTGACGCGTATACCCATTGCCAGGGAACGGGTCGGTAAACACATTCCCGCAACAGTAGGACGCATATTGCTAGGCAACGGAGCTGTAAACGCTTTTCATTAACAGTAGAAGACGGTGCTTTCCGTGGAGTCCGTGCCGAGGGGTTATAAAAGGCTACAGTCAGAAGGCGGGACGGAGTATAGAACAGCAGTCAAGAGCAATCGAGTCAAGTCTTCGGAACTGGCAGCTGCAGAATAGACTGTGCCAAGAAGACTTAATTTGTTATTTGAAGTTACATTGAGACAGTGGTAAATCCGTTGCCAGGATACGACTAGTGAAGGCTGAGTATTGTAATGCGTGTGTAACGTTGAACTGGGAAGTGTGTAAAATAGCCATAGCGCAGTAATTGCCTGTAGTTCCAAGTACTGCGTATAAGGTGCAATAAATCCAATCATCTAATCCAAAACCCGTCTTATAAGTCACTAATACACGTGACAATATCAACGAGAGGCGCGGCACATGGCATTTTTGGACTTGCCTCCCTTGTGTTTATTATGCGTGCACAATCACTACAGATAGTGTTATCTTCTAACATTTTCGAGAGTTGGGCCTGTCACATGTAAGTCGACAGTCGAAGATAAACGGACAGATCGTCTCGTTGCGAAGGTTATCACATCAAAGACTTATGCTGAATCGACGTTGAAAATTGCTATCTATAATACTACTTATGATATGAACTCCGTCTCTCGTATAGAGTGCAACAGGATGCTTAAATATAATACGGTGATTCATGTATGATCAATCACAGATATGAAGTTATAGTGACCTATGTCCTAGCTTTTGTGGAATTTGAAATGTCCGCTGCTCCGTAAGCATTGCGAGTCCGGCGTGTAATTATAACACATTTGTAAGAAGACCTCAGTTCATGCCTTTAATTTATAAACGAGAGAATCTCCCTGTAACTATAGGACGTATCATGTTCTTAAAAGGTAATATTCATGTACCTCAGTGTGACCAGACAGTCATGTTGAGGTACTGTGAGGTACAAACATGTTGCAGTTAAATGTGATTTTAATGACATTTTAAAATAAAGGAGAGACTGTGAACGGTTTGTGTTGCTTTAGAGACGGAAATGGCTGAACGAGTTATTCAAAATGAGCTGTAGATGGCAGCGCGCGACGGCAGTTTCGCAAGATAATTGGTTCTGAAACGCATCCAGTTGCCTATGCAACGAGTATCTAGGGATTTTTCTTGGGACACTATGCTAGAAGCCGGAAGGTCGCGATTTCAAGTCTCGATGAGGTCATTGGAATTTTTTCAATTGACCTAATCCTTCCAGCCGCACTGTGGCCCTGGAGTCGACTCAGCCTGTAAGAGAAATGAGTACCAAGAATTAATTAAATAATTTTCCTGGGGACTAAAGCGCGGCCGGGGCGTAAGGCTGACAACCTCACCGCCATCTTTGAGCCGATTGTCTAGATAATGTGGGACCCTCACCATCTCACCATCTCACAACCATATGGGCCTTCACGGCCTGCTACAAGGATAGCTTCACATTTTTTTTTTACTTTCACTAAAGTTGCAGGGGCGTGAAGCTAGTCTAGCGCCGAGGTTATTTAGGCGTACGCATGGAGCTATATCTCCAGTCCCCAATACGTCATTCCGGCGTTGAGAGTACGTAATTTGTGCTGGACGTGAAATTCTAACGGCGATCAGTACGCAGAGTGTGGTGCTGTAGGTTGTAACGCCGTGTAGTTCGGAAGGAGCTCTACGTGTCGGAGTAACATATCGCTATCATCTTCAGGGTTGAAAAGTAAGCCTGATTTTGCTGCTCTCTTGCTTGACTTACCCTTCGATTTTGAAGATGTAGCCGACGTGTTGCGTCGAAACGTCTGTTTGTCTCCAAACTACGCTACGTTACAACCCAGAAGACACTGTTTACCCAATTTCTGTCGAACAGTTACGGATCTGAGGGTGGCTGATATTGTATGGCGAATGGTAGTGCGAGAGTGAATACTGGATTGGAGGGAACGTGGAAGGAAACGCAAAAAAGGTAAAGCTCCCTGTAACAGGCCGTGGAGGCCCATAGTGTTGTGAGACGCCGAGGCTCCCACATTTTCTAGACAGTCGGCTCTCAGATGGCGGTGAGGTTGTCAGCCTTACGCACCGACCTCCCTTTAACCAAAGGAAGATTCCTGGTACTTATTTCTGTTAGAGGCTGAGCCAACCCAGGGATATAGTGCGGCTGGAAGGATTAGGCCAATTGAAAAATCCACTGACCACACGTGAAATCGAACCCGCGACCTACCGGCTTGTACATAGTGTCTCAACCAACTACGCTACCGCGCGCCCCCGGATAGGAAACTGTCGTGGTTCATTCTGTGTATTATCCCAGAATTTACCCGCAGAAACCTGTTGGGATAGCTGGTCTTCGGGATGAGATGCGAGCCTAGGACCTCCCTAAAGCGAAATCACCACTCGACCGAGACATGATGAGGGTCTTCAAAGCGTACGCCCTGTAAACATTGAGGTGATGGTTGCAGGGGGTGTGACTGTACTCCTAAAGGCGAGGGGCGGTACTAACACACTACGTCACACGGACATGGCAACTTTGACCCCCGACCCTAACAATTAACTGAATCATTGCTTGCCTGTACCTGCCGTAGAAACAACCTGTCACGTGTGCACCAAGAGGGCTGCGGTGTCTGGCTACAGCACTGTGAAGGTGCCAACTGTGTTTCGCTGGCAGCGTCAGTAACCTAATGTGCTGGCTTTGTCTGTTTGTTATTCAATGACGCCTTCAGTACCGAGACTGTATAGCATTGATGATTAGATGATTAACTGGATATTTAGCAGTTGGTGGAATGAGAATTTTCCCATCACAGTGGCCGCACGGCTGAAGGCATGAACCATCTTTGCCCTATCACTGCTGTCGTGGGTTCGAATCTCGCTCGAGGCATGGATGTCTATGTGTAGGTAGCGGCCTTGCCTCCTGATGATGCTGTGCAGGACAGTGGTAACTGGGACACGAAGGCGAATTGCCCACACTTTGCCACCCTGTATTCATATTTAAATGCAGATAGTTCCCTCGTGTGCGGGTCATTTCTGGGTCTCATTCAATGGGGAAATATTAGTATTTAATTTCTAGTATAGCTCTGGTTCTAGCCTTAGTCTAGCTTTTGTTATCTACACTTTCAATGCTTGCCTGTTAAAAAGCCACTTGCTGTTGGCAAACACTTAAATAAAGGAACTGAATTATTGTTTCTGTTTAATTTAATTCATAAAATCAGCACTTACTTATTCTAATTTTCTTTTCTCCTCGTTTACTTATTTTTTTTTTTGCTATGTCTGTCTCTTTCTCTTCCTATTCGATTCTTCGTTTCCTTCCTAGTTTGCTTTACTCTTTTTTTCTTATATATATTTTCTTTCTATTTAGCCTAGTTCCCTTATTTTGAAAAAAAAATGAAGGAAGCTTATGAGATCACCTTGCTGTCTGTCTGTGTATCCCCGCCCCCTATTTAGGCTTATGAGAACACATTGCTTCCTCTGTGTCTGTCTCTCCAGCCTAACTTTTTCGTTTTCTTTGCTTTCCATATCTTATTTTTTGTTATTTCTTACTGTTTCATTTCCTTCTCCCCTTTTATCCTTTGTTCCTTCTTTCTTATTCTTTCTCTGCTTGTTTCATTGTCTCAATCTTTCCTGCGCTTCGTTCTGTCCTTCCGTTTTCTTTGCTCCATTGTTTCGTACTTTCACCCGTTTCTCATCACCTAGGCCCCTGTTTTCCGGGACCCAGGCTCACATGACGTGTTTACCACCCGTAACAGAACATGGCGGTTACGGCTCTGAAAGAATAAACATTTCTTGTGACAAAGAACGCCGTGTCGAGTGCTTCGCCTTCAGAAATGCGTGATTTGTCGCACCTGCATTAACTCGAGAGGCTGCCGGCTGCTGGACCCGGTTCGAGCGCTGTTGTCGCTGTGATAACTGAGAATCTGAAAGTTCCATTAATATTTATGTCTTCTCTTTACGCCGTGGTTTAGAGTATATTCGGATACATCTTGCATTGTTAACGGCCGGGGTTCGGGAACCTCTATCCACGTGCCAGAGAGAATTGCTTGTAACAAGGCTATAAATTTGCAAGAAATCACGGACCACCTCGCTGTAACTAACTCCGTGGGACAGGGGTTTCGTTTGGTGTAGAACTCACCAGCCTGCATCTGGTATCTATTCACGGACGAGTCAGGATTACTCGGTATAGCGACCGGTTACTGGCTGGATGGTCGAAGGGTCAGAGTTCGAATCCCGGTAAGGGAAAACTTTTTGGTCGTTGCCTAGCAAATGATCATATTCGTCACAGTATATTAAAGTAATTAATTTAGACTGCAGATACATAATCGTATATTTAACTTGAGTAAGGCCTGATTGCGTAGGAAGTATATTAATATTATGTGCTTTTTCCCGGTTTGTGTCCATGTTTGCTCCACAGCGATCAGACCGGTTGTGAGGCCCACGCAGTCTCCCATCCAATGGGTGTCAGAGGCTCTTTCTCCCAGGGTAAATCGGCCGGGGAGTGAAGCTGTTTACTGACCTCCATCTAGTGCCGAGATCAAGATTGGTGGAGCTGTATCTCCGCTCCCCATGTGTTTTTATGTACAATAATTGTACTAAATTATTAAGCACAGGAACAAATTTACCTTTGCCTATTTTGACTTTACAGTTCGTTCCTCACAGTAAACACAGCATCTCAGTTACACAGAACAGGTTAACATTATTTAGCAAAATCGTTGTTTGTTCTGACAATAACACGAAACACAAGAATATACCCTGCATGCGAAAGTGACACATCTAGTAACCAGTGCACATTTAAGGTTTAAATGAACTGTGTTCTTTTTTTTTATATTTTTCCTTGGCACTACAGCCCCAGTGGGCCTAGGCCTACCTCCATTAACTTCTCCGTTCACTTCGGTTTTTTCTAAATCTTACACATTCGGTAGGACTCCTTGGGCGGGTGATCAGCTCGTCGCAAGGCCTCTACCTGTACACAAACACAGAAAAACACACACACACAAACTAGACATCCATGCCCTGAGCGGGATTCGAACCCACGATCCCGGTTTCCAAGCGAGCGAAGACAGTACATGTTTTAGACCGCTCGGCTACCGTGACCGGCGAACTGTGTTCTTAGATGAAATAATTTTTGGAACGTCCTGTTGTTAAGGATCTGGGAATGAGACATTAACGTGTTCGTGAAGTACGAAATACATTCCATAATACTGATCACGTCCTTCTGTTACAGTCAGTTACCGCTACTTTATTATGGATCTCTTTATGTGTAAATGCTACCGGGCTATCTCACGAAGGGAATTGCATTATGAAACGAATTGTCCGCGAGAGTTATGTATGTATATATGACACTAATAGCATGAAGTAGTGTACAAAGTGTTTTAAAGAAAACAAGTTGTTGCTTAATCCGCTGTTTCATTACCTGTATAAATTGTGCCCATGGCAATATGTAGGTTGCTATAGCAACAGACAGCACGGATAGTGGCCTTGTTTCCATAAGTCGGTGCGTTCTGATGTTGCTGCCCAACAACTTCGTAAATAATTATTTTTAGGCTGTTGCACGACCAGCGACTTCGTATTTTAAACCTGTCAGCTAGTATTGTCGGTGGACTTGGGCCGTCTGGTCATGTGACAAGAAATTACAGTCTAGCCGCTCTCAGCGGTGTCAGCTTCGAAACAGCATTGGCTGACATTCACATGTTGGTCAGGAGACTTGGCATTTGCGCTTCTCACCTGCGAACACTTTCATGATTTGTTTCGCAGTGCCGTCAGTAGACTAAAGAGCAAGGGTGATCAGATTTATTGAACATCGGGCAGCGTGTCACAACCTGCAGGAGACTTGGAGCTGCAAATAGACGTGAACTGGATGAGGCATGATATCCAGACATCGGATATTTCGTGTGCAGTTCATTTGTAAAAAATAAAAAAAATATTGACTAACATCTGTACTCCGCTACTCTGCTGCTCTGCGTTTAAATGTCCGTTCCTATTAGGCGCTTAATCAATTTTAAACGTCGTGTTTAAAAATGCTGTATCTTGCTCAATTTTTATGATAAATGGATCGTGTTAACTTTGTTTATATCGGCAAAGAACATAGTGTCGCATATTATAACGGAAGATTTGAAATTTTTAATACAAAGTGTTATACTCTATTTTCAATTCTTTGTTTTAATTTTGACGAGTACTGCAAAAATGTTTTCCCAGTTCTTCACAGAGTTGTTCTGTATTATAAATTCATTTCTCTTTGTAACACTTGACGAATTTAACAGTCCCTGGTGTTATAAAACAGATGGAAGCAATAAAATCATTTGGTCTTCTGCTAGCCCTGCTTACACTCTTCGGATTTTCGAATCTTTTGACTGAAGGACAGAAGAATGAAAACACGGCTATTCAAGAGAAAGCTAGAAGGGTCCCTTCTTCAGTGCTAAGACCTTCCGTTAGAGCTGCAAAATTTTTTGCCCCTTCTATTTGAACGAGCAGACAGCTTCATCGTGGCTAAGATACAGAGTGCGATCTGTTTTCTGTGCGTTCGTAGTGAAACCGAATACTGTAGAATAATTTCAGCCTATCTATACATCAAGCAGGTAACAGCAAAAAAGGTATGCACATCGAATTTTACAATATAATTTTAACATACCTACCTGCAGAATCTGCAATACAATTATTGAATCGTGGATAAGTTTTGGCATAACTCACACATATATTTTTATTTGCTGTTGTTCATTTAGGTGTCAATTTAATTCCTCTATTAGGGTTTTACTCAAGTCTGTCTGGTAATTACTACATTTAAAAATAAATAGTTAGGACTGTGCATGTACTTCCACTAGTGGCGTGTGCGCGCGCTTCCACTAGCGGAGTTTAAATGCCTGACTGGCACAAACGGGGCATTTTGGCCACGACGACCTTACTCATGAAGGGCACAAACGGGGCACTTCGGCACTTAAAGGTTAAAGGGATACAGTAATTTGAAAACTGGCGAAAAATCTTTTTTCCTTCGAATTTCAGTCAAAACAAATTAGAAATACGATACAAACACTTTTTAAATCGTTAATGTTTTAGGAAAGAAGCATTCTAAAACCATTTTTTTTTTAATTTCTTAATATTGCATTGTGCAACATTTTTCATCGATTTTGTGTTACAAAATAACATTATTTTCAGCATCCCATTCTGTAAACATACCAATGGTTGCATATCACACCCTTTTATCAATCTGTTTCCTTTAAACTGTAGTGCTTTAGAAGACGACTGGATTTACATAAGATTTTCAAAAATGTCTCCCTGCACGTCAACACAATGCGTCGCACGCGTATGAACCGCTCTGCCTATCTACCTACGCGCAACCTTCAAACCGGTCTACCTTATCTGCTGACATAGCTGACTAGAACGTATGGTCGCCCACGCTTAAGCATAGCGCTGGATTCACAATGAAGCGTTTCGAAAATCTATTGTTACTCCATAACTATTGAAAATCGACCACAAGTTTATAAGGAAATTTTGCAGGAAATAAACCCAAGAATATGTACCATAAGCCGGGGTAAAACTTCGTGAATCACCCTGTATATATACAGTGTCCCAGGAGAAATGGGCCAAACTTCGGGAGGGTGTTCCTTGTGTTAAAGTATGCCGATATAACCCAAAACACCTATGTCCAAAGTTGAACGGTTACGGAGATAATGGCCCGAGAAAAGTTGGCGGGTCCACGCACTATACCTGTCAGCTGGCATGTCTTATCTGTTTGTCCTTGAGTGTCGTGATTCACACTAGCCCTAAGCTCATGCGCTACCTACAGAGTACATTGCGGCGGTGTCGTGATTAGTTGTGTGATGAGTTGCTGAAATGTCTCTTGTGTTTTCACACGTGGAATATTGTGATATGCATTTTGTGTGTGGATTTTGCGGTGGCAATGCACATGCTGCTGTTGAAGAATACCAAAGGCGTTTTCCCGATCGAAGGATTCCATCTCGAAGTGTATTAACGCGAATTCACCAGACATTGCGTGATACTGGTTCTCTTCCGAGTGTTTCTGTGCACTCTGAAAGGGAGAATGTACGAGTGATAAACACACGAGAGAACATTCTTGAGATTATTCAGAGAAGTCCGCGTCTCTCCACTCGTAGAATGGCCTCTCGCATCAGCGTATCACGTTTGCAGGTGTGGCGAACTTTACATGATGAAGAGCTGTATCCTTACCATGATCAAAGGGTACAACATCTGGAACCAGGCGACCATGCTCAGCGTATGGATTTCTGCCACTGGATAAAAGCTCATCCCGAACTGTTAAGCGTCATTTTATTCAGTGATGAGGCGTCGTTTACCCGGGACGCTGTAAATAATTTACGAAATATTCATACGTGGTCCCATAATAATCCACATGAGATAATGGAAACGAAATTCCAAAAGAGATTTTCCGTGAATGTACGTTTAATACAGTTATGTAGTCTGTTTATACCACTATGCGCAGTCGGCCATATTACGTTAGCGCTTGCCAGTCATGTGTCATGTATAGTGCTTGGAAACCGTAAGGACAATTATGACATGGCGAGCGAGTATTTTGTACTTCAATTTTATGGCTTCACGTCACTCACAAGTTAGTTTGATGTTACGTACATTATTAACATTACAGAATCCACATATTCCTGCCAGTTTTAATATGTATTTTATAATCAACAAGTGTGTAACACCGGTCAAAATTTCACACTTCCTTGGCCATTATCTCCGTAACCGTTCGACTTTGGATATAGGTGTTTTGGGTTATATCGGCTTACTTTAACATAAGGAAAACCCACCCGAAGTTTGGCCCATTTCTCCTGGGACACCCTGTATATACAAGGTTATCCTTTTCCCTACTTCTTGGCCTCTAAACTGTCAGCTTCACACCATCTAAACCCACGCGAAATTCTCGTTTGTAGTACAAGTAGTCGGGACATGCTGCATGCACAGGAGACATGGGAAATGCATACAGAATTTTAGTTTGAAAATACAGTAGGAAAGAATGTCACTTGTACTACAAACGAGAATTTCGCGTGGGTTTAGATGGTGTGAAGCTGAGAGTTTAGAGGCCAAGAAGTAGGTAAAAGGATAACCTTAAGCCTCATCGGATGGATGTAAGTTCTGAGGATGGAAAAATAAATTATATATGCCTTTTTTTATAATATCTTTATTGTTGATTATCTGTCAGCATTAGGCGAAATGAGACATGAGGAACAATATGGTATAAACTGCAGATATTCTTGTCTTCTATACTATTTCATTTCCCATAGATCTCGACGACGAACTTAATGCCACGACTGAACCCAGACCTGAAACGGAGGGTCACATATGTGCGCCCTACGCCTCCCCCCAAAACACTGGCGTACCCTCCTCTGGATTCATTGAGCGCCAGGATGTAGGTAATTGTACTGTTACTGATCCCCAATGAAGGGTAGTGCAGGTAAGCCGTCCTGGTACCCAGAAACTTGAATTTCTGTTGCACGCGTTCTCTGAAAACAGAATAGACCCTGTGTTATTCCTCAGCATCATAGGAAACGTATAAACTGAAAGCGTGATGAAAAGGTCATGGCTGTCGGTTCAGCTCCGACATTACCGAAATGATTTCCATGGCATTTTGTATTGGGGAATCTGTAGGCGCATTAGAAGTTATTTGACGAAATTTCGTTTTTTATTTATATCAGTGAAATAGGAGCTCAAACTCATGCGAAGTTGAAATATTAGATCAATAACAAACCAAAAAGAAACAAACTCCGTGGTCTGTAGTCCGTAAGCGAACTATACCGAACCGAGCGACCGCCGTTTGTCGGCGAAGTTAGTGCCATCTTTAGCGGATAGAGGGTATCATGTGGTCAGCGCAGTGGATCCCCACTACCTTAGATCTCGGTTTTTTAGACCGGAGGCGCTATTTCCTTCAAATAGCTCCTTAATTATCTCAGGAGGCTTAGTGGACCCCGTTCCAGACCCACTACTTCTCAGAAAATCTCTTAACGCTGGGAACCGAACCTGGGACCTCTGGATCTGTAGTCAGATACTCTGACCACTAGACCACAGAAGCGGTCAATTAATCAGTAACATTTTTAACAAGTTAGAAAAATGTACAGCGTTATACTTTTGGGGCATCCGGTCCGTTTGTCAGATTATTTCGCAAAACCATGAAACTCACCGAGAAGAAGAAGCTGATGTATATTTCGTTTATCTCTACACCGTTTACACGAAACTTCTTTTACGCCTATAAATCATCATCATCATCATCATCATCATCACTGGCACGACAGCCCTTTGTGAGCCCTGGCCTTCCTCAGGATTGCTCGCCATTCTTCTCTATTCGATGCTACATTCCTCCAGTTCTTTACACCCAAAATTCTTATGTCCTGCCACACACATTCTTCCCATCTTAACCTTGGTCTTCCCACTCTCCTATTTCCTTCTGGTTTAATATTAAGTATTTTCTTGATGGTTCTATTCTCGCCGGCATGTATTGTGTGTCCAGCCCATTCAAGCCTTTGCACCTTTATAAATCCAATAATGTCTGGTTCATTAATTAGTTTGTATAGCTCATGGTTATACCTCTTCCTCCATATTCCATTTTCTTCCACTGGTCCAAAGATATATCTCAAGATCCTCCTTTCAAATATGCTTAACAGTCTTTCATCCGACGCCTATAAATATTTTGATGATTTACGCTCTAGGTAGAGCGACAGGGATGTTCATCAAAACATTTTGATATGACGCCCCACTTTTGGTTCTCACCAAACACTCAACTTCTCTCCTGTCAATTTTGGTACTGAAATAAGCTCATTCTGTGCACTCTACTTATACTGTTGTTTAGGACCACCTGACTTGTAATTGCTACTGTTCATAAAGGTAAAACTATCTGTAACAGGCCGTGAAGGCTCATAGGGCTGTGAGACGTCTAGGTTCCCACATTTTCTCTAGACAATCGGCTCACAGATGGCGGTAAGTTTGTCAGCCTTACGCGCCGGCCGCCCTTTATTCTCCAGGAAGATCCCTGGTACTCATTTCTGTTAGAGGCCGAGTCGGCCCCCCCAGGCCCATAGTGCGGTTGGAAGGATTAGCTGAACTGAAAAAATCCAGTGGCGTCATCGGGACTCGAACCCGCCACTTTCTCCTTGTAGCATAGTGCCTCAACCAGCTACGCTACCGCGAGCACCCTGCTGTACCAAAACTTTGAGAAAATAGTCGAAAATATTAAAATGAAAATTCTGTGCTGTTCTCTTTGTTTGACGATGAATAATACTGACAAAGGTTTAATACAATTTGTAAGATCTCTTTTTTAATTTCTCGATTAACATTTGTGAGAGATGCCTGTGGAGGAAATGACATAAAAGCAGTTATTTCGACTGGATTTGACATCGAAAATCGGTTCCCTATAGCATGCCCCCCCCCGAATCCCGTTACGTCCTCTTCTACTCCCGTTGGGACCCTCTGTTGTAAATATCCTCATAGCTGCCCAGTTTTGGCCGAAATTGAAAATTACATACAAATATCAGGAAAGCTTCTCAGTACCCAGATTCGTGAAAACCCATGGATTGGTTCTCGAGTTACACGAGGACATACGAGGAGACGGACTGACATGGAATTTTCCAGACATTGCTGCAGTCGCTAAAAAGCATCTGCACATTACATAAGATGGAACCTTCGTTATGCTGTACAACTTTTATTGATAACATGCTGACATTAACCGTATTTGGAAAAAATGGAAGGGATATGATTTCGAATTCAAGGCTGTAGTCTAGCCAGTGCCACTTATGGAGGCTTCCCGGCGCGTTCGTAAGTGCCAGGGCGTCATCTTGACCCTCATGTGAAACATAAAATTCTTACTACCACTACCACTCGGCGCTACAGTCCTGGGTGAGCCTTGGCCTCCTCTACAATCAGTCTCCACAACCAGTGACTGCTGTCATAGGAATGGACCCACGCATGATGACCCGAGGCTGGTTGTTAGATTTCTGAACAAAATTATTTTTACATGATGAGGTTCTTAGCCTCATGCCCAACCCCCAACCTCGAGGACCAGGGGTTCTCTCTTATTCTGGACTCTAACCTTTGACCTTTCCAGCATGTGTGACTCTACTGGTAGTTAAACTACCTCCGGCATAGTTCTCCAGGTCACAGATTCACGCAAGCCCCACCAACGCAAGGTGGAGACACCTTTAAGGGGATAAAATTCTTACACCCTGTTTAATTTCCTACTTCTGAAGCGGAAGAATCTCTAAGTATATTCGCTCCATGAGATCTGTTGTTCATATGTCAATTTAAAGCGTAATGCTATCGATAGGTAAGCAGAAAAGCTTCATGCTGCGGCCGCCCTGGAATGTTTACTTATAGCATTACAATTCTTGTAACATCTACAGCTCCATTAGCTTCTCATCAGTAGATTTGCATCTACAACAAGAAAATAATAAGGTCAAAATTGCGAGGGTTATGGAGAGCCGAAAGTAACGAGGAGGAGATAAAAGACAAATGTCGGAGAGATGTACGCATCGGGCATGAAGGAGGCCAATGAATATGTAAGTAAAAAAGCATGTGATGGTTTAATCATGAATTACATAGAACGAACACCGTCTCTCAGCTTTTAAATTACCATTACGAGGAGATATGACCTCGTATAAAGAGTACTTTCTTCCGGGACGCAAGGCCGTGTAATCCGGTAGAAATTTTACCCAAGTTTTAGTGAAACATCCTGCATTCATCTTCAGGGTTGAAGAATAATCTAGTAAAGTAAGCAACTTTCGAGGCCTTTATTTTTGCTACTTTTGGCTTATTCTTTGATCCTGAAGATGGAGCCAGTACGTTCATCCGAAACGTCGGTGATCCTCTACCAAACCAAACGGTGTGGCATCTCATAAACATCACCAGGAGAGCCCCAAACCCTGCGTGACCTTGAACGAAGTGTGGGACTCACCGGTAGAGCAGTCTGTCTCCGCACTCTCTCCATCCCACTGCGAGATTGTGATTGTTGTGCAGGGCTGCTAACTGGACCAGCGCCAGCAGAACCACCACCAGCACCACCTTTAACTGCATCCTAACAGCCTGGCTCCATAGTCAACACTTCTTACTTTAGTATTCCGCGCGGGCTTTTAAATCCATATACGTGTAGGTGACTCACGTGTTCGCCAAACACGATATAAGCCGCGTGTAAATTTTATGTGACAGTTATTTTCATTATTTGCCTGCTTCTTAGTGCAGGGGTCCAGGCTCCCAGGATTGTCCATTTTGTAATTAGACCGAACTGGTTGTCATATTGATAACGTTTTAAGAGGTGCTCGGTTCAAACCTTGGTCGGAAAACCGCTTATCTGGCATTTCTCAGTCCCTCGAAGAAAATTCCGGGATAGTAGCTAAAATTAGGCTGTAGCCGCTTCCGTAAAAATCATTTGCAGCGCAAATTTATATATATATAGTCTGAGATAGTTGCAGCGTCCTTAAATATATTGTCATGAGTAAAGTGGAATTGACGTGCATATTTTCTTCGAGCATTCCAATTTCCCCTGTTGATTGCATTTCAACCAGTGCTCCATGGTCGTGTATCATCAGGGTCCGGTACAGTAGCCCCATTGAGACGGTAAACTAAAGGTAAAACTATCTCCTGTAATGGGCTGTGGAAGCCCATAAGGTTGTGAGACGTCGAGGCTGCCACATTTTCTAAGTAGTGGGCTCGCAGATGGCGGTGAGGTTGTCAGCCTTACGCGCCGACCTCCCTTTACCCCAAAGAAGATTCTTGGTATTCATTTCTGTTAAAGGCTGAGTCGACCCCAGGACCACAGTGCGGCTGGAAGGATTAGGAAAATTTCAATATCCAACAACCTCATTGGGAATCGAACCCGCGTCCTTCCAGCTTGTAGCATAGTGGCTCAACCAAGTACGCTACCGCGTGCCTCGTTTGAGACCGCAGTACCAAGGAACTCGGTCTAGCTGAGATCCTACAATTAAAGAACGAACTGAAGATTAACTACTGTACTGTCTCCATCTCCAAGATGCATGAGGACGGAGGCAGCAGGTTGCTCCGAAACGTTGGTACCTTTCCACACGCCGGACGACTTTACATTCCAGGAGATAATGATGCTAGTTTGAACTTATGTAACGGCCCGAAGAACCCCACATGCGTATTATCAGATTTTCTGCACCCAGTCGCCTAACTGCATAGAACAAGCACGTAGGTTTGAGAGGAAATGCCTCAGTTCTCTCCGGATCATGTACACTATATACCACCTATTGTCTGGTAAGTAAATCCTTTAATTTATCTCCGAGCGGGGCGGCGTAGCTGCAACCCCCTTGACTTCTATCGGGAAGTGTTCGGTTCCACTCTCTGCTTACACACCGGTTATCAAGATTTATTGGATATTTTCTTTAGTCCCTGCAAGCAAATACCTGGATTGTTGTTTGAATAGGCCACGACCATTTCTCTCTCCAGATTCTTTCCAGTTCATCATTCATTTATCATCTTACCACTCGATCTCAGATACTGAAGGTGTCGTAAATCCCCCCCCCCCAACTAACTTACTAAGTCCACGGAGCTGAGCCCTTTTTGAGAAGCTGCCAGTTGTGCAGCCACTCAAGAATTTCCAACATTTTATTGCACACGAAGGTTCATTACCGTGTCCACAAGAGCCCTCCACTTATCCCTAACCTGAGCCAGATAAATCCACCCCATTCTATCTAAGATATATATTTTAATATTATCCACCCGCCTAAGTCTCAGTCTTCCCAGTGGTGTATTCTCTTCCAGCTTTCCCACCAGTATCCTATGTACCGTCTCCCCCATTCGTGCTACATGCCCTGCCCACCCCATCCTCCTTGACTTGATCATTCTAATTATACTTGGAGAAGAGTACAAGTTATGAAGCTCCTCATTATGTAGTTTTCTCTAACCTCCCATCACTTCGTCTCTCTTTGGCCTAAATATTCTCCTCAACACGTTGTTCTCAAACACCTTCAGTCTGTGTTCCTCCCTTATTGTCAGAGATCATGTTTCACACCCATATGGAACCATTTGTAAAATTATAGTTTTGTATATTCTAATTTTTATGTTTTTGGACAGCAGGCGAGAAGACAAAAGGTTCTGGACTGAATGGAGCAAGCATTACCCGAGTTCAGTCTCCCGTTAATTTCCTCCTCAATCAGGTTTTGGTTTTAGTCGTTCCCAAATATCTGAACTGTGCCACATTTTCAAAACATCTGTTTCCTATCTTTGTCATGATTTTGCCCTGCATCTGGTGACGAGACAGCAACATATACTTCCAGAGAAAATTATTTTTCATCCCGTGACGGTTCCGCTCTTGTTCTCATATTTCACAACGATGTATTGACTGCTGAGTGTATACGACGGAAATAAGATTATAAATGTGGAATAACTTGGAGCGGGGTACATGTGATCTGCCTCCGAGTTACAGTATAGATTTCGGGCAAGGCAGTGAGTAAAGAAACAAATCTCTACTAGGGAAAACAGTTACGAGGTTACCGGCTGAGAATCGTATCGGATCTATTCCTAATCCAAGTTAAACCAGGTTTAGTGCGTATCTTTCCTTTGGAAATTACGCAGAACACATCAGTTGCTCACGGCCATGTGATTCGTGACGTAAATCCACACTTTTCCTTGTCTGATAACGCATTCTTGTTATAAATTAAGCGTTTAAGTATGCACAGTAATTGTTCCTAAGAATTTCCCAAGCTTCTTATAACAAGTATAATATTCAGAGATTGTGGAAGTGGCAAGTATGTTAATATAAACTGATTTACAATTGAGCAACTAACTAACTAATTCAGTATTTTTTTTTATTGCTAGTGGGGTGGGACTAAGTCCCTTGTACTGCGGCCACTTCTGGCCTATTGTACCAGCCCCAGATGATAGGGGAGGGTGATTGCGGAGCAATTGGTGGAATGAAGATTGGCAGGGGAAACCGACGTACTCGGAGAAAACCCACCCCAGCGCCACTTTGTCCACCACAAATCCCACTTGACCAGACCTGGGATCGAACCCGGGCCGCCGAGGTGTGAAGCCAGCGACTAACCGCTTGAGCTATGGCGCGGCCTCATTAATCAACCAACTAACTAACTAATCGAATAACTAAGTGACCAACTTCATAGGATAAGAGTCCTTGAGAAGCAACAGTCCCATATCTAGTCAAGAAATTTCCGACCCTTAACGGAATCTTTACCTTTCTCAGAAGAGCCAACCAGTGGATATTTCTGTGAGCAAAACGAATCTAGTTCACATACGTCATATTTATTTAAGATATATTTTTAATATTGTGACGTATAGACCCATTGCTGGGAAATGACTCTGAAAACAATTCCCACGGGAGCCAACGCGCTGCAGGGCGTCTGTTGCTAGGCAACGGAACAGTAAACAGCCTAAAACAATACGGGACGTTGTTTTCCGTGGGCTGACTTTGACTTGGGCAGTTAGTTGTCCGAAGTTGAGAAAATTCGGATGAAGAAGACTTTATTTGAGTTAGTTATCAAGAATTGGGTCGAGTTCTGGAGATGGCAGTCTAAGGTGATTGGGAAGAAATGGCACAGAAAGAGATTAGACTGTGCAAAGAAGACTTCTTGTGTGATTTGAAGTTGCAGTGGGACTTTTATAAATCCGTTGCCAGGATACGACTAGTGAAGACCGAGAAACCTATTGCGTGTGTAACGGTAAAGTGTATAGATCAGCGACAGCGCTGTTTTGCCTGTAGTCCCGAGTTGTGTGAAGAAGGTGTCAATAAATCCAATCATCCAATCCAAAACCCATCTTATATTCACGCACAACCCCCCATCTATCTACATTTATGTTTTCCAACCAACTACAATGTATTTCTCATCTCTCCCATTCGTTCTAAATGTTTCGCCTTTGCCACTCATTAATTTTATCATCCCATTGCTTTTATTTATATTTGTACATGTAGTTTACTCAACCGGATGATATTAAAATGAATCTTAGAGAAATGAAGTTGGGAGAATGTGGACTAGAATCAACTGGCTAAGAATAGAAACCAATGGCGGGCTTTCGTGAACACTGTAAGGAACCTTCGGGTTCCAAAAAAATGATTGGAATTCTTTGAGTGACCGAGCAACTCTCGGCTTTTCAAGAAGTATTCGACTCCTTGGTGGCAGTTAATTAGTTAGTTAGCTTACTTACTCACCTGGCAGTAACTCAGCCTATACAGCAGCCGTGTCAAACGTGCGGCCCCCATAGGCACAAAGTGCGGCCCCTCAACTTTAAAGCTAATTGATATTAAAATCAATATTCAAATTTTAGTAGAAATATTTTTTGTCAAGACAATTTTCCAACAGACCAGAAGACAAGAAGTGTCACGCGGGCTGCAGGAAATTCGATGTTTTGCTATTTCTAACATAATTTCTTGTATAATCTCTCTTTTTACATATTGAAAAGTTGTTTGATACTTGTCAAAAAAGCATTCTCTTGCTTTTTAAAACTGTAAGATATGTGACTTTAGGTAATTATATTGAAATTATTCCTAAATAGTACATAGAATTAAATTTCGTTGTATCAAAATCTAATGTATATTTTTATTTTGAAGTGCGGCCCTGGACTATTATTTATAGGGCTGAGGTGGCCCTCTGTACAAGTTGAGTTTGACATGCCTGCTATACAGCGTCGAATGATGGGAAGATAGTGCATACCGAATGGGAAAGCTTGTGGAAGGAAACCGTCGTGGCCTACTTTAAATACTCTCTCGTCGTTTGTCTGGAAGTACCGAGAGAAAGCAAAAAAGATCTGGGAAGAACTTATAGACAGACTGATGGTAGGGCTCAGATGCCATGATACTGTTGCGCGTAGACCCGTTGCTAGGTTGCGACCGTGAGGCAAGCGACGAGATAACAGCCGTTGCTAGTCTGCAGATTCTTAACAAGCAATGGATGAACTACAAGAATAGGAGAGCTGTGTTTCCCACGTGGTCCTTGCCGTGGGGTTATAAGCGGGACGAAGTTTAGAGCTTAGTTCAGTTGTTGGATATTCGCCGGGCAGTAACGACGTGAGCACGGAAGCTGAAGAATCTCAGTTGTTAAGATCCGTTACCGGGAAATGATTAGTGAAAGCAGATTGAAAAGACTTAGCGTGTGTTCTAGTGGTTTGTGTGGAGATTAGCGATGGCAATATAATTAAGTGTAGTCATGAGTCATTGTTTAAGTGGTCCATAAATCCAATCTACAATCCAAAACCCGGCTACAGTAGCCGTGTCACTTGATTGTGTGCATATCAGGTTTCATAAAGATTGGTTCAGTCAGTCAGACGTTGATGCGGGGGATACATAGACAGAGAGAGGAAGGAGATGGCGTAAGCATACTTTTATTTTTTTTTCGAAATAAGAAAAATGGGCTAAAAGGAACTTGGGAAAGTAGGTCTCCAGACTGAGATTTGAACATAGGACTTCCGAAATATGGCGCGGGAATATTGGCCAGTCAACCTCGATGTTCAGTTTGAAATTTTTCGTCGGTAGTCTACTCCTTTCCTTGAGTTTTAGGGACAAAGTTTCATACCGAAATAAATGAGCAAGCAACATTATGGCGTTCTGTATTTTAACATTTAGTGCTCTAGGTAAGACACATTAACATGTTAATAGAAATAGACATTTATTGAGTTGTTGCTTATTACATGACCGTTCCGCCTACAAGAAGACTTGCTTATAATGGGGGGTAGGGTCTCAGTGTATGCTTTGTTGTTATGTATAGACCTGGGAACTAAAACTCATAGACTGTACTGGATTCCTCTAAATATATATTTCTTCCCATTTTTACTGGTGTTACCTCTTGAAGTATATCCCCCAAATGTAATCTTTACTTTCAGCAATAACCCACAGGGTCCTTAAGAAACGAAAACAGTACCATAACATATAGTTTGTAAATTAATTCTTGATGAAATTTAAACGTTTTTTAAATTCAAATTTATTCTGGAAGGTTTCAGTGGAATTAAAAATTTGTTAATAAATCTCGAATGGAAAGCTTCCATATTCCAATTCTCTGTGGTGTCCGTCCTCTACGTCCTTTGTACTACAACAGGCAATACATTATATTTGTCTGTCCCCCAAATTTTCCGTTTTGTCAGTATGTTTATTTTGCAGACATCTTCTTTAACACACTTGCGACTATTAGCTGTCTGCAGTTATCATTACACGTTATTTTAACTAGTGGAATGCTAAATATTTTAATCGAATTGAAAACAGGCGTTTCATGGTGATTTTATGAAGCAGTAGTTTATAAACTGTGTTCTTGGGAGCCCAACGTTTGGGCTAAATGTCTCTTGGGTGACCACAGATACTTTCCCCAGTGACGACTTGTAATTTTATATAATACTTGAACAAGTAACGAACGTTTTTAAAGAAAAGAGTAGTTGTTACTATAGGATTCTGACGATGGTGTATAACACACTGATATATTGGGTTTTTGGACTTTATCCATCGTCCTGGTTTTTAAGATAACAAATAAAAACACGTTTCGGAAACTGGATCTGTTTCCGTCCTCAGGTGAAGGAAAACACCTATTCAGTTGGGTCACTGGACAATCGTCCAGTGATTGAGGCTAGCTCTTTCTAACGGACCCAACTGAATAGGTGTTTTCCTTCACCTGAGGACGGAAACAGATCCAGTTTCCGAAACGTCGTGTTTTTATTTGTTATCTTAAAAACCAGGACGATGGATAAAGTCCAAAAACCCAATATATCAAAAGAGTAGTTGATTTAACTGTGCGAGTGACCGGATTGGTAGAGCCGTTAGTGCTCTATATAGTAATGGTTAAGAAAAGAGGACTACCCTTCATGTAGCTGAATCCTTCTTGAGAAGATAACAGTAACTCAGCTACTCACTATATTCCCAGCATTTCAGAAAGGCCCGCCACTGATCCCCATCCTGAGCCAGATGAACCCAGTCCACATCTTCATAGTATTTGTTCAAGATTAATTTTAATTTTATCCCACATCTCACGTAGTCTAAGTCTTCCTAGTGGTCTCCTTTCTTCAGGCTTTCATGTCCAAATGCTATGTATACTCATTTCCCACGCATGTTACATATCCTGCCAGTCTCATCCACCTTGACTTGATCGTTCTAATAATATTTGGTATGAAGACATATAAATTATTGGAATTGTGGTTAGTAAACCAAGCAGGTCGCAAGTCGCTCCAAGCCAGCGAATTCAGTCCAGTTATGCTCCACTTCTGTGTATTCGGTTACAGTTTCCATTGAATTTAGATTAACATAAATGTGTTAGGCTACTTATACAGTATATAACGTACTATATGTCTTTTTTGGAGTGGGGATTCATCAAATTGTTACCAAAACAAAAGGGCTCCACAGAGAAAAGAGTTTGTCGAATCTCTGCTATAAAGGATTGTGACAGTGGTGTATTCATAGTAAGGAATATTATGAAGCACATTTCGATTTGTTTGAGGTGTAATTGATATGCAAAACGTTTCTAAACCTGGACCAATTTCTGTCATGTGTGTATGTATGTATATGTGGAGAAAAGGGTCCTATTGTGTTGAGCCTGTTACTGAACGAGCCAGTGACAGAGTCTAGGTCTTTTTATTGTTCCTGAATTCCTGAATAAGATCAAATATATCCCAAACAACGGACAAAACTCAACAAAATATTCGTATAGAGAAATATTTTCTGAACTCAATGATAGAAACTCGGTAAAATATTAAAATATAATCACAAGCTCTGTTATAGATTTACTGCAAGAGTACGAAGATGCTTCATGGCGTGCAAGGTGCTAAAGGCCGTATATCTCCACTCTGTGGTCGACCCCATAATTGGGTTTGAACTGGTAGCCTATTGAGACTCTTTTGTAACCTATTCCTCCGGACATTAAGTAAGCCACAGCTCCATTCGTGCTTCCAGACATGTCAGTTGAAACAATATGGGTGATGGTCGCTCTTCCATCCATGCCATTCATGGGGAATTGGAAGACTTTCTTATTCTCGTTGACATTGTTGCGTGGTACAGTGAAGTTTCCCCTGAGGACAGAGAAAAACATGATATATCAAAGCTGATGTGCTGGCGACGTCTCGGAGATACATGCTACCTCGATTCGAAACACGGAGACAGCATGTGGCTCCGTAAGGTCGGTAATACTGCCCACATCGTGTGGATGTGAAGAGTGCTGACGGCGTCTCGGAGATATATGCTACCTGGATTCGGAACACGGAGACAGCGTGTGGCTCCGTAACGTCGGTACTACTGCCCACATCGTGTGGATTTGAAGAGTGCTGACGGCGTCTCGGAGATACATGCTACCTCGATTCGGAACACGGAGACAGCATGTGGCTCCGTAACGTCGGTACTACTGCCCACATCGTGTGGATTTGAAGAGTGCTGACGGCGTCTCGGAGATACATGCTACCTCGATTCGGAACACGGAGACAGCATGTGGCTCCGTAACGTCGGTACTACTGCCCACATCATGTGGATTTGAAGAGTGCTGACGGCATCTCGGAGATACATGCTACCTGGATTCAGAACACAGAGACAGCATGTGGCTCCGTAACGTCGGTAATACTGCCCACATCGTGTGGATGTGAAGATGCTGGCGGCATCTCGGAGATACATGCTACCTGGATTCAGAACACGGAGACAGCATGTGGCTCCGTAACGTCGGTAATACTGCCCACATCGTGTGGATGTGAAGATGCTGGCGACGTCTCAGAGATACATGCTACCTGGATTCAGAACACGGAGACAGCATGTGGCTCCGTAACGTCGGTAATACTGCCCACATCGTGTGGATGTGAAGATGCTGGCGACGTCTCAGAGATACATGCTACCTGGATTCAGAACACGGAGACAGCATGTGGCTCCGTAACGTCTGTACTACTGCCCACATCGTGTGGATTTGAAGAGTGCTCACGGCGTCTCGGAGATACATGGCACCTGGATTCAGAACACGGAGACAGCACGTGGCTCCGTAACATGGGTAATACTGCCCAAATCGGCAGAGTGCAAAAAACCCAGGAGCAGGATCAATGCTCGTCGAACGGTCCTGGAAATTAACGCCTTCTCCTTTCTGAATAATATGGAGAACACTACCGATATGTAAAATGTTTTCAGAGAGCATTAATGCAAGCAGTACATTACATTTTTAAGTGGATGAAACTGAATGGAGACATGAACTGTGTAACAGGGACTACTAGATATGTCCTTAATACGACAAATATTTCTTTTGAAGATGGATTTAAATCTCCCGGAACGTGAAGCTAAACACACATAACCATTTAATGCTTAGGTTAAGAATGCATGGAGTTCTAACCCGTCTTCATGACAGTGCTTAGTTAAGCATAAGGGCAATTTCAACTTGGCTATATCTGACGAGTACTTCGAATTTGTTTCGTTTGTGATCCTCACGGCGATTATTGTGAAGAGTACGAACTTTCATCTTGTAATGCCTTGTAGTTCGAAGAGAATTCGACGTTTCAGAGCACAATATCGCCTCCACCTTCAGAGTTGAATAGTAAGCCAAGCAAAAACTCAGCAGAAACAGGGGGCAAGGAGACAACACACTTCACAGTTACTACCGTGAGAGGCAGAAATCCAACTTACTTGAAAAGGAATCTGTCCTCGTACTGACGCCAGCCTGCTACCATGTTCCTCATATTTTCTCTATGTGTCATCTGTTCGTCTATGTCGTACATGTAAGGGGACGGCCCGCTGGAGGATAAACAGGCCCCACTCGCCAGGGCCACCTGTAGGACCCACACGACCAACAATGACGGGATCAGCTTCACCATGACGACCAGAACTGGAAACGAAACAGCAATGTTATGTAGAATCCTGGTTACAGGACTTTTTATAGTTGGGCAGATGTGCTGCGTAGATCCTTGGTGCGGCTGAACTAATCACTCATATATTCTCTAAGATTTAGGGTACCTGTATAAATCTCTCTGTGTTCCACTTCCGTAATACAGAGCTGTAAAAGGATTGACGAAATTAGGTAGGAACAATTAAATATATAGTAATTTGGTAAGGATCAGTTTATTTACTGATGGCAGCATCCTAAGTCAAGTTAGATTTAAGGCACCAACATAAATCTCTTTATGAAGAAAGCAGTCTTCTGGGATTTGGCACCGTGTATATGTGGTGTTAACCGACGTTTCGGAGGAACGTATCGCTTTACCGTTTCTCACGGTGTTGTCGCTTGCAGATTTCTTATACTTTATCTTCTACCCTGAAGATGGGGGCGATACGTTCCTCCGAAACGTCGGTTAACACCACATATACACGGTGCCAAATCCCAGAAGACTGCTTTCTTCATAGTCACCGCCGTGAAAGCCTCAAATCTTACAATCTCTTTATGTTCCAGTTACATAATGCGGCATCCTGTTG
Organism: Cryptotermes secundus; assembly: GCF_002891405.2. NCBI lineage: Eukaryota > Metazoa > Arthropoda > Insecta > Blattodea > Kalotermitidae > Cryptotermes > Cryptotermes secundus. Next base: position 325,732 of record NW_019731266.1, on the reverse strand, counting down.
CACCGTGTGTTCTAGATTAGCCCTCGGTCTTCTTGCCGTTCCCGTGCAACTGCGTCCACACTTCAAAAGCATTCGCTTCTTCATATTATTGGAACACTACACTGTTGCTACTGCTATTGCTACTACTACGGTGAGCCGGGATAGCTCAGTCGGTATAGCGACTGGCTACCGGCTGGACGGCTGAGGCGTCGGTAGGGCAAGAAATTTCTCTTCATGACGTCGTGCAGACGGGCGCTGGTGTCCACCCAACCTCCTATTCAATGGGTACCGGGGTTAAAGCGACCTGGGCGTGAAGCTAACCACTCACCTCCATCTAGTGCTGAGATCAAGAAAATATGGATCTATACATCCACTCCCCCATACGCCTTCATGGCGTAGTGGTTGATTAGTTAAGTATAGGGGCAACTTTAACTTTTACACTACTACTACAGATACAGTTCGTAATACAAAGCTGTGAAATGACTCGCGAAATTAAACAAGAACAATTGAATATTTAGTAATTTGGTAAGCATAAACTTAGGCCTATTTATGCTGTTATCAACGGCATCTTTGAAAGTTTTAGTCCTGAGTGAAGTTAGTTTGCTGTAGTTCCTGTAAAGGTAAGAAGCTAAATTTGTCCCTGTTCTTAATTAATCAACCACTACTTACTTACTTACTCATGGAGCTGAGCCCTTCTTGAGGAGCCTCCTATTCTGCAGCTACTCAAGAATTTCCCAGCATTTTATGGAACTCGAAGGTTCATTATCGTGTTCACTGGAGCCCTCCACTGGTCTCTATCCTGAGCCAGATCAATCCAATCCATACCATGCCATCTTATCTCTTTCAATTAACCACTACCCCATAAACGTATATGCGGCAATGGAGATACAGGTCCACTATTCTGGACCTTGGCATTAGATGGAGGTGCGNAGGTCCAGGTGCGTGGGTAGCTTCACGGCTTTGCCGCATTACCCCCAGTGAGGGAACCCCCGATCTGTATAGGAGACTTATAGGGCCCGTGTACTGGTATAGACGCTGTGGAGTAGAGAGAAATCTTGTTTTCAGTGCCGGAATCTAACAGCGACATTTCAGCCCGTCGCTATACCGACTGAGCTCTCCCGGCTCTCGATTCTTATACTCGTATGCCTAATATTATTTATTTATTTATGCTTTGAAGATGAAGGGACGTGTACTCTGATGCTTGAAACATTTCTGTAGCCACCTGCTGCCTCATGAGACTCGTCCGAAACGTCGGTAATGAACTACAAAATTACACAGCGTCGCATCCCAGAATAAAACCGTAATGTTCATAGTTACGGTCATAAGAACTTTAAATCTCGCATGTTTGTTGCTTATTTAACGACACTTTCGATAGCTGAGACGATGTATCGACTACTGGTGTCTTAACTGTGAGTAATGAGTTATACGAACATTCTAAGTGTCACTCGAAATCACCCAACAAGAAGGAAAACAATAAAACATTATCTCTCATCACAGCTGAAATCCGACCGGGGTTCGAACCTCGTAGCTCCCGAGGACTTCCTTAGTCGGGGGAAAACAAAGTTTGTTCCTACAGTTAAACTTCCACCCGTACGCTTAACGAGTGGCACCACCTTACGTNGGGTTCGAACCTCGTAGCTCCCGAGGACTTCCTTAGTCGGGGGAAAGCAAAGTTTGTTCCTACAGTTAAATTTCCACCCGTTACGCTTAACGAGTGGCAAAACCTTACGCCCCGTAAAGGTCTGGGCCCGAGGCCTATCGCAGCTCGTTCATCATAGCCATCTCGTCCCTCCCTATAATTGAGAAAGATTCAGTTAATTGTGAAACCATGGGGTGCTGAGTAATGAGGCTGACCCAGCGGTATAGTCAGGTGCCAACAAAGAGGTGAAGATGGCCAAAGGAACCGGCGAGCTCGGCGGAAAGAGAGCGAAAGAAACGGTAGNTCCAGAAGATTTTGTCTTCTCAAAAGAGAGCGAAAGAAAAGGTAGCGAGTAATGCTTACTACCATTCAGTCCAGAAGATTTTGTCTTCTCATGTGCTGTCTAAAAACATAAAAATTAGAATGTACAAAACTATAGTTTTGCCTGTGGTTCTGTATGGGTGTGAAACTTGATCTCTGACTGACGTGGAATGAAATAATAAGATGCTGGAGAAACCTGCATAATGAGGAGCTTCATAACTTGTACTCTTCTCCAAGTATAATTAGAATGATGACATCAAGGAGGGTTAGATGGGCAGGGAATGCAGCACACGTTGGAGATGAATGCGTATAGACTTTCGGTAGGAAAACCTGAATGAGATAGACCTCTAAGAAGACTCAGACATAGGTAGGAACATAATATTAAAATGGATATTAGAGAAATTACAATCGGATATGGACCGGATCAGTGGCGGGTGTTGAAATTACGGGTTCCATAAAATTCTGGGAATCTCTTGAGTGGCTGAGCAACTGTTGGCTTCTAAGGAAGTTAGTTATTTAGAGGACAGCTGGAGAAGTAAAATAAAGTACAAGGAAAATCAAAGATAGAAAAGTGGAGCTAGTGGAATGGAAGGAAAATATATTAATAAATTGGAATGAAAAAAAGTGGATAATAGGGTAGCCAGAGAAATGAATTAACGGAAATGAAAAAGAAGGAAAGGAGAGGGAAGCCAGTAGAAGGCAGTGCTAATAAATAACAAACAGATAAGTGAACGGACGTGATGGAAATTCCAAGGTGAAAAGAAAGCCAGTAAAATGAAATAATTGGTAATTAATACAGTGAAGGAAAAGTGAAGGTGAGAGAAATGGGAAAAGAATGTGGATAGAACGGCGAAGGGAGAAAAGCAAAGAAGAAAAGTAAAGGAAGAGAAAAGCAGGAGAAAAGGAAACCTCACAATATTTATTACCTCGTTGTTTTTTACGGTTCGACCTTCGTGGGCTTAGAGGCTAGGGCTGTGTAGACATGACAATTCATTCCAAATGCTAGTAGAGAGAAGTACTGCGCCAAGAGTACAAGAGATACACATCTCGGGGTCGCATTGGGCGGGATGGGTCAAAGTTCATCTTGAAGACTTTTGGATGAAAGGAGCTTCGAAATTCTAAGTGATTCAAAAATCGACTTAAACCTACTATAGTGATTTTCACTAAACTTGGCAGCTGAATCAAGTCTTACAATAAAACAGTTTGCGTACTTTGATAACGGACGTTTCACGGTGCTGGACCCTGTGATTGCGGGTACACTCCTGCAGAATTGCGGTGCAACATATTTGGCGCCAACTCAGAAAGATCAACCCCTCCACTCGTCCAAGAGGGCTCTGTTTCCAGATATATGAATGGTCTTGGAACGAAAAAAATTTGTTATGGGTCCCAGCGGGGTCCGAAACCAAGAATAACTGTTCTGAGCCGAAACCACAGCAGGAATTTACTGCACTGCATTGCACTGCACTGCGTTTTCATGATGACTTCCTCTCCTTTAGTTCCTTCCACATGTGGTTGGGGCTGGTCTCAGACACCAGTTCCAATGAAAAAAGCTTAACTTCATGGAGGTAAGCCCTTCTTGAGAAGTTGCCATTTGTGCAGCTACCCAAGAACTTCCCAGCATTTTATTGAACCCGAAAATTCATTACTGTGTTAACAAGAGCCCTCAATTGGTCAGAGCCAGATCAATCCGGTCCATGCCACCTCATCCTATCGCCTACGTCATGACCCCCCCCCCCAATCTCTGTCTGTCTCTATGGCTCTACAGCCCATTAGGCCTTGGCCGCTTTTTCACTTTCTTAATCCTATACACAGTCGGTAGGACTCCGTGGACGAGTGATCAGCCAGCCACAAGACCGCTACCTACACACAGAAGAACACAGACACAGAATAAACGCACACACAGACATCCATGCCTCGAGTGGGATTCGAATCCACGATCCCAGTGTTCGAGCGGACGAAGACGGTTCATGCCTTAGACCGCGCGGCCACTGTGACCGGCATGATCTTCCTAGTGGGTTCTTTTCTTCTGGTTTCCCCACCATTATCCTATATATATTCCTTTTCGCGCCCATTCGTGCTACATGTCATGCCAATCTCATCATAATTGTCTTGATCATTCTAATTATACTTGGCGAAGAGTTCTATTGAAGAACACTACTCAAAACTCGCATGGTTTTAGCTGATTTAAACGATACTAGGAAACTGCATCGCGTGTTCATTTCAGGTTAGACTGATTTTACATAGGCTTAAAGTTGAAATTAAATTAAATGCTTTCTTTCATGTTGTTAAGATCCGGTCATATTTTTCTCCATTAAAATAACGGACGTTTTATTGGCCATTAAAATTCACCGACCCCTCAAAGGGAGACGTGACGTTCTGCAAGTTGAGGCGTAAACAACAAATTCAATGTATTTTACAATTCTGCAGTGGGCACGTGATTCGTGTTGTGACTTTATTCTCTGTTAATGCCCTATGTTAGGCTCGTGTAATGGCTGTGGGTAGCGAGGTATTGCTTCTTTCCTACAAAACCTTGCATCATCTGGACAGGATGGGCCAACTTTGCCCGACGAAGTGCCGTATCCGAATCCACGTCGAACCACCGCACAGCGTAGAACACACGGAACGTGTATACGCTCAGACAAGAAACATACGCCACATTGCAAGTTTCCTATATATGACATACAACGTGGGAATACCATACCAAATACCAAATACCCGCATACCACCAAACTTGCACTTCATTGAAAACGTGTTTTTGGGCCTCACATACCGGGCTTATTACGTAGAATTTCAGCAGCAAGACCTAGGCAACACGCGCGCCCAATTTCTAGACTATAGCAGGATATACCCCGAATACAAAAATACTGAAGTTGGCATAAGACCCCTAACCCACCTACATACATATATTTGTTAATGCCTTTTAATATTACTTTATATACTGCTAACATACCTTTAATATTTTTAATAATAATCCAACATTTTTTATATTTATTTCTACCTGCTTATATTTTTAATCATGTATTTGCTATTTTAACTGTACCCTAATCAGAGCAAAGTTTTTATGTTAATATTCAATACGACGCGTTGCACCGATAAGGAACCATATCGGTATTTCAGTAACTATACGTATTGCTGCCTGATGATGGTCATGTATGCCCGAAACATGTCGCAGTTAATAAAGGTCTAAATGTAATAACTGAAATATTTGTTGTGTTGACGGTAGCATAGTTCCTACATATTATACGTGTATATTGACCGTATCCGGAGTTGCAGGAGTTTTACGGGACTGTAAATAAGTCAACTAAAATATTTTTAAGTCTCTTTAGTAAGCTTCCTACATTCCTGATTTTTTAAAATGATGTGTAATGCCAGGCATTTTTTTCCTTAGTAGCTTCGTAGGCGGAATAACAAAAATCTCGCATGCTGGATCCGGCCCGTGGACCATAGTTTTGGAACGCATGGTCTAGACTGTTGTGATAGACTGTTTTCTCGTACTGTAGTGCGCAACTCTTGCATTGCATTCAGTCGGATGTCCTTCACATACATATTGTCACGTGTATGAGTGACTATAGAAGGGTTTTGGATTACTAACGGGAAATATTGGCCACTTACAGAACGTAACTACGTGTAACTACAGCGCTATCGCTAATTCACACGCTATGCAGTTCACTACAGCACGCACTAAGTTTTTCTTTTTCAGTCTTCTGTCTTCATCAAGCGTTGCCTGGTAACGGACAGCAACGGCGGACGTTCCTCTTACTCCCGGTTCCCGAAATATCACCGTGCCTCAGCTACCAGCTTCTCACAGCAGCAGCTCACAAGGGCTGAACTGCAGTTCTGTAACTAACCAACTAGCTCTTCACTTCACTGTAATGTAAAGTAAAGCTATCCCTGTAACAGGACATGGAGGCCCATAGGGCTGTGAGACGTCGAGGTTCCCACATATTCTAGACAATCGGCTCACAGGTGGCAGTGAGTTTGGCAGCCTTACGTGCCGGCCGCCCTTTATCTCCAGGAATATTCCTGGTACTCATTTCTATTAGAGGCTGAGTCGACCCCAGGGCCATAGTGCGGCTGGAAGCATTAGGTAAATTGAAAAAAAAATCCACCTAATCGGGATTCGATCCCGCGACCTTCCGGCTTGTAGCATAGTGCCTCAATCATCTACGCTACCGTGTGCCCCCTTCACTTCACTGTACTAAATCGAATTCGCTCTACTGATCGTCCTGCTTATAACTACCAGGCACCAACCGTACAGAAAACACCTTTCCTCTGTTGCGTGCGCAGCCATCGGCGTGGACCACACAGAAAACACCTTTCATCTGTTGCTGTATCCATTGTTGCGTGCGCAGCCATCGGCGTGGACCGCGCAGAAAACACCGCTTTCCAGCCGGTCCATTGGCACTTGTTAGGAATATGTTGCATAGCAACGGGCGTTGTTTACAGTCATTACTTAGCAACGGGCCTACATGCTACAATACATCTCATTTCAAATGTCGGAATTTATTCTTGCGAGGCAAGTCAGCTACGTTCTACAAGTACATGTAAAGTGTAAGTTTCTGTGGACGGATCTAGAATGATAAATACAGTCCAGATAACTTGGCTAGATTTGAGTTTTCAAAGCGGAGACTACGAGGCGTTCCCCTACATTTACATCTCTGGGTTAACGCTAACGTTCATCAGAGCTGCTTACTACCTAGGCTTATCCTACGACCCTGAAGACGGAGAAGGTATGTTCATTCGAAACGTCGGTGAACTAGATGGCGTCACGTTCCAGAAGATAGTACTCATCTCAGTCATTTAGTTATTAAGTAAACTGTATTTTCGTTCATTATCTGTGTTTACTGAACTTACGGAAAATTTCTGTCCTCTTGCTCTTCCATTTAAGGAAAACAAGAAAAGGGGTGAGGTGGAAGCGAGCAGAAACTGAATGTTTTGGGGTTCTGTAGCATAATGATAGTACTTGTGCAGGATGTGGGCATTCCACCCCATTGTTCTGCGGAACTTGATGCTCGTCAGGTAATGTAGGTTTGTTGCAGTGGTTTGGGGGTGTTGACTAGAGGGGTGGAAACCCTCACCCCGCCCTAATTTACTTCGACGCAAACAAAGAAAACTCTAACCTCATTCATTATAACTGACACGTTTCTTTTATAGCCGATGTCGGATTTCCCCCCTTAGACGCTTAAAAATTAACACATCCAAAATTGGATATAGCCACAAGCTGCGTTAAGTCACAGTCCTGACTTCTAGTCTGCGGGGGGAAGTGCGGAGAATGATGACAGGAATCACGGGGTAGTGGTTGCAGTTGCATTATGGGAGGGAGGCGGGGCTAAAATCACGGAAGGTAATTAAAAAAAAAGCAGTGAGAGAAAAAGTGTGGAAGGGAGGAAGGAATGTAAATGGAAGAAAAACCAAAAAAGAAAGGGAAGACAGAACGGAAGGAAAGAGATAGGAAGAATGAAAAGGGGAAAGAAAAGAAGCAAAGAAAGTTAGAGACGACTCCATGAAGTTTTATCAGTCCACGCCCCTCGTTCTATTATTTTTTGGATTCCTTCTTTAACTGCGACGTTTCTACACAGTTCTCTTTGATATCCTTTGTTCTGTACGTGGTTTCATATTCGGTTATGCATGGTCAGTGTCAAACAGTTGTTCCGAATTTGAAAGAATTACCCGTAGATAACTCGTAAAATTTTAAAATGAAAATTCAGACTACCATCGCAAGTACAGTGCAATTGCATTTTATGCGAATTTGAATTATTCGTATTTGAAATATTGCGATATAAAAATATTATTAAAAAGTCTCACTTAACGCCAAATTTTGAAAATATGAGAATCTAAAAAAAATCCGGCAAGAATCATGCATGTGGTTCAAAACTTGCATGAATTATGCGAGGTCACAAGGAACTCATCCCGCACTGTACTTGAGCTTAAATAAGAGAAGTGCTGTTTGCCATAAGGGAGAAAAAGATAATTCAAACATTATGAATAAGAATTTCTCAAGAGGACTGTACCATAAAAATAGGTCCTGCTAGATAAATGTACAGTAAAACTGCCCCTTTGCTTAATTAAGCTTTGCGTCATGAAGGCGTACAGGGCAGCGAAGACATAGCTTCATGCATTTTACCCTGAGACATAGTTGGGTGTTAGTTGTCAGCTGCACGCTCCGGCTGATTTTAGCGTAGGGGAAGAAACTTTGATGTTGGCCTCAGTGCCTATCTGGAAGCTGTAAAAGAGCCAGAAATGACCCCTACGTCGGTCAGGCGCAGTTTGGTCGCTACATTGATGACATCGACTCCCATTGTAGATAAAAGTAGAAGTATCTAGCTAGACAAAGAAGTAGACCGGTAAATGTATAGGTGAGAAGAGCGTGAACGAATATGGACCCATTCAGCTGGGTACAAATATTTTCCAGATGATTTGTTTGCAGTTTTTTTTTAGCTTATCAGATTGACCTTGATGTTTTCTAATTTTGGATGTAATTATGTTGCAAAGCTTACCATGTCACAGAATCGCTGATTGATCTCATTGTTTTGTACTTCGCTTTGACCTTGGTTTTAATTTTATTACTGATAAAAATATTACAAGGTCAAGTTAGCCGCATTGTAAATATTACGGTGCATAGCGTAATAAATTTTTCTTCCCTGTATTATGCCAGTTGTTCATAATGTGGCTCATAGACCCGTTGCTAAGCAGGGACTCTTTAAACAGAGACTGTTGCTACGCAACGTCTCCATAAACACGTTCCCGTTTATTAGGCATCAGATTCTTAATAATGTAACAGTTGGAATGCAACAGTGTAAACGGGATGTTTCTGCGTCGTCTTGAAGACAACTGGGGTCGTCCAGTCAGATCTGTACGGGAGTCTGGAGGACTGGAGCGGGAGGCAGAGGAATAACCATTGTTAGAGCCGTTATCAGGAAACGTCTAGTAACAGGCTGAGAACACTAGACTATGTGCTCCAGTGAACTGAGAACTGTAAAGTGTGGAAACAGCAATAGTGTTATAGTCATTTGTAGTTACGATATGCAAGTGGCCAGTAAATCTACAGACCCCGTCTATAGTCACTCATACATGTACGTGACAGTAATATCTAACGAAAAGTGTTTCGAATTGAAGCTGTAGATCTGAATAATAAAGTGAAACGTAAAGTTATATTTTAGAATCTCTCTGCAGTGACTAAAAAGAGGACGATGTTCATGCTTGCAAGCTTTCCGCCTGCTTCTTGTGGTTACTAGCCTAGCTTACTCTTCGACGCTGAAGATGGATGCGATGTATTTCTCCGAAACGTCAAACTTTCTTGCAACTACTCGGCGCTAAAAGTTAGAAAATCGTTCTCTCCAAAATATAAAATTTGTACTTAATTAAACACCACGTCACCGAGACATACACTGAGTTTCGGTGTCGTTTCAGGCAACCTTGACTTGAGCACTAATGGAAATGAATCGTTACCTTCACGCCTCGGCCGCTTTATCTCAGGGAAACCAGCCTGTGGAAATAATTCGACAGGAGGCTGGATGGGCCCCAGTGCCGGTCTGGATGCTGCGGGCGTGGGGGTTTCTTGCATGTATCGATTATCGAACGACACCTCTCGATGGTCCAGGTGATAGCCTATTCTCTATGGGGACCGAGCTAATATTTACACCTTACATCATTAGTCGGATCGCACATTATGTAACGTAGTTACTACGTAATTTGCTGATGGACACCAACAATAACATCGCTGTCCAAGTCACACTGTGATATCGTATTAGTTTGGGGGCACGCGGTAACATAGTTGGTTGAAACACTATGTTACAAGCCGGAAGGTAGCGGGTTCCAGTCCCGGTGAGGTGGATTTTTTTCAATTTACCTAATTCTTCCAGTCACACTGTGGCCCTGAGGTCGACTCAGCCTCAGAAATGAATACCAGAAATCTTCCTGGGGATAAAGGGCGCCCGGCGCATGAAGCTGACAACCTCACCGCCTTCTGTGGGTCGATTGTCTAGAGAAAATGTGGGAACCTCGACGTCTCAACCCAATGGGTCTGCACCGCCTGTTACAGGGATACCTTTACTTTTTTGTGTACCTTTTATCATATTAGTTGAAATCCGTACGGACAGAAATGAACTCATTTTGCTCCTGATTTATGCTGCGTGCGCAGATTGTGCACAGACATGTCAGTTTGTAATTAAAAATAATTCATGCAAGAACTAGTTTTGTTATTTGAAGACTGCCATTTCATTAGATGTTACACCATGTAGTCTGGTAGAATTTTATCGACGTGCTTGCTGCGCGCTTATGTGACTTTCTCGTCAACCGTTACTATGGAGACAGTACGTTTCTCCGAAACGTCACTACACTTCTACCAGACCATGCTGTAATTTTCCACAAGATAGTACTCTTCCTGTGGTCTAGTAGTCAGAGTTCCTGCCTACAGATCCATGGGTCCGGGTTCGATTTCCGGCGCTACCAGATTTTCTGAGAAGTAATGGGTCTGGAACGGGGTCCACTCAGCCTCGTGAGGATAATTGAGGAACCATTTCAAGGAGATAGCGGCTCCGGTCTAGAAAACCAAAATTAACGGCCGTGGGGATTCGTTGCTCTGACCACGCGACACCCTCTATCCGCTAAAGTTGGCACTAACTTCGCCGACAAGCAGCGGTCGCTCGGTCGGCATAGTTCGCTTGCGGACTGTAGTCCACGTAGTTTGTTTAGTACTCTTCATAGTCACTGTCGCGGGAACGTCACGTCTCACGGTTTGTCATTTATTCTGTAGTGTTAGATGAGAGGTGTGAGCATCAGATGTGTCACGGTGTCGTGTTTGTGTGTGTTCCAGAAACGTGGGTGTGCAGAGTACAGAAGTTGTGAGACTACCTCAGCCTCAGTACCTGATCGGAGCCTCACCATTATGCACCCAGATCAGCGGTCTGTCTCCGGGTCAGACCAAGTTGTGCCAACTATACCAGGACCACATGAGTGGCGTTGGGCGTGGGGCCAGAGCGGGAATCGCGGAGTGTCAGTGGCAGTTCAGACACAGACGGTGGAACTGCTCCACAGCGCATGACAGTACAGTGTTCGGACCCATGCTAAAGATAGGTGAGTGGGAGACTGACCTCACTTCTCACATAGAGCCGAGTGTTTAATTGTGTGCCACCTGCTTTAATGTATTCAAACTCTGCGTTCTGCCCACGGGATGTACGTTCTATACTTTTCATATGACTCTCAAAATAAAAAGAGACTGTTTTCCTAAGTCGCATTAACTGGTTGGTCTTTGTCGCTGAGACGTAATGTGTTTCCTGCGAGGTACGAGCTGAATTTTTATAAATCATTTACAAGCAGTTTAGTCTTTAAAGTGCCAGGACCTTTATGAGGGCTTGTTGCACTCCGAGTAGGCAACCTTACGGAGGAAAAGTCCCTGTGTGTTCAACAGAATCTACGGCATGGCGATTTCGGTTCCCATTTTGTGTAAGAAATAAAACTGAATAATTTCTAAGACGACGTAATGACCTTACTTCACTATCTGATGATGACGCAACTCTGAAGATGTTTTAGACAAGAATTGTGTTTTCTGAGATATAACACCGTGTAGACCGATGAAAATTAACCAACCTGTCTTTTCGAAACGTCGGTTGACTTTCACTTGGATACACAGCGTTATATCCCAGAAGAAAGAACTGTTCATGCACCGGGTTGTGTAAACCTCAAATCAGATATGTAAGATTTGAGTTTTTCACGGCGGTGACTATGAAGAATGCCGTCTTCTGGGATGTGGCGCTGTGTAGATCTTGTGTGACATTGGTAGATGGCTAGGCAAATAGAATAATTGATTAAGTTAGTGACTTTTGTTTCCTGGTACATTGTATGAATGTTTGTTTTTGCAAGTTGCTCTGGGGAACTTGTTGTCGAATAAATTTGCGTTTGTTGTGATAGGTGTATGTTTGCTACAACATCTCGTGTTGTTAGGTAGACAGATGGACGCGAGCCACTATGGAAGTTAACAAAGATATTTATTTCTGCTGATTTCATGTGTAAATTCAGGGGACGTGCCAAGTACAAATATTATAAAATTTCTTATCATATCTAACGAGGAAATCTGTTACATGGGAATTATAATTGCAAAAGTGATGAGTCATTTATTTGAAGAATACTGTCATGTGTGATCTGGCGTCATATAACTGGTTGAAGTTCTCTGAATTTTCGGGGGAACATACTGGCTCTGTCTTCAGAGTCGAAGTGAAAGTGAATTAAATAACCAGCAAGATGCAGGAAACAGGCAGAGCGAGATGGCTGTCTCCTTCTTGCAGGTTCCTTGTAATTTACTCTCGACCATGAACCTGAAGGTGGTACATTTTTCCAGAAAAGTCTGTCAATTTTTACTGGACTATCCAACTATAATTTGGAATTTTACTAGTATCACTTTGAAAGAGATATTATTATCTCGAACTCGCAGGAGCTGACCTCTTCTATATTTAATTACACGTACGTTTCCTTTATCTCCTGTCGCATTCACACCCAACTACTCTTAAATAAATAGAAGTGCAACTTGGCACGATATTCTCTCTGTATAGAATTGACATCCTTTGTAAATAACTTTGCCATAAAATCTTTCCTTCTGCTGGAATAAGCTTGAATCATTATTTATACCAGTTGTATACCAGAAACACTTGTGAATTGAGTTTTGAGGCTTGTTTAGTCTGGCTGAGTATGGATCTCTTGTCTGCCCATCATTAAATCAGTTTCCCTGCCTTTGTTTACTTGTGTGGAAGAAAAAACTGTAAGCGGGTGATTGGGGGAAAGGACTCCCTTATTCGTTTGTAATGATTTACGCCAAATGCATGTGTAAAAGTTACGCCTAATCGGTCAAAGCCATTTCTTCCCTCTCTGTTCCCCCCGTGCACAATATCGGTGAGCCAAGAGAAGCCGAATCAGGGATCCAAACCTGTTCCTATAAGATGTTACAGATTAAACTTCTCTTTTCGTATTAAAAAAAAAAATACATTTTCAGAATGGAAGGGTAGTTTATATCTTAGCCGGTTCCTTCGGCCCTGCGGCGCTCAGATCACAGGTAAAATGGGCATTCATTTATACAAAGCAAGAATTGTAATGTTGCGTTTCGTTTTCTGAATGATTCTTGGATGACTTGAGTGCTATAAAATGTTTAGACGCGAGGTGTGCCTGTGCTTAAAATTGAACACTTCTCGTAGAGACTTAGGAAGGTAAGGTAAAGTTGTCCCTGTGCTTAACTAATTAAGCACTACGCCATGAAGACGTATGGGGGAGCGGATAGAGTGGGTAGATCCACATTTTCTTGACCTCAGCACTAGCTGGAGGTGAGTGGTCAGCTTCATGGCCCGGCCGCTCTACCCCCGGGGAAATAGCCCCTGTACCCATTGGATAGGAGGTTGGGTGAACCACAGAGCCGGTCTGGACGAAGTGGGGAAGAGATACTTTTTGACCCTACCGGGACTCGAACTCCGACCTTTCGGTCGTCCAGCCCGAAGTCAGTCGCTGTATCGACTGAGCTATCCTGGCTCTGATTTTGAAGGTATTTTTTTTTCCTAGGCACTACAGCCCCAGTGGGCCTAGGCCTACCTCCATGAACTCCGTTCACTTCGGTTTTTCTAGATCTTACACATACGGTAGGACTCCTTGGGCTACTGATCAGCTCGTCGCAAGGCCTCTACCTGTACACAAACACAGAAAAACGCACACAAACATCCATGCCCTGAGTGGGATTCGAACCCACGATCCCGACTTCCGAGCGAGCGAAGACAGTGCATGCCTTAGACCTCTCGGCTGTCGTGCCCGGCTTTTGAAGGTATAGGTCCATGAATTAAATGAAGGTGAAGAGTCGGCGTTGCTTCTAGGAAAAAAACAAACATAAAGACTTCAATGCTGAGGGTTTGACGCACGGTAAGGCGATGTGACAAGTGTATCAATGTTGGTGGAGAGCATGTCGAGAAATAAGCGTTTTTTTCCAGGTTTGAAATCACGTGTTTTACGTTTTATATCCATTTGTGACTTGATGTTATCTGTTGTTGTTCCTGACGGAAATTGGCACGCGATGAACTTGGCAGATGTCTGCGAAACACGGCAGTAATCGGATTACGGTAGCGGGAAGTGATACGGAGGTGGTCTGCCACGTCAAGAACAGCTTATGTTACTGACATACAAGAGTAAACAAAGTAAGCGCTGTGTGGTACGCAGGAAAGAAATTACTGAACCCGGGCGACAGTTACAATTCCTCCCTCGGAGGGGCAGAGGACATGACTGACCAGTGACCAACATCAGTCACGCTCTCATTCATGGAGGTGAGCCCTTTGGGAAGCAGCCAAATCTGCAGCCACTCAAGAACTTCCCAGCATTTTATGGAACCCGAATGTTCATTACCGTGTTCACAAGAGCCCTCCCCTGATCCCTATCCTGAGCCAGATCTATCCAATTTATACCATCTTATCCTATCTCTCTAAAATCCATTTTAATATTGTCCACCCAGCTACGCTTTCGTCTTCCCAGCTGTCTCTTTCTATCTGGTTTTCCGACCAATATCCTATATGCATTCCTCTTCTCCCGTATTCATGCTACATGCACTGCCCACTTCATCCTCCTTTATTAGACATTTTGCTAGAAACTGAAAACGTGGCTGTGTAGGGACAAACACTCTTGTCAGCAGCACTCGTAAAGAACGGAGCATTTAGCACTTCTGGGTCCCAGGCTTTACGAACCTGATATATAGGATAGGTGTGTCTTAGGAGATGAGGATAGTGGTCAGTTTCTGCGGCTGCCTATGACTAAATATATATACATTTAATTTAGGGGCAGGCGTTAGCGTAGTTGGTTGTGGTACTATGCTACAAGTTGGAAGGTCGCGAGTTCGAGTCTCGAGGAGGTCATTGGACTTCTCAATTGACTTTCCAGCCGCACTATGGCCCTGTGGTCGACTCAGTCTCTCACAGAAATGAGTACCAAGGATCTTGCTGTGGATAAAGGGCGGCCGGCGCTTAAGCCTTACAACCCCACCTCCATCTGTGAACCGATTTTCTAGAAAATGCGGCAGCTTCGACGTCTTACAGCCCTATGGGCATCCACGGCCTGTTACAGGGATAGCTTTACCTTTTTTATATTCATTTTGTGTTGTAATATGTGTTGATATTAAACCGGCATTGTAGAATATTTATAGGGCTTCAGGACAGTTCTGCAGTCGGTAGTTCTGTTGTCACGCCGAGACACATTATAGTGCTGTGTGCGCTTACTTTGCTTGAAGTTTATGTATAAAAAGCGCACTGGCGAGTTCATATCCTTCTGCATGTTTTATTTTCAAAATTATTAAATGCTTTTAGATGAAATTTGGTATTAGTTGGTATCTGCACCTAATTCGTGCCGACAATATTATTTTGATAACACGTACATATCTGTGGCACTTAGCGAGAACCTCAAAGCATGAATTTTCCCAGACAAATTTCAGAATAGTATTTCAAATGACACTGTAGCTTCGTTCCAAATCCTTTTCAATTCATTATTCACCAGTGATACTATCATTTGGAGCTATATAATATAGACGGTTGCAGGAGTTTTTAAATAAATCAAGGCTAAATAATGAATTCATTTGAGAGAGATAATTTTTTTCTTTGTACATCGCATTAGCAACAATTTTGTGTCCATTTCAGCTGCACAGAGCTCTTTGCGGCTGCTCCAGGAAATCGCTGCTTTAATTGAACTAATCTAATTTGTAACAGATGTAATAAGCTGTTTAGAAATCAAGAGCACGTAGGAAGCAGACTGAGTGCAGAATTTTAATGACTCTTTACCGACTTCTAAAGCACTTTGTAACAAATTGTCGGCCTTTCGCAATTTAATGGAGCAGTGAAAAATTACATCGTAGACCAATAGACACAGCTTTAATATAACATGGATCATGATCACTGGCACGGCAGCCCTTTGTGAGCCCTGGCCTTCCTCAGGATTGCTCGCCATTCTACTCTATTCGTTGTTACATTCCTCCAGTTCCTACACACCCAAAATTCTTATGTCCTGCCACACACATTCTTCCCATCTCAATCTTGGTCTTCCCACTTTCCTATTTCCTTCTGGTTTAGTATTAAGCATTTTCTTGATGGTTCTATTCTCGCTGGCACGTATTGTGTGTCCAGCCCATTCAAGCCATTTCACCTTTATAAATCCAATAATGTCTGGTTCATTAAATAGTTTGTATAGCTCATGGTTATACCTCTTCCTCCATATTCCATTTTCTTCCACTGGCGCGCTATGAATACATTGCAGAATTAATAAACAGCAACTTCAGGTTCATGTAATATAGAGTCAGAGCAGAGCTATGTGACAGCCGTACCATAATTCATATCAAAATGTTGAGAGGTAAGTTTGTGATTTAAATAAAACTTAACTCCATGAACAGCTGTTCGATCGTGCAGGCCTTGCGTTTTCATATGAACAAAACTCTTGCTGTTTGCTGATTTTAGATGCTTGAACTGGTGTGTGGTATAAACTGATTAATCATGAATTTTAGATGCATTCTCAAGTCATTCAGCGCCCCTGTTAAATAGTTTTGTCCTTCTTCCATACGGACAAAACAACTCGAGAATCCTTGAATGAATTGACTTCACAAAAATTTGTTAGTACTTTCCAATTATGGTCAAATTTTACAAGAAAAGTGGACAGCTTACACGGAAAGCCACATGCTCCTTTGGGCGTATCTCAAGCATAAGTCTTTAAATATTTATGAGAGCCAAAAGTATTTATAACTTACGTCGCTCAGATGATCTCGGAGCTAATGAGAATCGGACATTTTATGTTGATGGTAGCGTTAGGATTCACATACACGAAGGGTAACTAATGCATAGTTAGTTCTCCTTTCGGAAATCGGCCTCAAATAGTACAGAGCGTGTAATGGCTGAAGTGCCGAGCACAGTGACCGCGCGTTCTAAGGCATGAAATGTGTTCCCCCCCTCGAATCCCACTCAAGGCATGGATAGTTGTTTGTGTTCGAGTTAGGTAGCCACCTTGCAACGGGCTGATCCCCCGTCCAAGGAGTCCTACCGACTGTCTTAGATTAAGAAACTGAAGTAAAATAAAACTTTTCGTGGATGCCCTATGCTCCAAGTGGGAGGAACAGGAAGGGGGGGGGGAAGAGGAGAAGAAGCAGAAGAAGAAGAATTGTTGAAGAGTGACTAAGTGAGAAAGGAGTATCATCATCATCACCATAGCTTCTATTATTAGCTCAAACTTTTTTTTCTTTGAGATAGTTTTTGGAATTCTGTCAGAACTCATCATGTCAACACATTCTTTCCTGTTCTTTAGATTATATTATTTGTGGTCTTCATGTTTCCCATAATATATATATGGATATATAACTCATTAATTGAGAAGAGTTACTGAGCAAGAGATCGATATTAAGAGAATAATATAGTTGCTGAGTAAGAAACTTAGTTCAGAAGTGAGTGATTGAGGGAATAATTGAATGAATGAAGGAGTGACTAATTGAGAGGGAATTCAGTAGGCGATTGAATTGCACTGATTAAGATAATGAGTGTATAATTAACTGAATAAAGGAGTGGTCAGTTGAGTAAGAGAGCCTCTGCTCTCGGGTTTATATAAGCCATTAATCCTGATTACATTCCTGACTCACTCGAGGTGCTATCGCTATTCATAATAGCGAATCCTTCCAGAATCCATCTATCCTTTTCTGGCGGTTTAGTTATTTAGGATCTGAACGTCTGCCAACTAAGTGTCAGAGCGACTGGTTAGGTGATGTGTGGGCCCTGTAATAAGACCACAAAGTGACTGCTGGAATATAGATGTCTGCTTTATGTTCCGCCAGCCTCATCCATAAGAAATATATTGACGATATGGGACTAGGGGTGGGGTACTTAGTTTAAATCAATGCATCAGGGCGTATAAAAATATACAGATATATATTTGTAGTTCAAAGGAGCGTCTTATATTAACATATCTACATAATACATCAAATATCTAACTATTTAACAAATCATTTCCATGATACATAATCTATCTTAGAAAGTAGATAGTTCATTCATATTCCCACGAATTTACTGGACATTGTATAACCCAACAATTCACGACAAACGCCTATAGTTGAACAGTGTCCTGAGCCAGTTAAATCCAGCCCAAAATGTCACACTATATTTGTCCAGATATATCAATATTGTCTTGTGTACCCCAGGTTTTGTAAGCGGCGTATTAACAAAAATTTTAAATAAAAATATTATATATCCTCCGTCAAAATTCTGTACCTGCCATTGTTGTACCTATCCTAGCTACATTTCGACCCCATCATAATCTCATAGCTTTCGCTATCCTAGCATAGCAAAGTGGTCCTAAGGAGCATGAGCTGCCTCGCTATATAAAGCGCCTGTCCTAAACTGTCCAGTTATTTATCCTATTTCCTTGAAAGTGTCTCTTTACAAAAGAAGGGGTAACATTAATTTTATTTTCATATCCTGGCGAAACAAAGCAAGGTGTTTAAGGACTGACCTGTTTAATAGCGCCAAGTCCCCGGCTCACTTAGTGTAGTTGGTTGAGGCACTGTGCTACAAGTCGGAAGCTCGCGGATCGAATCCCGATGAAGTGGATTTTTTCAATTTACCTAATCCTTCCAGCCTCACTACGGCCCTGGGGTCGAATCAGCCTCTAACAGAAATGTGTACCAGTAATATTCTTGGGGGTAAAGGGCGGCCGGCGCGTGAGGCTGACAACCTTACCGCCATCCATGAACCGATTGTCTAGAAAATGTGGGAACCTCGACGTCTCAACCCTATTGGCCTCCACGGCCTGGTACAGGGATAGCTTTACTTTTATATGTTTGCGTATAAACGGCATTATGATTGCATATGTAACTATTTAAATAAGGCTGTGTGTGCGGAAGATATGTGAAGATCTACATATAAACGCGCCTGCATACTGGAAGACAGCCCATAAGGAACAGGGAACGTTTCGATACGGTATGGAAACCTGATCAGAGGACGCAGGTTGGAAGCCACGAGTACGGTGGCTAACTGTTGGGTTCCACTTCCCGCGCAAGGAGATGACGAGAGGTTGCACGGTGTTAGCCCAGTCATTCAGTGCAGTTGCGGCGTTACACTGATATCGCTCGTATCCATCCGAACGCTAGGCGCGTCTTGTCTGCGGCAAGTGGAGACAACCGCACATGGAAGATATCGTGGCCAATACATGTAATGCAAGATTACGAACTTCTGGAATGTGTATTTTAGTGTTTCGAATGAACCTGCTGCCTCCATCTTCAGTATAGAAGTCCAAGTCTTGACGCCGAGCCCTTCCTTAGGCTTAGGACTAGACTTTGGAAATTACTTAGTCGTCTCTGGGCGTTCACTCTGACGAGAGGACAGGTCTGCCCCTCGTCAGAACTCCCAATCTTTGTCAGCTGTATATACAATTTACACACGGCTTTGCATGTTTGGAATCTTTATGTATTTCGGTAAGTAATATACCATACAATACAAACAAGACCTCTGTCAGTCCAGCCTTTGTAAGCAGATTATGTCCTATCTTACGTGACTTAAACTACAATAAAGGCCGCTTAGTCACTTGAACAGTCGTAATCCCGACCGCAGCCAAGTTTAATCCTCTTATGAGTCCCGTACAGGTCTGCGCCGTGTTCCATGTTGCGAACATTCTTGTTCTCGAGAAGACATCAGTTTATGTTAAGTTGTCAAAAAGTACCGTCACGTTTTAGTGGTGTGCGTGATTATAGACGGGGTTTGGATAATTGGATTTAATGAATACTTACAGATCGTAACTGCAGGTACTTATAGTATAGCGTTATCGCTATTTCCATACTTTACAGTTCATTGTTACACACACTTGTCCTCAGTCTATTACGGTCTCCACTAGTCGTTTCCAGGCAACGGATTTTAATACAGGAACTGTAGCAGTCTCACTACAGCACACGTGAAGTCACTTCAGAACTCGACTGTCAACTGAGCGCATAGCGCCAGCTTGCAGGGTCCTACTCTCGACTAACTGCTCAGTTGAAAATCCGGAACTCGACTATTCTGAGACTGAGTCTCATGTGACGACCGACGATCAGTCGGTCAGTCTGTCTTGGAATATAGCACCCATCTGGGTCTTACAGCCAGACTTTTATTAATGTCAGAGAGTTTGCAGGTTTATTGATGTGGGACGTTTTCTCTGACGACAGGACGGATTTGTCGTTTACAAATGCTACTGGTCCTCGGCCGCGCCGTCATTCTTGGGTCCCAGTCCACTTGGACTGGTGACCACATTTTACTGTCTCAGATTCGAAACATCCCTTTTCGTCGCCTCCTACGATTCGCAGGGCTTCGGTGGAGGTATTGGACGCTGCCTCCACAAGGGATTTGACTTTTCTGAACCGAACTCTTCTTTATAACCTTCTACACGGACCGAATAGAGATCATAGTTCTCAGCAGTTCCTATATTGTTACTTACGTGTGCGTCCCCGCGGAAACTTGTTTACCAAGCCGTTTCCTAGCAATGGACGTCTCCTCTGGCTCAACTACTCCGGCCTTCAGATCTCATATGGAAATGTCAACAAGTGAAACAAAGGCCGTAACAACAAAGAATCCGTACGATGCAGATTAGAGATACGCGGTAACATGAAGAGCAGGTAATGAATTTAAATTCTCAGGAACAGAGGTAACAAGCAATGGAGGACTGCAGTCGGATGAACATCAAGACCAGTTGTTACATACTCTGTCGGGACACGAGCGGACGCTTCTAAAACAAAGCACTCATTACGAACGACAGAGATAGACACTTTGAGAGGGATAATGGGATAAACAAGATTAGATTGTACTATCAACCAGGATATCAGACAGCAATGCGGAATGGCTGTTGCAGCGGCGATAAGAGTGGGACAGTCATGAATGAAGAATAACGGAAGAAAATATTTTACAGTTGTGACAGATAATGCACCGCATGGAAGAAGAAGTCAAGGTAGATCTAAAAAGCGTTGGCAGACTCCCTTTTTTCCAGAAACAGGCTATGAGCCTAACCGAAAAGAACAGATTTGATTGATTTCTGGTAGCTGCCTGCATAATTTTGTTATGAAATCATACAGATGGTTCTGTATGGGTGTGAAACTTGCTCTCTGACATTAGGAAAGGAACATAGACTGAGGGTGTTTGAGGACAGGGTAGGTCTGTCTCAGATAACAGACAATATGCGATAGAACTGTGTTGTAATAAATGATTTAATTGTAACCTTTGTCCGAGTCCTTCCCGACTTATATTCACCACGGTCACATGTCAGTGGATCTTAATCTCTGTACTTGGACTAGAATCGTTAAACAAAGATCACTGCAGAACACTTGAGCTCTTGGGCAACATCCCAGAGTTTGCTCAGCTGCTCCATGACACTCGACTTCATAACTCTAAATCAAACAAACGGGCACTCGAGTGCTGTCTGTTGTCACACCACACATTCCTGTGTCCTGTTCCAGCCGCGACTCATAGAGGACTCTGTGTGCGTGTGTATAATGTAACGGAATAGACTGCAGTGGACATCAAAAGAAGATTGGATTGTTGGTATTCATTTATTTTCTTTTGGTAATCGTTATTGCAGCAAGATAAACAGAAGACTTTGAATGGAAACGAGTTGACGTGGATAGGTTATATTGGAGTTAGAATATGTAAATATTATATTAATATACAGCCAAGTAATCCCGTGTGGAGGCGGGGTCGAATACCTCCACCGTATCTCTCCGAGTCGTAGGGTGCAACGAAAAGGGAACACAGTGCCTGGGGGTATAACTGGGCTGCCCTGTTCGTGGGGGATAGGAAAAGGGAACACAGTGCCTGGGGGTATAACTGGGCTGCCCTGTTCGTGGGGGATAGGAAAAGGGAACACAGTGCCTGGGGGTATAACTGGGCTGCCCTGTTCGTGGGGGATAGGAAAAGGGAACACAGTGCCTGGGGGTATAACTGGGCTGCCCTGTTCCTGGAGGATATGAATACGGGGACCTGGCCCTCCAGGTTGGGGGAGTCTCAAATGTGAGACAGTAAAATGTGGTCACGAGTCCCGCGAGAGCCGGACCTGAGAATGACTGCTCTGGCGAGGGCCAGCAGCAATTGAAAACGACAGACCCGTCCTCTCGTCAGAGAGGATGTTACATAAGGACTATCACCGCAAGTGTTCAGTTGAAAAATAAAATTACTGGTCGTGAGTCTTAAGGGGCTTGTCGCCAAGACGAAATGATTGGCGGTAAATCGCCAGTCGTAAAGCAGCTCTGAATCTGACAGCCAGGCATGAGACTAGTTACTTGCAAAGATGAATGATTACTTACTTACTTACTTAGTTACTCATGGAGCTGAGCCCTTCTGGAGGAGCCGCCAATTCTGCAGCTACTCAAGAATTTCGCAGCATTTTATGGAACCCGAAGGTACATTACCGTGTTCACACGAGCCCTCCACTGGTCCCTATCCTGAGCCAGATTTATTCAATCCATACCATCCCATCCTGTCTCTCTAAGATCCATTCTAATATTGTCCACCCACCTACGCCTTGGTCTTCCCTGTGGTCTCTTTCCTTCTGGCTTTCCGACCAATATCCTATACGCATTCCTCGTCTCCCCCATTCGTGCTACATGACCTGCCCACCTCATCCTCCTTGACTTGATCATTCTAATTATACTTGGAGAAGAGTAGTTATAATTTTCATGTAAGTGAATTAAGTTGCAAGATGCTACTTAGGCAGATACAGTTACAGGAACGCTAGAAAGAAGAAATTTAAAAACACAGATATGAAGATGGAAAGTGATGTAAATGTAGCTTAATATTAAGAGGTTACATCGATATAAGGCCACATAAAATTCAATACATCCTGTGTGGTTCAGAGTGAACTTTCGTGAGATATAATTGGGTAAACAAAATGTTCAAAATGAGATTAGTGCATTTCTCATTAAAGCTGTAAAGGCTGAATTTCTTTTTGTCATTAACCCTTTAAAGGGTAAATTTCTTAAAAATAATATAATAATATAGGTGATAAATCAGCTCGTACCTCACAGGAAACACATTACTTCTCCGTTACAGAGATAAACCCATGGATGCTATGCAATATTTAGGGAAACAGTCGTCGATTATTGTGGGAACCATACGAAACACACAAATACGCCTAACCTCTGTGGGCAGAAAGCAGATTTTTTGTATGTTAAGGCAGGTGGTACATATAGTAACCAAATAGCTTTAAATGGTCAAAATAGTGGATTGCAAGCTCAGCTTTTTAAGTGAGCACATAATGAAATAGTGATAAAAATATATCGCATCATGAATATCTAAAATTGTTCCTTCTGAAAAAAAGAAATGATATTTAGCAAGTTAAGATAAATCTGCTTCCATGCTACCACAAGATTTTTCATCCTGTTCTTTCCTAGTTGCCCAAGGGCCGCCGTTTTTCTTACTTTGAGTCTCGACACGCTCTGCCAATAGACAGCAGCAATGTTTGGCATCGTGACAGTATGTAAGCTCTCACGCAATAACTAACTAACTAACCAACTAACCAACCAACCAACCAACTGACTCCACAACTAACTCCGTGGAGCAGTGTTCTTCTTAAGAAGTCGCCAAGCTCTCATAATATAAATAAATTTCACAACATTTTATGGAACCCGAAGGTTCATTACCGTGTTCACAAGAGCCCTCCACTGGTCCCTATCCTGAGCCAGATGAATCCAGTCCGCATCACCCGATCCTACGTCTGTAAGACTATTTTAATATTGTCCTCCCATCTACGTCTGGATTATCTTAATGGTCTCTTTCCTTCTGGCTTTCCCACCAGAATCGTATATGAATTATTCTTCTCCCCAATGCTTGACACATGCCCCGCCCATCTCCTGCTTGACTCTCACCTAATGGAGAAAACTTCAAGATTTCCTTCTTTTGAGAAACAAATTTGTTACTTTTGTATATCTTACCGTGTCGTTAGGAATCCTCTGTGTCCTGATATCTGTCCTGTCGTAGATTTCGCTCAAATGGTACCTCAAAGGACAAACTGTCCGTGCACTGCATCCAGGTAAATATATTACCAGATTCAGAATTACTGGGTTTTGGGGCTTCATCCATCGTTCGGTATTTTAGAGACTAGAAAACACGACGTTTCGGAAACTGCATCGGTTTCCAGATCTGGGCCAGTGATCGAGGTTAGCTCTTTCTAAGGGACCCAACTGAGTAGGTGTCTTCCCCCCTCACCTGAGAACGGAAACAGATCCAGTTTCCGAAACGTCGTGTTTTCTAGTCTCTAGAATACCGGGCTATGGAAAGAATCCAAAAACCCAGTAATTTCAAGTGTTATATACCCCATCGTCAGAACGCTTTAGAAACTACATATTAGCATATATTTGTTGACATCCCATTAGGGTTTCAGAAGGAAGAAGGCCGCGAGAAAATCAGAAGCAAAAGTTATTACAGGGCTGGCTCTCTCTCCACTCCGGAAGTAAACTACATAAGACAATATTTGGACAAAGCAGAAGCAAATTATTAAGCGGGCAGTGGAGTGAATTCCATAAAAGGGAACTTACTGATTTGTACAGCTAATTTGGTACCGTTAGAACGTCAGTCTTTTTCGGCGAATACTGTTTAGGCTCTCAGAACCGTTCCTATTCGAAATAAATTCTACAGCAATGTTTGCCTATGGTTTTGACATCTGATTAGGGCCATTACGGAACTGCGGATGTCACATTGCACAGAATAAGTCGGACTTGCATACACTCTCACAATAGGATTCAAATCTTTTATTCCAAGAATACACGCGCCTTTAACGGCAAGCCAGTTTGCGCGTTCCTGCTGCTGGTAGGATGGACGTTGTGTTGAGAAAAACTGTTCAAGAATGGATATTTGGCTAAACTGTACCAGGACTAGAGGATAATATTAAACTGGATCTTGGAATTAGACAGAAATGAAGAATACTATCTTTTGGGATATAACATCTTGTAGTCCGTTGAAAGTCAATTGACATTTCGGAAGACCATCGCCAGTATCTTGCTCCGCTTATTTTATGGAGGTGATATGTTCCTCCGAAACGTCGGTTGACTTTCAAAGGACTACACGGCGCGTTATATCTCAGAAGGTAGTACTCCTAATAACCACCGTTGTGAGAACCTCACATCTTACATACAACGGGCACAGGTTCGTGACTAATGATGGTCTTTTGTTCAGTTACCACACGGTTTGTTTAAATGTAGATCACATAGTCATGCCTGTTTACACGTTCCCTTACCGGCCCTGAAGTCTAGTTCAGGCCTTTGTCTACTCTGTAATAGCTTGGGAGAAGGGTACAGTATTTTCGAAACGTGTGGTGTGGTTCCCACAATGGAGGATCAGCAATCACAAGGCAACGCATGGGTACGGCTGCGTTCCTCGTTCTGTAATAGAACTCCCGATTCAAGTATTTCGACAGTTCTGTATTACTGAGATACGAATCTGCCTGTGGGCAGTGGTAACTGTGTGTACCGCTTGGCCTCACGTACTGTACTTAATTTCGGCCACAGAGTTTATATGTGGAGTTTATTCAGCTTTATAACGAACAGTTTCTAACAGATCCATCTTTGTAACAGAAATACAACATGTTTCTTTGAAGGTATGACACAGTTCCCAGTATACACAAAGCAATAAAAATTTATGTAGCGTCTCCCCTTACCAGAAGGACGATAGGCCGAGACCTGGGAACCTTCAAACAAAACAGTTCCCCCCCCCCCATCCGAAGTAAAGTGTCGTCCACATCTCCCAGTATTTCTCACTTTCACCTGTTCTTCTGCTATACTTTATACCCCTCTTCCTCTCCCTCACCCTGCTAAAATAGAAATCTCTCTCTTCTCCGATTTCTATCTGTCTCTTACAATGAGCCCAATAGAACATACATAAAGATATTGTCACGCGCATGCCTGACTGTAGACGGGGTTTGGTTTGGTGAACGGATTTGTTGACCACTCGTACACACGACTCGGAACTACAAGGAATTATAGCACTATCGCTAATCCTCACACTTCACAAATCACTAAACCTCACGCTAAGTGTTCTCAGTCTGCTTTCATTAGTCGTTTCCTGGTAACGGATCTTTACAATGGACATTCTTCAACTTCTGTGCTGACGTCGTTACTGTCCGGCAAGTATCCATCAACTGAACTTAACTGTCTAACTTTGTATCGCTTATAACCTCTCGGCAACGACTACTTAGAAAACACATCTCCTCCACTTTTGAAGTGCAACTGTTGCATTATTAACACTCTGCTGCCTAGCAACGGGAACGTGTTCACCGAGCCGTTGCCCAGAAACTTGTCTGGTATATCTGCCCATCTCGTGGTCATTGCATAGCAATTGGAACGTGTTCACCAAGCCATTGCCCAGAAACTTGTCTGGTACATCTGCCCATCTCGTGGTCATTGCCTAGCGACGGCTATACACGCCGCAATGTTACATTTACTGCATACTTCTGCGCTTATCGTGTATTGTAACAATGGCCGTAGGAGTGGTACATCAATATTTCAGTAGAGAGGATTTCTAGATGATCTTTGAACGTTTGTTCCCAAAGTTCCTACTGAATTTCAACAGAGCCATGACACCTCACTCCGTGTAGTGATGAACCGATGTCTGGACATCCGGATTTAGAATCCCAGTAGGCGCAAGCGATTTTTATCTTCTCCATGGCGCCCAGACGGGGTCTGGGACCCACCCAGTCCCCTGTCCAATCGGTACAGAGGTGGGTTTTCCCGTGGGTAAGGCGGCCAGGGTTTGGAAGATGACAACTCAGCTCCATCTAGTGTCGAGATCAAGAATGGTGGAGCTATACCTCCACTCCGTTTTACGTTGTCGTGACGCATTGTATAATTAATTAAGCACAGAAACAACTTGACCTTCTTACATTATTTTAGTATACTGTGATTTTCTAACCGGAGTGTCAGCCATTCTTTAAAGTTTCATGCAGTGTACGTTGTGATACTGAAAGGAAAGCGCTTATATTTTAGGGCACTGTTTCTGAACCGGTCGCGGTCTCACAAAGGTTGAGAAACACCGTTTTAGGTTAACAGCGGCTCGTTGTTCTCGTTTGAAATGTTACTTAGTAGACATCCGCATAATAAGCGGTTCGATTAGTTGATTGGTCAGTTAGCCCCCCGTTCCCTTAATTAATGAGACGTCAATAACAGCGTGAAGTGTTGTCACGTCTGTTTTCCAGCCAGTCGGGAGGCAGCCTTTGCTCACGCCATCGGTGCTGCGGGCGTCGTGCACGCCATATCACGGGCGTGTCGGGACGGACAGCTCAGTTCCTGTGGCTGTTCCCGCACAGGGCGTCCTCGGGACCTGCATCGGGATTGGATCTGGGGAGGATGTGGAGACAACCTGGAGTACGGATACAAGTAAGTGGCTCCCGTAACCTGTACACTTCCTTGAACTAGTCCTTGTTATTAGTGGGATACTGGGAAACTTCTTGGGGGGTAAAGGGCGGCCGGCGCGTAAGGCTGACAACCTCAGCGCCGTCTGTGAGCCGATTATCTAGAAAATATTGGGCCTCGACCTCTCACAACCCTATGAGCCTCCACGGTCTGTTACAGCGATAGCTTTACCCTTTTTTACCTGTCTAAAACATCACTGAAATTGCATCTTCATCAGACCTTTCACTGTCTCATGTAGTTATGTCACCATTTGAAAGTTACTAGATTCTGTTTCAAATATAAGATAAGAATCTAACTCGCCATACCGAACTCCCGTTGAACTCACGGGACATTCATTCCACAAGGTTGCCTGATCAATATGTGACGTACCCTAAAATGCTGGGAAGTTCTTGAGTAGCTACATAACTGGCGGCATCTCAAGAAGGGCTCAGCTCCATGAGTGAGCGAGAGTGATTATTAAATGTTATTAAGGTGAATTCCATGCTTCAGATGGTTAGAACTTCAGATGCTCATTGGTCATACGAATGTCTCTCCTTGCGGTCAAGTTGTATGCAGACTAACAAATTGATCTCCGAGTGACAGCCCTGATGTCAGACCGCGTTCCCTTCGCAGCTTCGTTTGTACGTAGCTACAGCAATCTGCTTCACGCCGGTTCTCATACTCGTACTGTCTCCCCGCCATTGTCTCTTAAGTGGCGAAGAAGCACCCCATAATTTCGCAAAGAAATAGCAAGAAGACAGATGATGCATCCGCAACATGTCGCGGTAATGGGTAATGCCTGGGGGACTCCCCTCTCCACACACACACACACACACACACACACACATAACGTTAGCACATGTTCGCAATCAGTGGCGTGCAGACAGCATGCAGCATATATATATATATATATATGTGTGTGTGTGTGTGTGTGTGTGTGTTATAAGCTGGGAAGTTCGTAGCTAAATTGGCAACAAGTTCCTTAACAGTCGTCTCCTTTAAAATACAGGAAAGCAACATTTACTGTTCATCGAGCTGTGACACTTAGCGCCAGTATGTTGCTGACAGGCAAGCTGATAAAGTGCTGACTTCATTCTGATATCTCGGCTTATAGCTTAATATTGTCACTACCAACCGTGTTGAGGAAAAGGAAATGTTATCCCCGTACACGTCGTAAAGACGTAGGGAGAAGTGGAGTTACAGCTCCACGTATTCTTAACTTAGGCCATAGATGGAGATGAACGGTCCGTTTCAAACTCCGGCCGCTCTGCCTTTGGGAACCCCCCCCCACCAGACATAGTGGATAGGAGGACGAGTGGGCTCCAGAGGGGATCAGGTTAAGGGAAATCTCCATTCTTCTCTCGGCAATGGAACACTGCTTATCCAGCCCACAGCCAGCCTCTAGTCATGTTGACTACTGATGAGAACTGTGTAGGGTAAAATNTGCATAATGAGGAACTTCATAACTTATACTCTTCACCAAGTATAATCAGAATGATGAAATCAAGGAGGTTGAGACGGGCGGGACATTTGGTACGAACGGGGGCCAGGAGAAATTCATATAGGATAGTGGTGGTAGAAAAACTAGAAGGAAAGAGACCACTAGGAAGACCAAGACGTAGGTTGGTGGTCAATATTAAAAGGGATCTTAGATAGATGAGATGGTATGAACTGAATCGATCTGGGTTACAATAGGGACCAATGAAGGGCTCTTGTGAACATGGTAATGAGCCGTCGTGTTCCATAAAATGCTGGGAAGTTCTTGAGTAGCTGCACAACTGGCAGCTTCTCAAGAAGGGCTCAGCTGCGTGAGTGAGTGAGTCAGTGAGCAGCTTTTAAATAAATTTTGTTTCTCTGTAATAGTTGCTGACTGATAAATTAAGTACAAATCCACGAAAACGTGAGGGTGTGGAAGCGTAACTTCATACATTCTTAACCTCGACCTTAGGTTGAGATGAGTGGTCAGCCCCCCCCCCGCCGCTGCTTACTGCTGCGGGAAGAGCCCCCGATACCCACCAACAGGAGGCTGAGTTTGCACCATGTCTGAACGGTGTGGAGAAGACAGTTATCTATCCCTGCTTATAGACGATCCCCGGTTCTCCGGTCATCCAATCCGTAAGCTAATCAGTTGTAGTGAATTGCAGGTTATTGCACAACACTGTTTCACTCAGAACATTATAGCGTTGGAATTTCTGAAGATTCCACAGCCAAGATTTTGAGATCTTGTAGGCGGATACCGACGGATGCAATATGTCCTGATGGTGCGTGTCATCCTGCAAGGAGACACGGTGACACAACCTGCATTAGAGTCTGAATCAGGAGGATGGGTTTGAATTGTTAGCAGTTTGAAGTAAGTAACGGCCAGTTGCTGGGAGTGAACCTCACTTAAGAGAGTCCCTAACTCGGACCAAGTTTGTACCAAGTACGTCCTCAGTAAAGGCGCACTGTGCTACAAGCCGGAAGGTCCTGATGCGGTGATTTGATTTTTCAATTGACCTAATCCTTCCAGCCGCACTGTGGCCCTGGTGTCGACTCAGCCTCTAACAGAAATGAGTACCAGGAATCTTCCTGGGGGTAAGCGCTGCCGGTGCGTAAGAATGACAACCTTGCTGCCATCTGTCAGCCGATTGTCTAGAAAATGTGGGAGCCTCGACGTCTCACACCCCTATGCGCCTCAACGGCCTGTTACAGGGATAGCTTTACGTTTTTAGGTCCTCAGTGACGGGACACGACGGTTCCACCAAAGTAACCTGAACTCTTCAGCAATATGTCGGTAGCCAGCCCGTCACTGTTGCCCAGTAGCCGTTACTGAGCCAGTTGCGGACACAAACTCTACAATAATCTGTAAACGAGATGTTATTGCAACCCACATAATGGATGAGGGGGCGTTATTGCCCGTTACAACCCTTATTAGAAGTGGCAAGATGATTCTGTGCATAAGCAGCTTCTAAGGACCCCCATTTCGCTCCACTTCAATCCCAGATTCGTCATTTATCTTCATGACGTTCCCTCATCACAACCCATCGCTTCGGTTTGTGCTAATGAAATACATGTATGCCTGTCAGTGATGTTTCCAATAGCATGGCGCGGCTAAGGTGTAGAGTCGTGTTTTTTGCTGTTGACCGGTGTAAGCCGAAAGCGCACTGGATCTCATTAAGGATCCTTTAAGGATTGGTATGTGGATTACTTGTCTTGGCGTTGTGAGGACTTTTCTTTTTAATTTTAATAGGTCACTCATGATATTTTTGGTACTTTCTGAGGCAAAATAATTGTAAAGCTATCTCTGTAACAGGCCGTGGAGGCCCATGAGGTTGTGAGACGTCGAGGTTCCCACATCTTCTCTAGAAAATCGGCTCACACTTTGCGTTAAGTCCGTAAGCCTTACGCACGGGCCGCTCTTTACGCCCCAGGAAGATTACTTGTAGTCATTTCTGTTATAGGCTGAGTCGACCCCAGGGCCATAGCGCGGCTGGAAGGATTAGGTCAAAAGAAAAATTAAATGACCTCATATAATAAAGATCACACACACGCTACTTACCTGGTCATACTGTCTCTCAGGTGAAGCTCTGCTGTCACGACTGAAAGTCGAAGCTCATCTCTCATGAATAAAACAAATGACCAATCTTAAACCGTCTCCTTTATACAGAGTGTACCAGGAGGTCATAGTGTCGGTCATTTTAAGCAAAAAAGTGTATATGTACATTGGTCCTATTTTAAACGGTATTTTTAACTGTACAGTTCCAAAACTGTTGATAAGAAAGCTATATTACGTACTGTTCAAGTGACAAAGTTGGTACAGTTTACCCAGTACAATACATTTTCGATGCACTTTGCAACTCGTGTGAGGTCATGGCCTGTTGCTCGTCTGAGTGCATCTTTACGTACTACTGCACTACTGATCTACTGACCATACCGATGGCGTAGTTATTAATGAGTTTAGCACAGGAACAACTTTATCTGTACCTTATTTTTTCCTCTTCTTTCCTTCACTCTAGTTTTTCTCACACGCTCTCAGATCCTTTAGTAGTTCTTGTGAAGGGCTTTAAAGGAAATGGTGCATTGTGTGTTGCAGATTCACTCAAGGATTTGTTGACGTTCGGGAGAGGGAGAAGAATTACCGTCGAGGGTCCAAGGATCAGGGCAGAAGCCTTATGAACCTGCACAATAACGAGGCTGGCAGGAGGGTGAGTGGATGGCCACGGTCTTCTCTTTGTGCATCGGTTTCATGCAGGTCAGGGACATGTCTTGGGACACGGCGTAGCTCAGTATAATGCCCATGCTATGGAATGCATGACAGAGTCCAGACGAGCTCGGGGACACACTCTGACTCGTATGTAATAGTTAATGTGGGCTCCTACTCCAGTGGTAAAGCGACCAGGTGGTGAATTGCCAAATTAAGAATACATGGAGCTGTACCTCCACTGCTCTTCTTGCTAATGTGAGGTAAATTTGTCCTCGTCCTTAACTAATTAACCATTACGTCATGAAGAGGTATTGGAGGATTGGAAATATAACTCTATGCATTCGGAACCTTGATATTAGAGGGAGGTGAGTTGTGAGATGCACGTCCCGGCCGCTTGACCCCCGGAAATAGAGCTTCTGGTTTTGATAGAATATGAGGATGGTTGGGCCCAGAATCGTTTTGGACGCTGTGGAGATGAGAAAAATCTGTTGTCTCTGCCGAGAATCGAACACCGATTTCTCGGTCGTCCACAACGTAGACCGTCGTTGTGCCTACTCAGCTATCATGGTGAGGTGGTGAATTAAGCACGGGCAATCAGAGGGCTTCCGTTTGGGTGGGGGGGCGTGTGAAGCGAGTTAAGTACGTAACATATGAAAGTTTGTGTTTATACGAGTCTGGCCCACAGGTGTGCTTCCTCTCCGCACCCTTTTGGATCCCCCACACTTTGCCCCGCTCATCTAGGGTCTGTCGGTCCACATTCCTTCCAGCCAGCTCTGCAGCAATCACGCATATTGTGTAGCAGAGACACGGTCTGGGCGCATGGGGGGAATGAAAGGCGCATCCATACGTTGTTCGCAGCGACAGGAAAACCCCGTACACACTGCGCAGGTAAAAGTAAAAATAAAATTTTCCCTGTGCTTAACTAATTAAGCAGTATGCCATGAAGACGTATGGGATAGTGGATGTATAGATGCACGTTTTCTTGACCTCGGCACTAGTTCCAGGTGAGCGGTCAGCATCACGCCTCGGCCGATTTACCCCCGGGTAAATAGCCCTCGGTACCCGTTTGATAGAAGGCTTGGCGGACCCCAGAGCCGGTCTGGACGACGTGGAGAAGAGAAAATAATTGACCCTACTGGGACTCGAACTCTGATCCCTTGGCCGTCCAGGAGTCGTTATATCGACTGCGCTGTCCCGGCTCCTCGCTGCGCAAGTAACGATGGAGCAATTGTCTCTCGTTGACTGCCAGCAACGTGAGTCACACTATCACGGTTCATGAGATGGCATTTCTTGCAGTGGACCGAAATCCGTGGTACTTTAACAGCAGTTTACTTAATGATGACATAAGGAACACCACCTACACAGTGTTTCCATAAATGATTGTTTGCGGTTTTAATGATAGCGTGAAACTGCAAAATATATAGCTGCGGGAAGTTAGTATAGCGATGGGCTACGGTCTGGACGACCGGGGTTCAATTCCCGGCAAGAGTTTTTCTTTGTATCTTTCACAGTTTCCAGCCCGTTTCTGGGGCCCACCCAAACTTCTGTCCACTGGAAACGGGGCGCGCTTTCCCCGGCAGTAAAGCGGCCGGGGCATGAAGTTGACCATATACCTCAATCTAGTGCCGAGGTCAAGAAAACGTCGGTCTGTATATCCACTCCACCATACGTCTTCATGGCGTAGTGTTTAATTTATTAATGAATTAAGCAAAGGTAAAGGTAAAGCTGTCCCTGTGCTTAACTAATTAAGCACTACGCCATCAAGGCGTATGGGGGATGTATAGATCCACATTTTCTTGACCTCGGCACTAGTTGGAGGTGAGTGGCCAGCTTCACGCCCCGGTCACCTTGTCCCCAAGGAAAGAGCTCCCGGTACCTGTTGGATGGACCTCAGAGCCAGTCTGCACCACGTAGAGGAATCAAGTCCGTTACGAATAACCCCGTGACATCTTATGACTCGATGTTAATGAATTGGAAAGAAGGTGGACGGAAGCCTCTGTGACATAATTTGAAGTACTATCCTAGCATCTGCCTGAAGGGAGTGAAGAAATTTACCAAGAACTTCAGTGGGAATAGTCTGTCATGGCCGGGGTTTGATCCCAGTACCCCTCGAATGCAATTGTTGATTCTGTAGCTGGAGGTAAAGTTGTCTACCTAATTCATACCCTAAGAATGCTTCTACCCCATACGTCTTCATGGCGTGGTGCTCATTTAACCGTAGAAACTTTCTTTTTCCTTGGCACTACAGCCCCAGTGGGCCTAGGCCTACCTCCATGAACTTCTCCGTTCACTTCGGTTTTTCTAGATCTTACACATTCGGTAGGACTCCTTGGGCGGGTGATCAGCTCGTCGCAAGGCCTCTACCTGTATACAAACACAGAAAAACGCACGCTCACACAAACTAAACATCCATGCCCTGAGTGGGATTCGAACCCACGATCCCGGTTTTCAAGCGAGCGAAGACAGTACATGCCTTAGACCGCTTGGCTACCGTGACCGGCCCATAGAGACTTTAGGTACAGATTTTCATTATCGCTGATGCAAGAGGGATGTTGTCCTGTAGACCTGAATGTGCTCTACCTCAGGCATGTTGTGTGGAGTCACTTCTCATACCGAGTATTTCATCTCAGTTATCCTAGCAAGGACGAACCTGGCCACAGAAAAGACAGGACAAAAAGAAACGAAAAGTAGAGACAGATGGAAATGTAGACAGGGACGTGGGTCTTAAGGAGAAAGAAATGTTATGTATGGCAGGGCTCCTATGTCAGTGTGTCACACCTAATTAAAGTCTCTCTTATTCAGTTGTTCCCCTACTGCATTGTGATTTACCGTTTATCACCAAGTAAAGGGCTGTGTGATCATTTGTCTTCAGCCGTGGCATTCTACAAAGGAAAGGCTGGACGCGGTGCAGTTTCCATAGCAAGAATCTCTTTTAGAGGATTTTAGAAAGTTACTGAACCGGAATAAATGGATTATATTCCTTCATTTTCGTAGAGTGGTATTTTGTGTTGCCTGTAATGGACTCCGACAGTGAAATGATAATCAGGGACACCGAGAATTTGCTATAGGCCGTTTGAAAACGCAGTTCCTCTGCCGAAAGGAAAATTTGACTGGATTGCCGTTAGGTTGTGTAACAATCGATTTTAGTCACGTAATACGTAATTGGGGCATGTACTGTCTTCGCTTGCTTGGAAACCGGGATCGTGGGTTCGAATCCCACTCAGGGCATGAATGTTTAGTTTGTGTGTGTGCGTTTTTCTGTGTTTGTATACAGGTAGAGGCCTTGCGACGAGCTGATCACCAGCCCAAGGAGTCCTACCGAATGTGTAAGATCTAGAAAAACCTAAGTGAACGTAGAAGTTCATGGAGGTAGGCCTAGGCCCACTGGGGCTGTAGTGCCAAGGAAAAAATAATACGTAATTGGAATTTATTTTTAGTTGTTTATCTTGCACCATGCAATAATAAAAAGATTTAAAATTTAATCCTTTTTTAAAATTTCTCACTGCACTTACATGTTTCGGCATACTCGGCTATCATCATCTGCACTGAAATTCTGGGGGATTTACAGTGTTCTTAAATAAAGTCAATGTAGTTCCTCCTCCTATGCACACATGGATTGTCTTTTTTCGGTACGCCTGCTGTCTATGAAGTGTGCAGGTAATAATTCAATACAGACGTTCAGTATTTCATTGATTTTAGATTGAACTAATTAGAGTAGCATGCTTTGTTGGAAATGAATTTCCTTTAATCATTATTAGTGAAGATGGTTAAGATAACAACGATAAATTTTGACTTAATTGGTCTATTTTTAAAGTTTAATAATAATTACAATTTCGAACGCCAATAACTGAACCAATGTATGAACACGTGCGGGACCCACAATGTTGTCACATGATATTCATGTGAGAAATAATTTATTTCGTAAAGAGATCATGTCTTTGTGAAGAAATGTCGTATCCTTCCACCAGAAGGCGCTGACAGTTTCGGTGAACACTGGACTAAAACGCGAAATTGTTGGCGACGGTAGGTATCAACGTTGCAGTATTATGGGTTGTGACCAGGGATAGAATTGAGGGGTAGATGCAGACACATGTCCTTTGCTTAGTTCCTGAGCGCTTCATTTCGAGGAAACCATTGCCAGTACCTTAAGACGTACCTCTCTCCCAATAGCGATGCGTCGAGGAACGAATTCTACATGTTAATAATTTTCATTTAATGCACGTATATGCTGGTCATTCCCTCGGAGCTTTTCTGCCGGTTTGCAGTGTCTGCGTATTTCTGACTTCAGGCTTCTCCCTAGTTCTGAACTGGAGCGTCTGCCTAGTTCTGCAGTGGAGCGTCTGCCTATTCTGAACTGGAGCGTCTGTTAGTTCTGAACTGGAGCGTCTGTTAGTTCTGAACTGGAGCGTCTGCCTAGGTCTGCAGTGGAGCGTCTGCCTAGGTCTGCAGTGGAGCGTCTGCTTAGTTCTGAAGTGGAGCGTCTGCCTATGTCTGCAGTGGAGCGTCTGCCTAGTTCTGAACTGGAGCATCTGCCTACTTCTGAACTGGAGCGTCTGCCTAGTTCTGAACTGGAACGTATGCCTAGGTCTGCAGTGGAGCGTCTGCCTAGTTCTGAACTGGAACGTCTGTCTAGTTCTGAAAAACAATTTCTACCTCTTAATATGGCGAGTAATTTGGTGATTGGGAACCAATTTTTGGAGGAGCAAACTTCCTCCATCTTTAGGGTGGAAGAGTGTGTAATTTGGCAGAAAAATACCAACGTTTCTGAGGAACCTGCTGCCTCCATCTTCAGGATAGGAGAATTAGTAGATTATTAGACAGCTGCCAACGTTTCGGAGGACTCTGTTGCAGCAGTTTTCAAGGTAGAACAGTAAATAGTTTGGTAAATAGGTATCAGTGTTTCGAAGAAGTCGTCTGCCTTGAGCTTCAGGTAGAATAGTGGATGGTTAAGTACCCGTAGATAGCTGCCAGTGTCTCGGAGGAATCTGGTGCCTTCATCTTAAGGGCAGAAGATTGAATAGCTTGGCACCTGTTTACCAACTGCATTAGGTTACGTACCAGAAAACCTTCACTGTGAGCACCTGAGAGTACATACACATTTCCTGTGATTCAGAGATCCATAATTTAGGCTACATTTCAATACGTTGTTTAAAACGTGAAGCCAGAACAAAATTCTGCAGGTGTGCACTCAGAAATTTGGAGTTAATTGTTAGTAACGATGTGAGACTTTCACAGTAATACACCAGTTTAATGTTTATTTGTGTTTCATATTTGCATCCTTCCATTCGGCGCTTGACTTGAGGAAAACACGTGAAGGACGTTCCTTGGTCACTGTCATGTTCTTCGCTCTTCAAATATACGCCTACCTCCCTTAAAGGACAAGGCTCCGAACTTCTTGGCCCGTGTAACATTCGCTTCTTGTACTGAGTGTAAAATATAAGTGAAGGCCTCATATTGTGGGTGTTCAGGAATCTGAATTGGACCTGACACACAACCAGATAATTTTCTTGGTGTCCCAGTAGTGCCTTAAAGTAGGCCATGGCTGTTCCTAATAATGCTTTATTCATTTTTAACCTATCTTCCATCAATATCCTTACGTGTCACCTGACACTTAATCCCATCCAGCTTTAAAAGTGTCTGTGCTACCGCGGGGTTCTGTGTATATTGAGGTAGTTTATTTCGAATCTATACTACGGGCCAGACGGCTTAGGGGTTGGAGTTCGAATCGCGTTAGGGACAGAATTTTTCTCTCTCCACTTTGTTCAGACTTGCTCTGGGGCCAACCGACGTTCCTGTCCAAAGGATATTTGGGGTTCTTTCCCCCGGGGTAAAGTGACTCGGATGTGAAGTTCCATTCATTAAATAATGCCGAAGTCAAGAATACGTGGATCTATACATACACTCGCCCATACGCTTCCAGGACATAGTGTTTAATTAGTTAAGCACGGGGCACCTTACTGAAGTTGTCTCATCGTTTGACCCGAACTTTATATGGAGTTTGTGCTTGAAACAGTAAGAAATTTGTTGGATTTGAGGGTCGCCTTCTTGCTGGTTTCTTGCTTGGATTACTCTTCGATCCTGAAGATGGAGGCAGTATGTCCTTCCGAAACGTCGGTAGACTTCTACCGGACTGTACGACGTTACACCCTAGAAGGCAGTAATCTTCATCATCATCATCATCATCATCATCAGTAATCTGTCAGACGACAGGTCCACAGTCTCTTCCAAAACAATTCCTCCACTCCCTCACATGACAGTATCCTCTTCTGTCCCCAAGGTCATCCAGCATCTTCTTACGTTCTTCCTCGTCTTCCTCACTTCTATCCGCCCCTCTGTCTTTCCTTCAATAACTTCTTTTAGAAGGCAGTTTCTGCGTAAAACATGACCAATCCAATTAGCCTTCCGTTTTCTTATTTCGTGTAGGATATTCCTCTGCTCACTGACTCTAATTAACACTTCTTCATTTCTCATATAATTGGTCCAACTGATCTTCTCCATCCTTCTCCAACACCACATTTCGAAACTTTCCAGATGTTTCTGATCTACTGCCCTAAGTGTAATCTTCATAGCAAGAAAATTCTCTATAAATTGCATTCTTTCTTAAATTATATTCAAAGACATTTTGTTCGGACACTCGTTCTTCTGCTTTGAAAATGATGGCTGCGCGTTGGCAAATTTCTGTCAGACCAGATGCTTCACGTCCTACAAGACATCGACCTTCAAAATTATATGTATTTAGGAAGTGTTAATGGCATGAGAGCTCTATGCCTGCACTCTCCCATATGTGTTCATGGCATTGTGCTTAATTAATTAAGCACAGGGACAATTTTACATTGTTTACCTCAATTACGTGATCTCTACTATAACCATTGCTCCTTTTTGCGGAAATTTTGTACGGTCATTTCATCGCTTGAAAGCCATGAATTCGGTTCCGTAGTTAATTGAGTGTACACGTCAGTGTATTGTGTATATCATGTCGCTTCCAGGGACCGAGCCTTTGTCATGGCTGCCTTCACCAACTATCCTACGGTGTAATATATGGCATGCACTATCATATGCGTCTTCATTTAGCGCATTATCTATTGTCCGTCCGCTCGTACAGATATTCCCTGTTTTGCTAGCAACGTCTGATCATGAATTAGGGTTTAATTTATATTGTGTAGTGTTCTGACTGGACGCTAAATAGTACCTCCACAGTGAACATAACGCAGCAGCAGTGTGGCTCTCAGAATAAGACATAAATACAGCTATTCTGCCGATCTCAAATGCCAGGTCTATATATCCTTGGCGAAAAAAATTACTATCTAGTAGATAACAATCCTGCTTCATAATCGGAAGGTCCCCGATTCAAATCTTGGCCCGGCGACCGGATATCCTGACAGATCTTCCGTGGTATTCCTCACTCCCTCCAAACAAATTCAGGGATAATACATCAAATTAGGCCATAGCCTCTTCCTTCCACATCCCGCCCCATTCATTAATCACCCAGTCATTCGACACTACAAAGTCTACTTTTCAAGAAGAATTCGAAACAGAGATAGAAAGCGCCCAAGATCTGACGTTCTCACTGCGGCGAATATGCAGATTAATACTGTGGCAGGTAGACCCGTTGCTGGACAACGACCGCGTGATAGACAACAGTATAGTGGCGGTTGCTAGGAAAGGACCCGCAAGCAGCAACAAAGGAATGGTGTTTCTACGCGATCCGTGAAGCAACAAATGAACAGCTACAGGGTAACGGTGTTTTCTGGGCAGTGAGTTAGTTGTGGGACAGTCGTCAGCCAGTAGGAACGTGAGCATAGAAGCAGAGGACATTGTTGGGATCCATCACCAGGAAGCGACTCGTAAAGACACAACAGAGTGAGAAGACTTAGCACATGCTGTAGTGAACTGCAAAGTGGGTGAATTAGCGATAGCGCTATAGTTACCTGTAGTTACGAACTGTAAGTGTTCAGTAAATCCAATTACCAATCCAAACCCCGTCTATAGTCACTCTATCACGTGACAGTCTTCTGGGATGACACCATGCATTCTGATAATATAGTTACCCGTGTTTCGGAAGGACCTGCTGCCCCCGTCTTCAGAATGACAAATTTTACCGTGTTGTATCTAAAATCTTCGAATTACTTTTTGTCATTAGTAAACCTACAGCCTGATTTACGACTTCCTGTAAATTAAACTGAAATTAACCCATGATGGCCTTCTTTCGCATGTTTTATCCTTCCAAAAGCCATATAATATCTACCAGACAACACGTCATCACATTATGAAGGCAGTAGTGTTCAGAACATATGTCCGGCCGTACGTAGACATGCTTGTTTAATTTGGAGAGCTATTAAATGTACTGTGGGAGCCGGGTTAGCTCAGTTGGTATAGTGACGGGCTAGGGACTGGATGAGTGGGGTTTCGATTCCCGGCAGGTGGAGGATTCTGGTAACGGTGATCGAAACCAGCTACTTCTAACCGATCGATCTGGGTACAGTCCCATCCTAGCGCCTAATGACTGCAAAGGACTCAACTTGGGAACCTCGTGTGTATCAGATGCCAAGATAATGACTACGCTCCCGCGTACCCCAAAGCTGTCCCAGAGCTTAATCAAGCACCGCTCCATGAAGACGTGGGGAGTGGAGGTATAGCGCCACCCTTCTTGATTTTAGCACTAGATGGAGGTGAGTGGTCAGTTTCACGTCCCGGCTGCTCCACCCCCGGGGAAACACTCTCCGGTACCCATTGTACAGGAGTCTGAGTGGGCCCCCTGCAATTGAGAAAAATATCTTGCCCCTACCGGGAATCGAATCCTGGCCGTCCAGTCCGTAGCCTATCGCTATCCTGGCTCAGTTATTGGAAGGACTGAGAAAACTCTGTCTCGAAACCGAGGTGAGAACCCGGGACCTCCATAATATGGAGCAGACGTGCTATACTCTTAACCGATGTTCGATAATGAGAAAAATCTGTAGGATTATTAAGTGGACAGCGTTGGACTCCATTGTTTGAGTTATGAATTTATCGAACGTACACATATTAAAAGGCATTTGGTTTAGCGTTTCTTATGTTGGTCTCCATTGTATACAAATGTGCGCGCACAGTGTTTGTGGACGCACTTGTTGGCCGTCACCTTGCTCCAGTGTTTATTCTACTTGGAACAATATAGACAGCGATGTTTCTAGTTTACTCTCCCCCCCCCTCCAGGCTATTGTAAGGACTCCTCCTTTAAAAATAAAAGAGTTTTATGCATAATGCATGTGGACGTGTGAAGGAGACATCAAGAGCTTGCAGGAAGACCTCCCAGCTTTCGGCCATGATGTCATCTTGGTGGCTGCCCCTCTGAAGGATATCTTGCTGAAAGCATTCCCCTACTCTTCTCCCTAGTTCAGTTCCAGGGGAAGGCTTTGTGTGTTGGACAAAACAATGGCACTGAACAGGGGTATGAATAACGGGGTGATTAATTGTACACAGTCTGTTCAGACTTTACAAACAGTGGCGCAAGTACCACGTAACAAATATGTGTGTGACTATAGACGGGAGTTTTGGATAATTGGATTTATTGACTGCTTACAATGACGTGACTGCAAATAACTACAACACTGTCACTGATTTCCACACTTTACAAATCACTCAAAATCTTTCCCAGCCTGCAGTGTCTTCACTAGACGTTTCCTGGTAACGGCTTCTAACAATGGCTGTTTCTCTTCTTGCAGGCTCAAGTCCCATCTGAATGGCGATTCCCAACTGAATTACTCTTGATTCAGTTGTCCTTATAACCTTTTTGCAGAGACCGAGAAAACAGTTCCTCTGTTGTATGTTGATTCGTTGCCGTGGGAACCTGTTTGATTGCAGTCGTTACCTAGTGACGGGTCTGCACGCTACAATATATTTAAATAATATTTAATATTGCCACTTGTGGCAGTAGGTTAAGGTACCTCCAGTGTGTCCCTGAGAGTCGCAGAATTCGACGAAAAGTTAACCCCGTTCTTGTTGGTATGACTTGGCCACTCTGTCACTGGGTAACATAAATGCAGAGACTTGGCCCTCCAGGGTGGGGGTTGGTCGCAAGGCTGACGACCTTGCTCTGCAAAAAAATTACTTTTGCGTAATCCAAAGAAGTGAAAACAGGATGCACCCTGGCAGAATTTGCTAAGGAAGGCTGTGTGGCTCAAACAGGGCTGTTTTGCTAAATATTTAAT
The DNA here is from genome assembly GCF_002891405.2 of Cryptotermes secundus. Lineage (NCBI taxonomy): Eukaryota > Metazoa > Arthropoda > Insecta > Blattodea > Kalotermitidae > Cryptotermes > Cryptotermes secundus. Next base: position 284,054 of record NW_019731266.1, on the reverse strand, counting down.
ATTTACCTGTAAATGGTACAATTAGCATTAAACAACTCACTTGACGTACACAAATGTTTAGTACTTCGCTGTAGTTAATAAGTACACATGCAAGTATGTGTACGATCCTTGCGTCGACTCAACCTCTAACAGAAGTGAGTACTTGGCATCTTACTGGGGTTAAAGGACGGCCGGCGCGTAAGGCTGACAATAATATTTGGTGCAGAATTCAAATTATTAAGTTTTCTCCGGCCTCTTTCTTCCTTCCCTATCGGCCCTACACATTATTGCCAGCAACCTGTTCTCATACACCCTCAATCTGTGTTGATACACTAGCGTGATAGACCAAGCTGCCAGTTGCTCAGCTACTCAAGAATGTCCCAACGTTTTATAGAACCCGACGGTTCATTACCATGTTCACAACAGCCTTCCACTGGTCTCAATCCTGATCCAGATCAATCCAGTCCATACCACCCCAACCGATCTCTCATTGATCCATTTTAATATCATCCTTACGTCTAGGTCTTCATAATTTTGTTGTCTTCCGGCGTTCCCACCACAACGATATGAGCATTCCTTTTCACTTCCATGCGTGCTACATGCCCTGGCTATATAATCATCCTTGACTTTATATTTTCCAAGAATACAAATTTTGAAGCTCCTCATTATGCAGTTATTTTCGAGCCTCGAGCTATTTCATCCATCTTTCGTCCAGATATTCCAAAGAGGGCTGAAAATACAAAACAATAGATAACTTACGCCTGTATGCAATAAATAAACATCTATACAACTGAACGTAAGAGCCAGAAGGGACGCAGCTGGATGATGCGTGGTTTAGACTATTTAACGACGGTACCTGTAATGACTGGATTATAGTTAATGATTAATTAAAAAAAAAATAAAATTAAATTCGCTTAGTGGGGGGTGGAGTCCAACTGGGTCCACTCGGCACGGCGGCCACTGATTGGCCTATTGTAGCCTGCCCCGGGTGATTATGATGATGGGGAATTTGGTGGAATGAAGATTGGCAGGGGAAACCGAAGTACTCGCAGAAAACCCGCCCCAGCACCACTTTGTCCACCACAAATCCCACCTGACCAGACCCGGGATCGAGCAATTAAAAAGAAAGAAGGAAACGGCCATGACCTAATTTAAGGTACCATCTCCAAATGTACCCTTAAGGACTGAGAAAAACCGCGAGAAACCTCAGTCAAGATAGTCTTTGTCCCGGCCAAACCTCTACGAGGACAACCCCCCCCCCGAGTCGGTACCCCGTGAGCCAACTTACTCATTTGGTGGATGGAATAGTTCAGTCCTGTGCACCTCTGTTGAATTTAGACATCCCTGTTCAGTACGGCTCGGTTGGTCCCCTCTGCACACAGTTCCCAGTTGAAGATGCGAGTGCGCAGTCGCGTGTGTAGCTAGGATCTCCCAAAGAAGTAACACCGGGAGAGCGATGCTGTGTAGTGATAGGACTGGAGGACCCTCATGTTCTCCGCTGCCTGCTACACAGTGGGTGTTGCAACAGGACTACACCATGCGCGGTTTCGTTTCCTGAAGTTCTTATCTGCAGAAGTGAGTGACTGAATAATGCACTGACTTAACTGATAACTATTTTGAGTGACGGACAAACAAATACTGACTGAACAATTAGCAGATTGATTGAATGACTATACTCGTATACCTGGCTGACTGACTGACCAGCTGAGGGACAGATTAAGGGATGCACTGGCACAAATGTTTACCTACTGACTGACTGACTGACTGACTAACGAGATTGTGCATCACTGAGCTGGCTGGAACGAATCTGACTTGTGTTGCGGAAGGTTACCGAATCGAGTCACGGCCACGGTACTGTATAGACTGAAGTTTTGCGTGATTTTATTTAGTTCCTCTAGGCAAATTCTATGGTAATGCCACAAACTTTACTACAACCGCTTCCCTTCATATCCTTTTAAAATCTATATTCATTACTATCCTAACATTCGGCGACTAACCGCCTGCGCTATGGCACGGCCATCCGGGTCTCTGTGATTAACACAGTAAAACGAAGAAGGCCACATTAGTATGTTCGCAGTAGGCCCAATTATTTCCTCTCTGCCCATAATCATCCATAAATCCCACCCCATTGACACCTCCTCCTTCCCCAGCAGCGCTACAGTGGATCACTTTTTCCCTCCACTAATTACGTGTTTAATGAAACATTTAGCGTCTGCCAACATCACGTAAAGAAACGTCCCCTCCGTAATATATCCCGAGGGGAATTGTATGCTGCTTTATTGTCGGGGATACATAAGTTTGTGGAGGGATGAGGGAAGCCAATTCCAGTGAAATGGAAGTGAGAGGGGGGGGGGCGGTGTTACGAGACAGTGGAGAGAGTTTCTGTTGCGTTGCGTAGTAAACGTCACGTTACTAATAGAAAGTTGGAACACATGGAATGTTCTTCACCACTACCATAACTAACAAACTATCTCTCTGACCCCATGGAGCTGGGCCTTTCTTCAGAAACCGCCAGTTGCTCAGCTACTCAAGAATGTCCCAACATTTTATGGAACCCCTTATATTGTGGTAGATCGTTACCGACCTTACGGAGGAACGTACTGCCTCCAACTTCAGGGGAGAATAAGGTAAGAGCGGAAAGATGTGGTTTCTTTTTACTTATATTGGTACATTTTCCCACGCTTCGATCCTGAAGATGAATGTGACATTTTCCTCTGGAACATCGGTAACAATCTACTACCAAACTACACTGTGTCACATCCTCGGAGACAGAAATTTTCACAGCCATTATCGTGAGAACCTGAAATCTCGCAATATAGCGTGTACAGCCGTTGCTATGAAATGACTACGAGCTAGGCTAGTAAAAACGGCCGTTTCTAGACAGCAGATCACTAAACATGTTCCCGCTAGAACGAATACGCAAGCAACAACATAGTTACTTTTTGAAACGGTGTTTTCTACCCGGTCCTTGCAAAGGGGTTATAAGGAAGACAATTTGGGGCGAGCCAGTTAGTTGAGATTTGCGTTCTGCAGGGGAGGCTTTGAAGAGATGGCGCTATAGTTGAGTTGACAGTTCAGTTGTGGGACATTCGCCGGAGAGTTACTACGTGAGCACAAGAGCTGCATAATCTGTATTGTTGGGAGCTGTTACCAAGCAACGACCAGTGAAGACACTGCAGGCTGAAGAAGACTTAGCTTTCAGTGATTTGTAAAGTGTGGAAATCAGCGGTGGCGCTGTAATTACTTGTAGTTCCGAGTCGTGTGTACAAGTAGTCAATAAATGCGTTGACCAGTCCAAATCCCGTCTGTAGTCACTCCTAAATCGTGACAATACGAAACAGTGCATGGAGTCTGAGGAACGTACGCCTAATTAATTGGCCTTCTGAGCTAACAATTCCGTGAACTGTTTGCTTACAAAGAGAGCGAACAGCATACGAATCCATCTGAGATGAAGCCTGGGGCCGCTCTTCCAGAGTGGCTTCATCTCGGATAAACTGCAATGAGATGGGTACATTTCACCCCTCAAGTAATTAAACTTCCCGACCATTGGACCCCCGACGCGGACAAGTGCTGGAGCAATTAGCTGTTCGGCGCGCCTCTCCAGTTACACGAGAAAGGCGACCGTTCGGATTACAAATTGGGGATTAGCGGCAATGCTAGATTGACTCGTAGCTCGCTCTTTAGTTCCCATGTTCTTTTCGTTTTCTCTGTCTTTTTATAATGTCATTGTTCAACGACGCTAATCCTCATGGCTGAAGCTGTAATGCTTGTGACTTGTATCGGGGGAAGTGAGTGGTTCGAACCTCGACCTGCGTACCGGGTATCCTGATTTATTATTTTTTATTGTTATTAGTGGGGTGGGACTAAGTCCCTTGACTGCGGCCATTACTGGCCTATTGTACCAGCCACAGATGATAGGTGAGGGTGACTGTGGAGCAATTGGTGGAATGAAGATTGGCAGGGGAAACCGAAGTACTCGGAGGAAACCTGCCCCAGCGCCACTTAGTACATCACAAATTCCATATGACGAGACCTGGGCTCGAAACCAGGCCGATGCGGTGGGAAGCCAGCGACTAACCGCTTGAGCTATGGCTAGGCCTCCTCCTGCTTTGGATATACGCGAATTTCCATGGTCTCCAGGAAAATATCTGGATGGTGTCTCAAATTTGCCCACAGTCATTTCCTTCCATACACTTTTCAATTCATTGTTGATCATCCCACCCTTCGACGCCGTATATCAGTGAGAGCGCCGTTGGATAAACTGCAAATAAATAAATAAATAAATATATGGGGTCTAAATATGCTCATGTTTCTTGCTTTTCTCCTTCCTGTGTTATTCCATTTTATATTTTATTCTGTTGTCATTCTTTTTTTTTTTGTATTTTACAGCTTCTTATTTATTTCTTCCTTTCTTTATTCCTCCTCTTTATCTTACTCTTTAGGAGCTGGAGTAGCTCAGTCGGTACGTGACTGGGCTGGACCAAAATGTACAAGATTTTTCAGTTCACGCGGGAGCATAAAATGCTTTTCTTTCCACCGGGACCAGAACCGCTCTGGGCCTATCCAGCGTCCTATTAATTGGGTACTTGGCTTCTTTGCAGTGAGGGGGAGGGGGGGGGCTTGAGCTGTAGGCTGACCACTCGATCCATCCAGTGCCTCGATGATCGTGTAGAGCTATACCTCCACTCCCTCATGAACCTTCTGTGCACTGTTTGATTAAGCACACGGACAACACTACGTGTTTGTGCTTTTTCTTTACTTGTCATGTGTGTCGTACTTTCTAAGAACCGTGTTATTTGCCTATTTATATATTTTTCCTTCACTTTTCCCCTTTTGTTTTCCTGTGCTTGTCTGTTGCCGCCTCTGTGGTCTAGTGGTCAAAGTTCCTGGCTACAGATCCTGAGGTTCCGGGTTCGATTCCCGGCGCTGACAGATTTTCTGAGAAGTAATGGGTTCTGGAACGAGGTCCACTCAGCCTCGTGAGGATAATTGAGGAGCTATTTCAAGGAATGAGCGGATCCGGTCTAGAAAATCGAAATTAACGGCCGTGGGGGATTCGTTGCGCTGACCACACGACACCATCTATCCGCTAAAGTTGGCACTAACTTCGCCGACAAGCTGCGGTCGCTCGGTCGGTATAGTTCATTTGCTGACTGCAGGCCACGGAGTTCTTGTCTGTTACCTATTTTCTTTTTCATTCCTTTTTCCATTTTTGTGTAGTCTACTTTATCAGTCGTCTGCTTAGATCCCATTTGTTCCTCAGTTCTTCCACATTCAGTTCATATGCAAAGCTATGTTATTACATTAAGTGTATTACCCAGATATGCTATCAATGACTGAATTCAGCTGAACTGTTTTACTCGCAACCCAGATTTTCATTAACACGACAGAATGAGCAGTACACCTCGGGCCGTATGCAGTAGAGGCACTGACACCCCAGGGCCCCAACCTCTCCACTGTGAACCCTGCTTCTCTCGCTAAATTACATTTATTCTCATCACCCTTTTGTAAGTACAGTTTACGTCTAATGGGGTGGTAAGGGGTGAGAAACAATTCTGTCAATTCGTGAAGTGATTATGGTGAGTGATATAGTCATTGCATTTCAACTGATCCGAGCAGGAACATGAATTTAAAATAGAGAAGGGGTGACATATTTGTATCGGAACAACCCCCTAGTAGGTCTGTTCATTTTCTTAAAGTCAATGAAGTTGATTAGATTGCAGAACTGTTCAGTTAGAGGGGTGGGTATATTGACTATGTAAACGTATTCAATCCATTTACTGCAAATATGGGGCAATCTACGAGGGCACAGTGTTCCCATATTGTATTAAACTCACAAAGCTACTAACGCGTTCACTTTCTACTTATCGCGTCTGCGCAGATTGAAGGCTCTTTGTGAAATGAAACGTCTTTGAGGGTACGTCGCAACTTGTGTAGGCAACTTTACGGAAGAAAAGCTTTGTGCGTGCAACGAGGTCTCCAGTTTGGTGATTTTGATGCTCATATGTTAAAAATACATACAATCGAATAAATTTCTGTCATGACGTAATTATTATCTGATGGTGACGTAATGTACAAGTATTTTAGACAGATCAGGTTAGGGATTGTTGTCACCGTAAGAGAAGATCTCGTTCTTCCTGTTCTGGGCATAGTGTATATCTCCGTGGTCGGTCTTTGGTGCTGTTTACATTGGTATCGGGTTTTGAAATAGAGATATTTTGTCAATTCTTTACTACTTCAGAAGAGTCTAGTATTTCGTTCGAAGACCATAAGTATTGTAGCGTGTAGAGCCGTTGATGTGCGACGACCGCGAGATATGCGAATATACCAGAGCCTTCTCTAGGCAACGGCTCTGTAAACACGTTCCCGCAGCAACAAATCGACCCTCAACAATGGAGGTACTGTTGGAAACGGGGTGTTTGTACGTGGTCCGCGCCGAGTTTTACGTCTCCAAGACAGTTGGGGTGACCAAGTTAGTTCTGTACGGGAGTCTATGAAGAGAGGACATGAGCGCATGAAGCTGAAGAATCTCCATTGTTAGAAACCGTTGCCAGGGAACGGCTAGTGAAGACAAGCTGGAAAAGGCTTAACGGGTGGTGTGGTGATTTGTGAATTGTGGAGATTGGGGCTGCTGCTGTAATTGTTAGTAGTTCCGATTCGTGTGTTAAAGTTATCAGTAAATTCATTTACCAATCGAAATCTCGTCTGTAGCCACCGATACACGTGACATTATTTTATTTCTCTGTCAGTTAAATATACCTTGTTCAGAAACCCTAAGAATTTCAGAATATTTTTGAATATTTTAATGGCCTTGTACATGCCGGTCAGAAGAAAAGATTTCCGTTCGGGCCTCAGTATCCTTCATGTTTTACGCTTTGGATTGTACAATAAGGAAACAGTTTTGATTGTTCTGTCTGGCCTCCTTGTCAGAGAACATACTAAATATTTATCTTGCAAATGAACACAAAATTTCAGGATAAAATCCTGACAATGGATATGATCCTGAGATTAGACCCGAAGGCCATTATTTTGTGAGCCAAACTGGATCAGTCAGTAAACTGCCTGGCTACGGGCTTCAGCGGCCGGTGTTCGATTCCCGGCAGGCAGAGCAAGAACTGTTTTCTTCGTCACCATATCCTGACCGTCTGTGGTACCCACGCTAACCCCTAATGTAAAGACTTCCCGATGCTTAAGCACTACGCCAAGACGTATAGCGGAGTGAAGGTGTAGCTCTACGTATTCTTGTAAGTAACCAAGACGACAGAGAAATCGGGTTAAATTTCTAGAAGAGGAAATATATTTCTTTCTTCTCCACAGCGTCCAGTCCGGCTCTGGGGCCCACCCGGTCTCCTATCCAGAGAGTAAAGCGACCGCGCGTGAAGGTGACAGCTCACCTCCACATCGAATCGACGTTAAAAATTCGTAGTTATACCTCCACGCCGGCATATTCCTTCATGGCGTTGTATTTAATACAGCAGTAGCGGAAGAGAGAGTGCTGTATGTGTGCTACAACGATTTTAGCCAATTGTCGGTACACAGAAGACAGAAATGTGCTGACCGTTAAGCACGGGCTACTGCAATTTGGCACAGCAATGAGGCGAGTTGCAATTTCTCAGAATTTCTGAGCTGATATTGTGATTGTTGTTGTTATTGTTGCTGTTGCAGGCGGTGATCAAGAAGTCGCGGGTGACATGCAAGTGTCACGGTGTCTCTGGGTCCTGCAGCCTCATCACGTGCTGGCAACAACTTGCCCCTTTCAGGGAGATCGGTGAGTGAGCGCTCTCGGCCTCAACATATTTCCTCATCTTCTTCTGTTTCGTGGTTATTTGTTCTCCTTCCCTTACTCCTAATTCGTAATTCCGTTCTCCTCTATAATTTCTTCCTTTCTTCCGTCTATTTCTTGTTCTCTTAATTTATTGCTTTTCTCTTCTTTATCATCTTCTCTCTCCTACATCTCCTCTCACGCCCTGTTCAGTTCATAACCCGTGTGGGTTTTGAGGTTGTCACACCGGTGGTTATGAAGAGTTCTATCTTCGGGGGTATGATGTCATGTAGTCCGTTGAAAGTCAGATGACTTCGGAGGACCATGTCGCATTCATCGTGAGGCTTGAAGTAGCATGAAGCTCTGTTTGCTACCTGCTTTGTGCTCGTTTCTTCCAGGGATTATTAATTGACCTTGAAGATGGATCCGATATGTTCCTCTGAAACGTCGGTTTTCTTTCAGATGACTTCACGGAGTTCTATCCCAGAAGATAAAAAAAAATTCTTATCCTGTTCTTAGTTTTACATTATCTCACTTCTAATCTTCTACTACTACTGCTACTACTACTACTACTACGATTGTAGCACTAAAATACCAAGAATAAATACTCTCCAGATGAAATGCAAACAGGATACTACTACTTCTTTCAGCGTCCGAAAAGCGTGCGTTGTAATTCCTTAATACACGGATTTCAACGAAATTTGGTGTTGGAGAGTCTGGCTCAGATTTGTAAGGTTTATACTCGTATAGGTCTAGTATACGCCCCCCTCCAAACTTTACCTGAACTTAAAAAAAAATATTTTTATAAAGGGCTGTCGGAATTTGAGTATCGTACGGAGTCTCGGAAACACCGTCGATAAAGTCCTTGTTTAAACTTCACCTTACGGACGCGCTATCGGGTATTGAGAATCGATTGTTCGTTCTTTACGGAGGCACGGAGCAGGTTGGCTCGAACGATAAACCTTCTATCGGGACACCGACTGCCTTGTCTGAGGTTTGTCGTAGCTCTCTAGAGTCCCTTAGACCAGTGTGTCCCAGATCTGCGAGCGACCCAGGGGTTCCACGAAGTAAAATTAGCGGTTCGGCAAGACAGTTCATGCCTTAGACCGCGCGGCCACTGTGATCTGCATCCTGTCAATCTACGCCACATAATTTGAGTTAGTACCAGCGTTATTAGATAAACCCAGCTCTTTCCTGCAGAGACTGAGGAAGGTCTGAACCAGGACCCCCCCTAGCACACTGCGACAAGCAGTGTTGCTGTATGAAACATGACGCAACAGTTACTCGCCGGCGCAGTGCCTCTGCTTGCGGTTATTGTGTCCGACGTGTTCCTTCGACCGCGATGTAAAGTTATCTGGGCTGCATGACAGCCAGCAGCGGTGGGTTGCTGTGGTAATTGCGGTGATGCGAGCGACAGGACAGCCTGCCCGTAGCCGGGACTCACATACCAAGGCGAAGGAAGGGACAAGAAAGGATGGCCATCGTCGTCATAATAAGGTGCCCCGGAAATAATTCCGAGGTGATGCGAATCCGTGAAATCAGAAACATTTTGTTGATTAATGACGGTCAGTAGTGGCTGAGCTGGTCAAAAAGTTCCTCTCCTTTCATTGAATCTGAAACTTCGTTATCGTGCACTGGTGATGATGGGGTGGTATGGAATGGATTGATCTGGCTAAGGATAGGGACCAGTAGAGGGTTCTTGTGAACACGGAAATGAACCTTCGGGTTCCACAAAATGCTGGGAAGTTCTTGAGTAGCTGCACAAATAGCGGCTTCTCAAGGAGGGCTCAGCTCCCTGAAGTTAGTTACTACTACTGCTACCATCATCACCTCTAAGATTAGTCCTGTAATTAGTTTTGTAATTAAGCACTATGCCATGAAGGCGTATGGGGGAGTGGAAGTACAACGCCACAGTGTTTTACCTCGGTACTAGTTGGAGGTGAGTGGTCAGTTCAACGTCCCTGGTACCCACTGGATAGGAGACTGGGTCGGCCCCAATGCCGACTGAGCTATCCTGGATCACACCATACTACTGCTGCTGCTGCTGCTGGTACTACTACTACTACTACTACTACTATACTACTACTACTACTACTACTACTACTACTACTACTACTGCTACTACTACTACTACTAACATCACCATTACGTTTGTAGCACCAAAAATACCAAGAACACATTGTCTCCAGATTAATTGCAAAGCAAGTGTGACCAATCGGATTGTACTGATGACATAATGATCATACACTTTCCTAAGAATTCTTTCAAAGGTGATCCATGCCATTCCTAATTCTTACAAACAGAAAATGTTTGTATATCCGAAACGGATTTTACAAACGACAATTCGCGAAGTTCATATCCACATTTACAACGGATATTGGATATGCATCTATTTAGGTTAAGACCGAAGAGCAATAAGCTGGAGAGTTATCAAGTTTTGTATGCACCTTGTTGTCCCAGTCCCGCTTCCCTGTACTTTATTGCCCCCCTGTCACAGAAATCACATCTGCCTGGCTTTGTAGTGAGGAAACTAGGGGCCCACATGACAGTTGTAAGAATCCAGTTGGTTTCATTCCTATAAAACCTCCAGGTTATGTCCATTTGATGACCTAAATTGGTCTTAAACCAGGGATTTGATCACGATAGAAGTCTGAATGGACTTCTAGCACAATATTATGGGCACTGGGGCACAGTTATCGAATTAATCCCTGTTGGGATATTGATGGGAGTTCATCTGTGGTTTAGAAGTGTGTGAAACATATTGTCACGTGTAGGAGTGAATCTCGACGGGGTTTGGTGATGGATATTGGATTCACTGCTCAGTTTAACACAGCTATTAATTACACTTAATTATAAGCGTCATTGCAGTCTAGAAAACCGAGATTAACGGCCGTGGGGATCCGTTGCGCTGATCACGTGCCACCCTCTATCCGCTAAAGTTGGTACTAACTTCACTGACAAGCGGCGATCGCTCGATCGGTATAGTTCGCTTGCGGACTAAAGCCACGATGTTTCTTTTTGTTTTATGGTAACGGGTACTCAGGCGGTAAGCGGCTAGAGCTTCACACTTCGGCCCCTGACAGCTTTGCTAACAGCGGTGTCAGTCTGGACGGAATTGAGGAAAGAGATTCTCCGTGACTCTGTCGACAGTCGAACCCGGGTACAGGCTGAAGTATTCAGGACGCTTACGGATGTTTGTTCCGGAACTCAGACGCAATTAGGCGTTGTTGCGTAACGCGTCGAACAGATCGAAACGTACCTATCCTTCGTGTTGGGGAGACTTTTCTAATTTGTTTTATGCCCATTTGTTAGAGTCATGAAGCAGTTTGAAAGACATAATCAAACTGGATGATACAGTGCTTCGCATCACAAGAGGCTGTATTGAAATCTGCATTTCTATTCAGTGATTCATAATTCGGTTTCCTGGAGCAGTCCTTTCTGTATTGCGACCATTATTATAATCATGCATTTCGAGACGTGACAAGTGAATGCGAGCTATGGTACTTGCCTCCAGCGCGTACAAATGTTCCTGGAACAGGGGTGGGAAACACTCGGCCAGTTCTCTCTCTTGTTAGAGATGTACTTACAGCAGCTACAGTTCACCAGTTGTTGGCAGCTCACGGCGTATGATTGTTGTATTTTCACTTCCTACCATCAGTAACTTAAGGTAGGTAAACATTAGAGACATCTTACATAGGGGTGTGAATGTCTATATGGTTACAGAGTTCCAAACAAGAAGTTCTGATAAGAACTTATCGTCTACTTTTCTTTGATGTTACACGGACCGCATAGAAAGCGACGCCTGTAACAATTCTTCGTTGCCGCTGGAACGTGTTTTCCGAGCTGTTTCCTAGTAATGAGAAGGGAATACACAAACAGACCCCTAGACTCTCCTTTGATAGAACACCGACCGCATAGAAAACCACGCCTCCAACATCATCATCATCATCATCACTGGCACGACAGCCCTTTGTGAGCCCTGGCCTTCCTCAGGATTGCTCTCCATTCTTCTCTATTCGATGCTACATTCCTCCAGTTCTTTACACCCAAAATTCTTATGTCCTGCACGCCTCCAACAGTTCTTCTATTATTGTGTAATCGTTGCCGCGGGAACGCGTCTACCAAGCCGTTGTTTAGCAACATTGGGGATAAACAGACTGATTGGAGGGATTTATGAAATACGCCGTTGAGATGGGCTCAGGTGCCATGATATACATGCCAAGTTTCTGAAAGTTTCGTTCAGGAGTTCAAAAGTTGTTGGGAGAGAGGATACACGGACACAAAAACAAAAAGGTAATCACATAAGCCTATGTTTATGTTTTAAAAATAAGGAAAGTGGGCTGAAAATATGAAGCTTTTGTTATGATAATGTTTTGTGGAATGCGTAGTAACGGGACAGATGCCGCAATACTCCTGTAGGAACGTCTTTACTCGTAGCTTTCGGTTTGTTGGCGAGTTTCACGAACCGTTGGATAGAGTAAACGTGCCCAATTTCGTAACATACCTGAGTTCGTGGTATAATACGCCACCAAATTAGGTATGTGACCTATTGTTAGTTTCAGCAGTTCTCCATAGATGCCTCGATTATGAAGCCAACTATTGCAAACATAAGCCTACTTCATTTCATGGCAGATTAGTGTTCCATCAGGAATTTTATCTGTGTTAAAATGTGTGATTCAGAGAATAAGCCATCGGCCCTGATGATGGGGACAGCGATGGTCCCTGAAACGTCTGTTATTTTTAACCACCTGACACGACTGATAGCCCGAGAAGATTTTATCATCTTTAACCGCCATGAAGGCTTCAGATCCTGCAGAATATAAGTTTCTCAAATAGACGTAAATATTCACAGTTTAACTCTTAACAGTTTTCTTTCGTGTTTCCTTAGAAGCAGATATAATTGTGAACAAAATTTTTTATATATTTTGGAACATCAGTAAATTGTGTAAATTCACTACGAATAATCGATAAACTTTAATCATTTTTAGACTACATTATTTATCGTAAGAAGCTACGGAGTTCGCGGTCGCGTAGAAATGTCTCTGTATGGCCCCCAGTAAAAAGAATTGCCTACCCAATCCTTGTATGGCGCGACAGATCAGTGTGGTCCAAGGGTTCCCGTTTTCCCGGATTTAGGTATTATAGACATTTGGAAGGACCCCTTGGGGAAGGGTCGGTCCTTCACAAGACCTCCACCTATACAGGAAAACCCAAACGCAGAAATCAAAGTAGATTCTAAAGGGTTCTGACGAAGGTGTATAATACTCAGAATTACTGGGTTTTACGCCTTTGTCTATCGTCCGGTATTCTAGAAACCAGAAAACACAACGTTTCGGAAAGTGGATGTGTTTCCGTCCTCAGGTGAAGGGGGGAGACACCTACTCTGTTCGGTGACCAGTGATTGAGGTTAGCTCTCACTAAGGGACTCAACAGAGTAGATACGAATATATGCCCCCCCCTTCCACCTGAGGACATAAACAGATCCAGTTTCCGAAACGTTGGGTTTTCTGGTTTCCAGAAAACCGAACGATGGACAAAGTGCAAAAACCCAGTAATTCCGAGGACAGAAATCACAGACATACGGCCCACGGCCAAATTGAAATATCCTTCTCTGGCCCCTAGAACAAGGAAGTGCCCACCCCTGTCCTAGAAACATCCAAGAGAATACTCTCAGGGCTACCAGCTCACATCGAAGGCGTTGGACCAGTCATAGTTCCTTTACAAAAGGGACACATCTCATCATCTCACCCACAAGAAATTACACCAGAATGTCTTCGTGATTGTTAACTGATTTTTTGCTTATTACCGTGCAAAATCATTACACACACACTTTCTCATATCAGGGAAGTAATTTTGAAATTCCTGTATGGCATACTTTTGCTTGAGTATTGGAGTGTTGCATGGGTGGGAAGAGGAATGCATTATAGGATATTGGTGGGAAAGCCAGAAGGAAAGAGACCACTGGGAAGACCAAGGCGTAGGGGGGTGGTTAATATTAAAATGGACCTTAGAGAGATAGAAAGGGATGGTATTGATTGGACTGATCTCTCTCAGGCTAGGTACCAGTGGAGGGCTCTTGTGAACACGGCGATGAACCTTCGGGTTCCATAAAATTCTTGGAAATTCTTGAGTAGCTGCAGAATTGGCGGCGACTCGAGAAGGGCTCGGCTCCATTAGTAAGTAAGTAAGTACTGGAGTGTTGCACGTCAAGTTTTGGGGGCAAAATTAGACAATGATTTTTTTCTGATTCTCTTGATTCAGATGAACTTATAAGGTCGAAAAATGTAAGGGTCTCATTTATAGAAGAAACTGACAATGTAGCACACAGCTTATAAGCACTACAGTACGACTGCCCCCGAAAATTAACTGGCTAGCCACTGCAACAGCTTCATGAAATATAATAACAATTCACTGACAATCAGTAACTTGAGCATTTGGCAGTGAGCACACACTATAAAACTCAACTACTTAAATGCTCGATTGAGTTGAGCCCTTGAGAAGGTGACAGTCAGTCAGTTGGTAAAAAGACGCTTTGCTTCTTCTGGAACTCGATGGTTCAATACCGTGTTAATAATATCCCGCCTGTGAAACTTGTTAAGTGTGTCACTTGTCGTGGCATCGTGTGTCCTCAGGTTGCTATGAAGGAGATGCATGCAGATATGCAGGATACATGTTGTCACTGTGCGTAATGAACCACCATTCCGTGAAGAATTACCAGGTAGTGGAGGTATAAATCCACGCATTCTCTTCCTCGGTACTTGATGGAGATGGATGTTCAGCTTCACGTCCCGGTCGCTTAACCCTCGGGCAAAGAAGCCCTATACCCACTGGATACGAGGCAGGGTGGGCTCCATAGCCAGTCTGGAAGCAGTGGGTAAGATAAATCTATCCCTGTAACAGGCCGTGGAGGCCCATAGGGTTGTGAGACGTCGAGGCTCCCATATTATATAGACAGTCGGTTCACAGATAGCGGTAAGGTTGTCAGCCTTACGCGCCGGCCGCCCTTTACCCCCCAGGAGGATTCCTGGTACTCATTCTGTTGGAGGCTGAGTCGACCCCAAGGCCGTAGTGCGCCTGGAAGGATTAAGTAAATCGAAAAAAAAAATCACCTCATCGGGACTCTAACCAACGACTTTCCAGCTTGTAGTGTAGTGCCTCAACCAACTATGCTACCGCTTGCCCCGGATGCAGTGGTGGGAAAAGCAATTGTTCTGCCACTACGGTGAATGGAACAGATGTTCTCTGGTCGTCCAGCCCATTGTATTTTGAGATCCGAATTTGTTGCTACATCCCAGAAGACAGCCTCGAGAACCGGAGGTCTCATGCAGTACGTCTGCTCTGCTGACTGAGGCCGCCGCCTCAAACAGGTGACAATGGGTGGTCCTCCAGCTTGGGCGTTTGGGAGTGGCTGACAGTTTCTAGCTGTAAAAAGGCAACATGTTACGAAATGTTACACAGGACTAGTGTGAACCATGCAGTATAGAGAGTAAAAAATTAAGAATCTAAGTTACGAGATCTTTCACCGCCTCTGAGCTTTCTCTTTCTGACGTATCTGAGAGCACAAAATAGACGCGTTTCTAAGTGGCATTGCCTGTTACCTTCACAAATCCCTGATACAGTGATTCGACAAGACAAATTCTCTGTAACCGGTTATTAAACTCGGTTGCAGTCTCTCTGTGCTTACAAGTGAGATGACTTATCAGTACTCAGAAGCTCGGACCGACAAGGGAACTGCCGACACCAGCCTGATCACGTGACTTCTCGGATTGACCAGTCAGGGCCGGACGACATATAAAGCTGTCTGTTGCTTAATTTACTTGAAAGTCGGCGTTATTTGAGGAAATCTCAGTCATCATAACAGGTCTTGAGACTCAGGCCTTTGCCCACAAGGTGTATAACAATTCCGTTCCTTTTTTAAGATCGGTGCAGCTCAGTCAGTCTAGGGAACTCTGTCGCCATTTATGTCTCAAATTTTTATAGGAAATTGTATATTCGCAAATAATTAGAAAAATACAGCATCTTAAATAGATTATTAAAACTGGACTGTTTATTGTCTTGTCGCATTCTGCCACGTGTCTGTAAGAAATTGGGGTGTGCCGTGGGTGATGACGTTACAGAACGCTGGTCTAGAGGATGGCTACGGACTGGAAGACTGGAGTTCGGTTCGTCCCTGTTGTTATTTATTTCTTGTGTATTTAACGATGTCGCCAGTAGCTCAGACTACATAGTGTTGGTTTAGAGTGAAGAGAGTAAGAGAGTAGTGCAACTCTAAATATGATCATTAGTCCTGCGGGACTTGGAACCAAGAATGGCTGTGTTTGCGAAGACCATCAGCAATTTACACAACCGACCTACCATGAATAATGAATTGGAAAGGAATCTGAAGGAAGCGGTCAGGGCCTAATTCAAGGTACTATCCTGGCATTTGTCTAGGAACTTAGGAAATTCAGTCTGAGTAGTCTCTGTCCCAGCCGAGACTCGAATGGACACTTCCGGGTTACAAGTCAGGGGCTTTACCGCTTGGATCAGTTTCCTCTGTCACCAGTTTTGCTATTATAGGGCTCTAGAAATTCGAACAAGGACCTGCCGTCCACATGGTTTTGGTAGATATGTTCATATCTCCTACCCTGAAGATGGGGGTAGTAAGTTACTCCGAAACATTCTTCTAAACTATAAGGCGTTAAATCAAAGAAGACTATAATCGTGATACTCACTGTCATGAGAACCTCAAATCTCACGTCAGTTATGTTAATCTGAGTGTGGAGCGAAATTCGGACCCAGGATCGCAGGAACATGAAGCCACAACACCGAGACTTTCTGTCTGACATGTTTTCACGGAAGTGCTTTATTCGTTGCCGGTTACGAACGAGATATCTTGGTCAGGAACACTGCAGATTCTGTTCTGAATAAGTTAGCAGCTTTGGCATTCCCTCTTCTAACAGTGGTTATTATAGTATATACCGCCGGCTTGAACATTGCAGCACTCTGTACCATGTATAATACGTGTTTCGTGTGATTATCAGAATACACTAATATTATTTTCCTAAATAAAATCAATGGCTTAGCCTTTATGACTGAATCACAGATTATTTCCTTTGAGGTAGAAACTGAATTCTTAAATATTATTTAATTGACCTGGGTCCCAGATTGCTTTTCGAAACCATAAAACTCGGAATTAATGAGAAAATCAACATCCTACAACCCTAGTATACAGCGGTTCACAAAATTGCTACCTGTCGTATATTAACAATTTATTTCCACGAACACGCAGGTTAGTGAGTACTGGACAGCTTCCACGAAAGAAGCTTGTGTACTAGGTCATTGGCTTGTATGTCCCACCTAATCCTCTTCTCTTTTCTCCCTTCACCTCTCTTCTCTCTTCTCTCCACTCTCTTCTCCTCTCTTCTCTAACCACACTCACACCGTTCAAGTCCCCGAATTTTGTTTTTTGTATCTCCATATATTTGTACAATCAGCCCATTCTGGGCTATAAGTGCAGCTTATGTGAGACTTAATCTAAAGCTGTCCCCGAAATTGGTAAGTTTTCTTTATAAGAAAGATACGTACAGAACAAATGTGCTTAAATTAAGCATCATGTCACGAGAGGGTATGGGAGAGTCAAGGTATAACTTCACGCTTTCTTAACCTCGGTATTAAATAGAGATAAGTGCCAAAGTTAACGATCCGGCCGCTTTAACCTCGATTCTGTTTGATAGTTGGCTGTGTGAACTCCAGAGCCCATATAGACTTGACGACATGGGGGGAAATCCTTGACTGTAATAGTCGAGAGCAGTGGTTCTCAATCTTGTGGCGCTAATGGCACGCGTGGGATATTATTTTTTTGTGTCGTAGTAGAAGCAACGTAGAGAAATACAATATATATTAGAAGTACAGCTATTATGTCATTTAATGTGTACAAAAATGAACTTATTTCAAAACAAATATATGCTGAATTTTGCCTTAAATATCGATTTAAAGACTATCAAAATATATATTTATTTCAGGAGCAAGGTTTTTCTTTCCTCCACAGCGTCCACTCAACCTCATATACAATGGGTACCAGGTGTTCGTTCCCTGGGTGTAAAGCGGCCAGGGCGTGAAGCTGACAGCTCACCTGCCTCTAGTACCCAGGTCAAGAATGGTGGAGCTATACCTCCACTCCTCCATATGTTTACATGGCATAGTGCTTAATTAATTAATTAATCGCAGGGACAACTTTATCCTTTTTACATATTTTACTTTGTATAATCATTCCTCTCTTCAAAACCTCGCGGAAGACAATGAAGAAAGTCGTTTTCTGGGATCTGGCGCCGTGTATTCCTGATTTTAACCGACGTTTCGGAGGAACATATCGCCTCCATCTTCAGGGTAGTTGAGTTGCGTGCAACTCCGAAACGTCGGTTAAAACCAAGAATACACGGCGCCAGATCCCAGAAAACGACTTTCTTCATAGTCATCGCCGTGAAAACCTCAAAACTTACTCGCGGAAGACAAGTTGAGAACCATTGCTGTAGGCTGATTGAGCTGTACCGGCTTTATAATGGGAGTACATTTGTTAAACACCTTACGCATACTGACCAGTGTGTCGGGATGTCGCCCCTATGGAGTACCGCGTGCGTCGCTATGTTCTTCCGCTCTCACCCCGGTATAGAAGTGTCTTACCACAGCCTCGTACCAGGTACACACACTTTTCACACCTACACAGTGGCTTTTTTTTACCAGTCATCGCCTTGATCAGGAAAAACCTGTTTGTTGCAATTGAGACACACGTGACGGCGGTTAAAGTATTGGATTGCGGTGGAGATACTACATACCGGAAGCTGTGTATCTGTTTCCGTCACCTACAGGTTCCGAACCGGGGCTTCTTCTAGACTCGCAACACCAGGAATGTCTGTGGGAAGTTATGATTTATTATCAGCGTAGGTTGACAGCTTCGGTCTATCTTTTATCCGGACATAATAATTAGTTTGAGCAAGGCGGCGTTTCTTGGTTTGTCGTCATGTCGTTTCTACGGAGACCCAAGGCAAAGTTAATTCCATTTAGTTGCGATAAGGTGAAAGGTAAAGTTGTCCCAGTGATAAATTAGTTAAGCACTATGCCGTGAAGATATATAGGGTAGTAGAGTTATAGCTCCATGATTCTTTATCTCGGCAATAGTTGTAAGCTTCACGTTCCTGCCGATTTACCGCCAACCAGAAGATCGCACACAAAAAAGACTCGTTAGTCGGTGATACAGTGTCTACGTTTGCACATGTTTATTCTATCATACTGTCTACAGAATCCTTCAAGTTCATAGCGTACATGTTCAGTAAAACTGTCACAATAATAAGTCCCTCAAGCTCCATACTGTGTAACAGTGGATTAGTGGAACGTTTATCTAAGGGAACTGTAACGGGAGAAGGGAGTTGTCAGTTTTTCCCGCTGAATTTTCAAATGACATTCCACTGTATTAGTGAAGGTACTCTGTATCAGTGGTGAATATTGAGAATGTGGTCTATATGGGTGTGATAGTTCGTAGGAAACTGCTGCTTCCTTCTTCATGGCACAAGATGAATGCGGAGGTAGCAGATTCCACCCGAAAATTTTTGCCTTTCTACCAGACTACTCGGCATCACATTCCAGAAGACCGTAATCCTAATCTTAAGCTGCTGTATGATATAGGAGTTCTCCATAAAATTCACCAGAAAGCTCATCGTATTCTTTTTCTTCATCACTCACAGGTTAAGGAACCTGTTGATCTCTCCAGCGTTTCCTTGGTCTTCCCATTTCTCTTCTTCTTCTACGTTTGTATTTCGTTGTTGTAATTAGATTGTCCTGCATACTCCTTATATTCGTGTACTGTTTCTTTCTCTGCTTTTGCGCCATGTCGGTTACTTTTAACTTCTAGTTGGCTCAGGGTGTCCTTATTTCATATCATTTAAGACAGTCTGAATCCGGCCACTGCTGTCTGTCTCATTTCTGCTCTTTGAAATTCTCTCTTAGCATACCCGTTTAGACATATTGCGAAACATTTGTTTTACAAAGCTGACTAATCTTATGCTTAAGTGCTTTATGTATAGTTCCGTAGAAATTTTTCAATCTTGTAGTATAATTTTGTCAGACTATTGGGAAGGACAATGCGTAGGTGGGTGGACAATATTAAAATGGATCTTAGAGAGATAGGTTGGGATGGTATGGACTGGATTGATCTGGCACAGGATAGAGATAAGTGGAAGGCTCTTGTGAACACGGTAATGAACATTTGGGTTCCATAACATGTTGGGAAATTCTTGAGTAGCTGCAGAATTGGCGGCTCCTCAAGATGGGCTCAGCTCCGTGAGTAAGTAAGCAAGTAAAATTTTGTTTTCTGTTTCTTTATCTTTAAAACACGAGATATTCCAATCAGGAAAACCACTCGTTCAATTATTTTGTTTTCTATTCAGTCGTTTCTTATATTTTACCCTGAAAGGGTTCGTGACCCGATCATATAAAAAT
The DNA here is from genome assembly GCF_002891405.2 of Cryptotermes secundus. Taxonomy (NCBI): domain Eukaryota; kingdom Metazoa; phylum Arthropoda; class Insecta; order Blattodea; family Kalotermitidae; genus Cryptotermes; species Cryptotermes secundus. Next base: position 263,839 of record NW_019731266.1, on the reverse strand, counting down.
AAAATTCTTGCAAGAAGTTCAGGGAAGAACTGATCACCAACTTCCCTTTAACAAGACACAAACCGCTTAGAACAGAAATTTAGGGGGGGGGGCCACAGACACACGCAGCAAGGTAATAAGTCACCTAGCAAAAATTAGGGGTGATACACAGGCAGCAAGGCGATATCATAAACCTTCTTCTGTATTTTCAAAATAAGTAAAGTAGGCAAAAAATCTCCAAGGTTCATTGTCGTAATAACAAAAGCGCGCAATTAGATCCTGCAGAACTCCAATAATGGAGACGGTAACACAAATTTAATTGCAAATAGCTTTGCTCCTCCCCCCTTCCTGTCCAAAACTTTGCTACCAAAAAACGGGCGCTTGGCTCGTCCTTGCTGTCACATGACCTGCCTAGGAACGCTACTGCTTTATGTCTGCAGTTTACTTGCCTTGTCAGTGGTGCAGGCTAGAAGCGTCGAATGCTAGGAAACGGGCATGCACTATTTCGAAATACTGTCCCGGAATTTGTGTAGAGGGACTGAGGAAAACCACGATACACCTTAGTGAGGATAGCCGATGTCATGGCCGAGATTCGAAACTTGCATTATCCGAACACAAGTCCCGGCGAAGCCAACCGGCTCTGTGGGAATGGCGCTAGAATGTGGGAACCTCAAGGGAGTGGCAACGACTGAGCACGTGACAGCGATTTTTATCGATATGTGTGTGTTCACAAAGCAACTGTAGAGCCTGACCCCTGTGTCACTGCAATTGTGTGTCGCAGAAACAAAAGACAGGAGAATGGCGCCCATTATATCTAGGGCAGAAGCTTGAATGCAAATGCTCCTCACGGCAATGTTAACATTTTCAACTTGCACCGCTGGGTAAGATATTCACTTTGTATGTTATGTTGACAGATACAATTGTCTGGTCGAGGGAACTGAACAAATGTCATATTGTTTCATAGCGTACGAACACGATGGTTCTTATATTTAATGCTGTTTCATCACGAGCAAAGTTGTTTGTTTTATATTGTTTCGTGTTGTTCACAAACAAAGCAATTTGTGGACCATAGTCTGTCGACGTGGGTTGGCGAGTCCTTCTATAGTAGGCCTGTCTTATCCGACTAGAATTAACCGAAATGGTACCTTGTATAAAATGTATTGTCACGTGCACGGGGTTTGGGTTGGATGATTGGATTTATTGATCACTCCTTGTACAACCACTCGTAATCACAGTAAATTACAATAACTCATAATAAATCCTCAGCCGAACCCTTCTTCCATGACAGTCTAGGACTCTGGACTCCAAGTCAAAGTCACATTGCGACTGACGGTCAGTCAGTCAGTAAGTCTTGTTGTCGAGTCCCCTCCTGGGGATCATGACCAGATATTTATTACTGCTTGACAGTTACGATCTTGTCCTCTATGACGAGAGGACGGATCTGTTGTTTGTACATGCTGTTGGCCCTTGCCAGCGCAGTCGTTCTCGAGCCCGAGTCCCTTGAGACTCGACCATATTTTACTGTCACAGATTTGAGACTTCCCTTTTCGTCGCCTCCTACAACTTGCAGGGTCACGGTGGAGGTATTCGGCACTGGAGTCATGTCAAAGTCACATTGTGACTGACGGTCAGTCAGTCTGTCTGTCTTGGTGTCGAGGCCCGATTGGGGCTCATGACCAAATTCTTTTTTATATGAAAGATACTGTCTTGTTCATTTGGGGCGCCCTCTCTGACGAGAGGTCGGGTCTGTCATTTGTCAGTCATAATCTGTGTTAGTAAGTCTATTGTCAGTATTTACATATACTTACAAATTTAATCTTAATTCCTATTTCTATGTACAATATATACAAGGCCTCTGTCAATCCAGGCTCAGTACAGCAGATTTTGCCCTATTTCTAGTAGTAATCGCTACCACAGCAGTCTAGCCAGAGTCACTCACTGTTACATAGCCTCGGGGCCGGACTCCATAGAAAACACGTCCATTGCCTAGCAATGGATGTCGACTGTTGTCGCGTATTGTTCTAGGCTCCACCTAGCAACGGGCTGTTTAGCCAGAACCTTTCTCCGCCGGAAGGTGTTTATGGAGCAGTTGTCTAGCAGTGGGTCTATACGCCACAATATAAAGTTAAGACGTAAAGTTGCCCCTGTATTTAAGAAGCAGTAAGCCATTTAGACAAGTGAAGGTGGAGGTATAGCTTCACGTATTTTTAAACCTCGATTTGATGGAGGTGACTTTATACCCAGGCAAGAGATCCACCGGTACCCATTGGGTGGGAAGTTCGGCAGGTTGCGGAGTCAGTCAGGAAGTCGTGGATGAGACTAATTTCCTCATTTTTACGAGGATCGGTATCTTCTATCGTCCAGCTCGTGATCTAGACCCTATATCGCCTGACCTATCCGGATTTATAGTTATAAAATTTCAGTACAAAAATACAGATCTGTGTAGGATTTGAGGTTCTCACACCGGTGGTTATGAAGATTCTGTCATCTGGGATATAACGCCTTGTAGTCTGTTGAAAATAAACCTACATTTCGGACGAAGGTATCACCTCCATCTTGTGGGTGGAAGAATAAGCCAAGAAAGAGACGGAATTTCTCACCTGCTTCACCCTGGTTTCTTGCTTGGGTTATGATTCTATCCTGTAGATGGAGGCGATATGTTCCTCCGAAACGTCTGTTGACTTTCAACGGACTACACTGCGTTATGTGCCAGAAGATAGAACTCTTCAGTGTAAATCTATTTCAGAGGTGTAAACTTTTCGGTAGTTTCTCTTTAAAGATATGGTCGTCTTTCTTTGACGGTTGTGCTTAAAGAAAAACCGAGCTATCGTTGTGAGATGAGGTCTATCTGCGTGACAGAGCCGAGCCCGGACTGACAAGAGACTCTGGCAAGACTGCTGGACGGATGAGGTCGGAACGCGGCAACAGGTGGCTCGGTTTCCTCCGACTGCCGCATGTTCATGACGGCGCTTGTGAACAGTCTTCCATAAAAATACCTATTATTTAATCATCTGGTTAATTAATTCCATTTTTCGAGCCCAAAACTTCATTTACCCTGTTCGAGAAAGTCGTCAGTGATCCATATTAGCCAGTTTAGTCCAGTCCATATACTTGTGCTCAGTTTCTTAATGTTAGTAAGACTGTCTTGGCCGGTCACGGTAGCCGAGCGGTCTAAGGCATGCACTGCCTTCGCTCGCTCGGAAGCCGGGATCGTTGGTTCGAATCCCACTCAGGGCATGGATGTTTGTGTGCGTTTTTCTGTGTTTGTCTACAGGTAGAGGCCTTGCGACGAGCTGATCACTCGCTCAAGGAGTCCTACCATATGTGTAAGATCTAGTAAACCGAAGTGAAACGGAGAGTTTCATGGAGGTAGGCCTAGGCCCAAATGAGGGCTGTAGCGCCAATGAAAGAAAAAGACAGTCTTGAGCTGTGGTATAGTTCAGGCTGGTAGTCGGCTGCTGTCCACCGCGGTGGCCAGAATTCGATCCCACTTCACATCATGTGGAATTTGTGGTGAACAAAGTAGCATTGGGCGGATTACCCTACCAATTCTCATTCCACCAGTTGTATCAAATTCATTGATCACCACTACAAGGTCTCCTTATTGAAAGCGTAGTTGAATGACCATCTTGAAGAATACCATCTTAAATATTATATTTAAGCATCCTGTTGCATTTCTATAACATTCACATAGAAAATTTATATTACTTTTCCGTCAACAATGAAACCACTTTATTCCTTAGAATTTTCAGTTGTTACCTTTTACCTGTTTACTATTATTTATCGTTTATTTATTTTACTACTATTTTTATGTAAAAAGTGAAAATTCTAAAGAATAAAGTGGTTGCATTGTTGACGGCATTGTAATATAAATATTCTATGTGAATGGAATACCGTCTTCGTGTAAAGTATGCATTGTTTCTGTCCGACTTCAGCCAAATTGGGAATGCGTTGACGAATTTCAGTAAAACTCCTCAGGATCATGTTCCATGAAAATACATTAATCGATTATGGGGACATGTAAAAGGGAGAGAACGTTGCACGAACGCTGTGAATCTTATAGCTGCTGCACAGGGCTCTGAATGTGCCCGGAACTAAATTCTGCCATCACACACATCAGACACTGTCACGGAATAAGAGTAACCAAGACCTCACCAGAGACAATTACAGCAGCGACAATTATAGGCTTCATATCTCGAAGGCGGCTTGAAGAGAAGTTTTATTATTTCGCTGGCTTTAAAAATAGAGTCACTGTCTCATAAATTACATCAAGTGGAGCAAATAGCGTTAAAATTACCGTGTGCCATCGAGTCCGGATTTACATAATGCGAAGTTTTAGTGTGAAATTTCCCCTCGGGGGGTCGAGTCTGTGTGGTCGCCCGATTCCTTATGTTAATTGAGAGGTGTCTGTCTCTATGTCTGCAGACAATGGTGAGCAGAGACGCCATCTCGTGTTGCAAATTATATACACCTATATCTAATGATAGCTTAGCGCCGTCTGTCTCGTCTTGTTATTAATAAGGTGATATATCATAACAAGTTGATGACGTAATAAAATTCATAGACTGTGTGTGAAGACGTATCCAGCTTGGGCAGGCGTTATGCAAAGAACGATTTCCGACAGCCCATGAGTGTACTTTAATTTAGATTAAATTCTATGACGCCATATTGTGTCATCGATATTTTTTGAATAGGTTCACAGGGTGGCTCGGATCATGGTGTTTAAAATACAGTTTTTCTCTTAAGGAGATTAATATTCAGTGTTAGTTTCTCTGAACACTTTATTGCTTTTAGACGCATCTGTTCAACAGTTTATGGAGACTTATCACTTCTGAAGAACTTGATTTTAGCACATTTTATCCACATTTTTTCTCTCTTTGTTAAAACTTAAGTTAATAAACAAGAGCAGACACTGTCACTGCTTTATAAAAAGTAAAGGTATCCCTGTAACAGGCCGTGAAGGCCCATAGGGTTGTGGTTCAGTGTCCCACATTATCTAGACAATCGGCTCAAATATGGCGGTAAGGTTGTCAGGCTTACACGCTGGCCGCGCTTTACTCCCCAGAAAAATTATTTAATTCATTCCTGGTACTCATTTCTGTTAGAGGCTGAGTCGATCCCAGGGCCATAGTGAGGCCGGAAGGATTAGGTCAATTGAAAAAAAAATCCAATGACCTAATCGGGACTCGAACCCACGACCTTTCAGCTTGTAGCATAGCCCATCAACCAACTACGCTACCGCATGCTCCGTCACTGCTGTATACTCGTAGATTATATTTTTTGTTTGTAGAAGCCGGGATATCTCACTTGGTATAGTGATGGCCTTGATATCCAGGGTTCGATTCCCGGTATTGGAAATAATTTTTCTCTAGTCCACAGTGTTCACACCGGCTCTGTGGCTCACGCAGCCTCCTATCCAATGGGTACCGGGATATCTTTCCCAGCGATAAAGCGACCGGGGAGTGAAGCTGACTACTCACCTCCATTTAATACCGAGGTCAAGAATGGAAGAGCTTTATTGCCACGCCCCTATACGTCTTCATGGCATGCGGCTTAATTAATTAAGCACAGGAACAATTTGACCTGTTCTCTGCTTTACATTTTTATATTTACAGTTCCGGTAATTTATTCTCCATATTTTCGTCTATTTCAAGTGACACTCGACATCCCAGGTAATTAAAACACGAAACAAGGGAAATTTTTCTTCCCTTGAAATAGTTTTCCGCTAGTTCTGATTTTAGATAATGTAAAATCGCAATGGAAGCGATAGTTTCTAAACATGCATTGAAGTGAGTGGAGTGAAGTGTTCAATGATTGCTTTGTTGTTGGCTACTTTTGAATTGCTCCTGAGGATTCTCGTTTGTTGTGACGTAACGGATCTGATAAGCCTATCATTACCTCAGAAGGACCACCTCTGTCCCGAAACTAGCCGGGCGATGCGATACCCATCTTGAGCACTCGATACAGACCTGCTGTGGGTGGGCTGCTGGAGCCTGTGCTTAAGGGGGCAGCACTGTGTGTGGTGCCACTTTTAATTATCACAGAATAGTAGATTACAAAGTCAATTAATTTTATTCAGAGGACAGTAGGAATAAAGTAAATGAATTTCGACTGGGCTAACATTCTTCTAGCATGGGAAAGGAACATCCAATAAATTCCTGGATTTGACGTAGTTAACCTGGCTTTGGGGCGTGTTACAAGATTTAATTTATTGTGTGATATTTGGTATTCTCACGTCTATGACTATAAAGAGCTGACTCATAGAAAGTGACTCTCTGCACTATGGTAAGATGTTTACGAACGTTTAGGAAGAAAATTCTGCTTCTGTGTTCATGTTAGAAGAGGAAGTTACACAGTAAAATAGGGGCCAGTGATATAAGTAAAGAAAGATAATATTAAAAGGGAGGCTGTATTCCAAAAGAAGAAAAGGAAGATCCAGGCTTAGATGGCGAGATGATGTTGGGAACGACCTGAAGAAGATGAAGGTGAAAGGATGGATAGTGAAGATGAGGAATAGAGAGCAGTGGAGACTGATTGTAGAGGAGGCCAAGGCTCACCCAGGGCTGTAGCGCCGAGTGGTAGGTAGGTAGGATACAGGTAAAGAAGAACAAAGATGGATCAAGAGACCGAACCAGTTGGAGCGGTGTAATATGAAATTCTGTGACTTTGAAGACAGCCGCAATTGTAGGCAAGAACAGGATAAGTTTCATAAGACAAAGTAATCCTTAATTATAAGATGGATGAATAACAATTAAAAAAATGAAATTAGTCTTTTTCATTAAAGCAGAAAAGAGAAATTTGTCTCTGTGGCTAACTAATTAAGCACTACACCACGAAGGCGTATGAGAGTTGCATGTATAGATCCAGGTTTTCTTGACCTCGGCATTAAATGGAGGTGAGCGACCAGCTTCACGCCCCGGCCGCTTTAACCCCATCACCCATTTTATGGGAAGCTGGGTCGGCCCCACAACCGGTCTGGACGAAGTGGAGGTAAGAATATTTTTGCCCCTATCGGGAACCGAACTCCGACCCCTCAGCCGTCGAACCCGTAGCCAGTCTCTATACCGACTGAGCTGTCCCGGCTCATATTAGTCTCATTCATAGTTGAATAAACACGCTGCCCTTATATTTCACTAAGTCAGTGTTTCTCAGCCGCTTGCTACTCGCTGACCGATAAGAGGGATTTCCGAGGACTAGTACCAAGGCGGCCGGCTCCATAAAATAACAATATGTACTCAGCGGTGCTGCTATCTAGAGAATCAGTTCCGCAAAGGTGGACACAGCAATGCCGTCTCAAACATACTGTTGCCATCTTCTGTCCCTGTTCGTAATTACTTCATCACGTACATAACGACAGAATGACAAAGTCATTTTATATAGATGTATAAGTTATTATTGCGGCTGTCGTCCCTAAAGATATTTAAAATACACAGAATTAACCTATATTTTTGGCTTCAAAATACTGGAGACGTCACAATTGCTCACACTGAATATCCACAATGAAATTAAGGCGTATGGTACAATTCTGTTGGCTGGACGGCCGGGGTTAGATTCCCGGCAGGAACAAGAGACCTTTGTCTGCAGAGCCCAGACTGGCTCTGGTGCCCACCCAGCCTCCTACCCAATGGGCACCAGAGGCCTTTTTCTCCGGAGATACAGCGGCCGGATTGTGAAGCTGACCACTCACCTGAATTTAGTGCCGAGTTCAAGAAACGGTGGAGCTATACCTCCAGTCCCGATACGTTTTCACGGCATGATGCTTAATTAATTAAGCACAGGGACAACTTTACCGTTTGTCGGAGCATCCTGTATTGTGCTGGCATGCAGTGGAAGGGAAATAATATATCTGATTTATCTCGTGAATGTCTTCGTCTACTCAAACACTGGGGTCGTGGGTTCGAATCCACCTGGAAGCATGGATATCTGTCCGTGCCTCTTCTGTGTCTGTGTTGTTCTGTGCAGGTAGCGGTCTTGCGACAGGGCTGATCCCCCGTCCAAGGAGTCCTACGGTCTGTGGATAAGATCCATAGTTCCAGATTAATTCTGTAGGGAAACGGGCCAGACGGCCTAATAAGAAAGAAGAATAAGAATAAATTGGTGGCTTTTATGCTGTAAAGAGGCAATAAGTGAACGAACGCGCCAGAATCATTGCGCTATGTGCACTTTCTCTAATTTGTTTTTCTTCTACCGAAAGTTACGGTCGAGTGGTTACAGCTACCAACCCATATTCGCCAGGTGCTTGCCTCCACTTCGGCCCCGAGACTCTCTGAGGCCTTTAATGGTTGTAGTCTGTCGTCCTCGGCAAATTGTGGAATATTGCATTAAAATAAGGCAGAATCGCCTTCCTTCTCATTGCTCACAATTCATAATTCACAGTCCTACAACCTTTCGACTCGAAATGGCGCAACCAGTTACAACCGAGACATACATTGCTGGCTGATGTATGTGGTGTTTGATAGAAAGTACATGCCTTGCTGTCTTTTTAAAAACATGTTTGCAATTTTTTAGCCCTACGAATTATACTGTCACATGATTACATGTGACTACAGACGAGGTTTGGATTGGTAATCGGATTTATTGAACTCTTACACGTAAGGATTATGCTCTCACTGTTCTACGCACTTCACAAACCACTATAGGACACACTACGTCTCCTCAGTCTGTTACAGTCTTCGCTAGCCGTTGCTTGGCAGCGGCTTTCAACGGCGGACGTTCTCCTTTCTCTGGGTTCCCAAACTGTCCCGGGCCTGAGCTATCAGCTTCTCACACCATCTCACAGCAACTCAACCACAGCGGTTATCTAACTAATTCACTGACCTACAAACCAAGTGACTCACTCCTAACTTATCCTGCTTATAACATCTGGCCACGGACCGTACAGAAAACACCGTTCCTCTGTTGCATTGCAATTGTTGAGTTCATGTATGCTGGGGTTCCCACGTGATCGCTGCTCAGCCACTGCTTAGCAACAGCCTTTTTTTTTCAGAGCCATTACTTCGCAACGGCTGTTGTATAGTTGCTGCGGTCGTTGCTTAGCTACGGGTCTGCATGCCACATTACGTTACCATGGAGATATACAAACAGAATAATGTTCTCTGTAGACCGAAAAGTTGGTTTAGAGGTAACGCTCTCTCGTCTTGGGCACCGGTTAACCTGGTTGAGTTTTATAGTGGGTTTCCTGGCCCCTCCAGAGGCAGTACCTCGGTACCCTGATCAGACTTCGACCGCGTCTTTACAAATCCTTTCCATCGTACCGTCGGATGCTATACAGCTTTAAATAACGCACGGGAAGTTCTCAGAGTAAACACTAGCACGAAGTGGACGAATAAACCAAGTACATGTATGCGTGTTATGCACCAGCTCCTGTTCTGCCCTCCCTTTGTGGAGAGGCGTGATGCGGTCTCCATGTCTCATGGTAACTGCATGTTGCAGGTGACTACATAAAGGACAAGTACGACGGTGCAACGGAGGTTCGCATTAACAGGCGGGGGCGCCTGCAGATACGGGACCCGCGCTTCAACAAGCCCACGGCCAATGACCTGGTATACATCGATGACTCCCCCAACTACTGCGTCCGCAATCTGAGCGTCGGCTCCCTAGGTAAGACGACCACTCTGTCACCACTGTTACTACAATATCATCATTGTGTTGTCAAACTTATTGTTGTATGTTGGTGTTGGTATTGGTTTTAGCATTGATGTTGGTATTGCTGATGTTCCTGTTGCTTTTATCATTAGTATCCTTGGCATTAGTATTAGTGTTGCTGTTTATGTTGGTATTTGTGTTAGCATTGGTGGTGATATTGTTGGTGTTGCTATCTACCTAGCAACTACCTCCCTTCTGCATGCCTCCCCGCTTCCTCCAATTGTCAGTTGCACATTGATTTATGTTCTGCCCGTAGGCTCTCTCTCCTAACATTCTCAGTTTGTTACTGGTGTTGATACTGGGGAAATGTGCACTGTAGGTAGAATGGGAGAGGGAGCAGCTGACTTGAACTCTCACCACCCATGTTCATTCTTTCCCTGACCCAAATATAGGCCTATGCTATTTTCTTGATCCATTAAGCACAGCATGTTATTACTGTTTAATTTAGTAAGTATGAACTAAAGCCATATCAAGATTGTAGTTAAATGTATGTAATGTTTTAGTAATCTGATATTTTTTTTGGAACAATGTTAAAATATTCTGCAGAACTTATAGTAATGTTTGGACTAAAGAGCCATGAATGCTTAAATACCTACATCTTTCTAATTTGTGTGTTGGCAGGTACTCACGGTCGGATGTGTAACAGGACGTCCCAAGGGATGGATGGATGTAACCTAATGTGTTGTGGCCGAGGTTATAACACACAAAAGACCACAGTACGAGAACGGTGTGACTGCAAGTTCCACTGGTGCTGCTATGTTGACTGTAAGATTTGTGTGAAGACTGTAGATGTCCACACCTGCAAATGAAGCAATTGTCAGCTGAAGGAAGTGATAAGTGTACTGCCATATAAATGTGAAGGTGTGCTGCAGATGGTGATGCAGATGAGCAGACTGTTACAATGAATCTCAGTATATACCCAAATGTCTGACACAAGAGGGAGCATTTGCACCTGTAAATGAAGTAACAAAATGACTGATTGTTTTGTCAGAATGTACCACTACATGCATATGCTCAGAATAAGAGGTATTTACACTTGTAAATGGGGCAGCAAATTAGCTGAACAAGGTTTCATAGTGTAACACTTAGTGCACATGAAATGTGTGCCACAACAAGAACCAATTTTAAACTGTAATTCAGGTAGAAACATCTGTGTGAGATGTCAGGTTGTAACAAAAACGAACCTTAAATGTGTGCCTTAAACGGGAAAGAATGGCACCTGTAACTGTAAGTGAGGCAACATATAGCAAAATAAATATTCAGAATGTAACATATTAAACATGAAGTATAAGCCAAAACAAGAAACATTTTCACCTATAAGTCTGGCAGCAAAACAGCTGAACATATCTTCAGAGTGTAATATGTATAAATATGAAATCTTGCCACACCAAGGAACATTTACACCTGTGAATCAGGCAGCAAAATAGCTGAATGAGTTTTCAGAATGTAAAATAAATATGAAATCATGCCACAACAAGGCACATTTACACCTGTGAATCAGGCAGAAAAGTAGCTGAACAAGTTATCAGAATGTAACGTAAATAAATATGAAATCATGCCAAAACAAGGCACATTTACACCTGGGAATCAGGCAGAAAAGTAGCTGAACAAGTTATCAGAATGTAACATAAACATGAAATATAAGCCAAAACAAATATTTTCGCTTGTAATTCTGGCAGCAAAATAGCTGAATAAATCTTCCAAGTGTAATGTGGATAAATATGAAATCATGCCACAACAAGGCGCACTTACACCTGCTGAATAAGCTCTCAGAATATAACAGATAAATATGAAATCTGTATGACAGCGAGAAACATGCACACCTTTAAGTAAGGTAGCAAAATGGATGAATATATATCAAAATTATCTGCTACATCAGTGTTAAGTATGTGCCCCACACCACGACAACTAACATTTACACATGTAATTGAGATTGGAAAATATCTGGCTAAGATCTAATGCTAATATAAACTGTGTGCCACAGCAAATAATACTTATGTCTAAAAGTTTGGTGTCAAAGCAGTTGAACAAGTTCTTAGAATGTATGTGTACATAAACTTACAAGATGTGCCAGAATAACATTTATGCCTGTAAATGAGATAGTAAAATAGTTTACTGAGTTGTCAGACACTATATAACTTTTGAAATGTGTGCCATAACAACTAACATATACAGCTGTGGGAGGAGAGAAAAAACAGACAAAAGGATATTAGAGTACATGGCCTAAAAGAGCGAATATGGCTATGCAGGAGGGTTCATACCGATGAACTATCAGACTATACAGCCTCTTTGTTGTATGCAGAACTTCTTCATGCTTATTTATACTGGTGAAGGGCTGACCTACTGATCAGTATCCTCTCTGGCTGAGGAGAATGCTGGGAAAGGCTACTTCCCCCATGTTTCTTGAACCAGCTGAACCGTTGAACTGCAGCCAGAGGCTTCTATGCATTCAGGCTTAGAATTCTAGACACAGTTTGCCTGTAGTGCTACATAAACGTGACAACTAGATACTGCAGCAAATTCCTATACTTGTACACAAGAGGCAGATTCATGTGGTCAACATGTCAGAAAATATTGGCAGTGCAGGGAGAATTCAAGATCAACTTATTTTCAGCAAACAGCAAGAACTGAAAGGTGACAGATTCCTGCAGAGTGATTCAATTGAAAAGCAGGAGGTGCTATATATAGCAACCACTGTTATTTAAAGCTTAAGTTCAGTACTTTATAAAAAAATAAAGCTGTCCCTGTAAGAGGCTGTGAAGATCCATAGGGTTGTGAGACGTCAAGGCTCCCACATTTTCTAGACAGTCGGCTCACAGATGGTGGTGAGGTTACCAGCCTTACACACCGGCCAATCCTGGTACACATTTCTGTTATAGGCTGAGTCGACCCCAGGGCCACAAAGAATATAAACCAATTTTATGGTAAGACTAAACTTAAAACACACAGCGTAACAGGGGATAATTCATAATTCATTACCATTAGTTATGGTCCTGGTACTGCTTCCCCTTCTATCCTTACAACTTTTTACATTCTCGGCTTACACTTCTACACTGATGAAAGGTAGAAGCTCCCTCTGAAACTTTTGTAATTATCTAAAACATGACATAACAGCACATCCCAGAAGGGAGTGATCTGAAATCTTGTGAACATGATCTGCCTAATCATTTGTTAAGTGCAGTGAGCAGGAAACCATTTTAGGGTTGGACACCAGAAATTATGGATACTTCATAAAATGTTAATGAACATGTCCAGCTCTGGTTATGAGCAGGGATTGAAACTTTTTAAGAGCAGTGAAACAAGATATTAAACACTGACTCAGTTTGGAGACTATCGTTAAACTGTATTAAGTTGGAAAAGAATGTTCCATAAGCGTGAATGACATGTCATGACACATAACATAGAACTGTGTAGTATTTATTTTATTATTATGCAACTGTAACTTGTAAAAACCTTATTTGGTGCAGAGAGGAGGTAATGGGAAGGAGCTGCAGGAGAACAGAGTGACTGCGCTCTTCTCTGGCTAGGCCTATACTGTTCCAAATAGTGATGTGTGAACTGGACTTAGAGAATTAACGAATACGTGTTTAATATTTTGATGTACAGTTTTGTATTATTTAAATTATAATTTGGACTGATCTTATGTAAGTGGAGGATATTACAATGATACTACATCCTTAGTGCAAATTCTGAATTTTTCCCCCATTACATGTTTACCACCATAAAGTGACAAGGTTCTGAACAAGGTTAAATATCACTATATAATCTTTTCCTCTTAACTGAAAAAGGGAAAATATATGATATTGAAGATTATATTTGTAAATATGTACATATAAACACACACATTATATATATAGTTTTCTTCAGACAATGAAGAAAAGTTTCATCATCTCTGTTCTTTATTCAGTTTGGCAGACATGGTTTTGTCTGCTGGAATGTTTTTGAGGAATCTCTGCTTTTGGCAGTGAATCTACTATACATTTTATTTGTACACTGCTGTCAAGGGGAATTCTCTAACCAGATAACATCCTATTATCAAGGAATGCCATATTTCTTTCATATGTTTGTGAAACATTTTTTCATGTAGAATTTTTATACACCTAATTTATGTATTATACGAACCATCTGGCAAAATATGAAGCATTATTATTGTGTGTGTATTCAGTTTTTTCAATATGAAAAGCCATTTCAACCTGAACAAATTAAAGATAAAAATCCATTATATAATTTCAATAAAATTACATACAGTTTTATGTGTCACACTGTAAAGGGGAATGCCAGAGACACTGGGGTGAAATCGAAGGCTACGTAAGGCAGAATGGGGCTATATTATATTTAAGCATCCTATTGCACTATACACTTCTATATATAATAATACAAATGCCGTTGTGAATGCAGCAATTTATTTGGTTGTAGATCTTTTTCTTTTCTTCCTCTACACTACATGTTTCGGCTGTAATTGGCCATCATCAGGTGTATTTTTCACTACATAGCTGTCACACTGCACACAGTCCAAAATCTAAAACATTAGGCTGTCGGTTTTGGTGTATTTTTTCACCAACACATGCTCATCAATTTGATTTTAGAATTACAGTTTAAAATTTAAAATTTCCAAAATTTAAAGTTCAAAATTTAAAGTTTTAAATACCAGGGACACCTGCTCTTGTCTGCATGTGCTGCAGCGGCTATTTCTTGTTTTTAGCACTGTTCATGTATTATTCTGTGCAGGCTCCCTGTATGTGTGTGTGTCGCTGCTCATCTTGGGCAAAAGTATTAAAGATGAGCAGCGACACACACACACATACACACACACACACACAGGGAGCCTGCACAGAATAATATATGAATGGTGCTGAAAACAAGAAATAGCCGCTGCAGCACATGTAGACAAGAGCAGGTGTCCCTGGTATTTAAAACTTTAAATTTTAAACTGTAATTCTAAAATCAAATTGACGAGCGTGTGTTGGCAAGATTTTAAAACAAAACTGACAGGCTGATGTTTTAGATTTTGGACTGCGTGCAGTGTGACAGCTACGTAGTGAAAAATACACCTGATGATGGCCAATTACGGCCAAAACATGTAGTGTAGAGGAAGAAAAGAAAAAGATCTACAACCAAATAAATTGTTGCATTCACAATGGCATTTGTATTATTACATACAGAATGGGGCATTAAAAAGGAATACTCTCACCTGTACATGATCCTGTAATTTAGCTCATAAAATGATACTAAGAAAGAGAGATTACAGAGGCTTTATTAAAACAATATAAAAAATTAGTTAAGCTGAATGAATTTTATGGTCCTTATACAATTAAGAAATTCCAGGTCATTAGATTTACTGTAGCGATTTCAACTGAAGTTCTGTACTGAGGTTGTAAGGATTATTACTTTCAGTGGCGCTACCTGTGCAAAATCAATTTTCCATTTCTAAATAACCATATTGATTTGTAATGCAGATGTATTTTTTCTAGAAGGAGGGAGTGAAAGAGATTCATAATTTACCTGCTCAGTTGATGATGTTAATTTTCAGTTATCAGTAAGATACTTGTGTGTCTGTTCAGACTGTTAGGCTTCTGCTTACTAAGTATAACAGCCTTCACGTTGTTTCTGAAGTCTGATAATGTACACGGCCAGTCAAGTATGCTACAAAACACTGTGAACAGAAGTGCAATATTAGTTTTGTTTTGTCACGATATCAAAATATTGTGCAATATTTCACTATATATAGAATGCTCATGCCATACGAGTGACAGTCCTTTTTAGACTCAGGATGCAATATAGCAAGAAGAAGAACATTGAAATTAAGTAAAAAACACCCTGCTCTCTATCTGGGAGACCCAAGACTCAAATCTCAGATCAGAGACTGGCTATCCTGACAGGTATTTTATGGTTTCCTTCAGGCTTTGCATTTTTAAGGAGCAGACTCTGTACTCTGTACTTAATGTCTTTATGATTCCAAATTTGATTTGTTAGTGTTGTCTCAAATTTTTAAACTTTGTCACATTTACAAAGGACCTCTTAAAATTATGAAGTTGCCCTGCATCCTAGTGACTCGGCATATGATACAATATCTGTCATGTACTGGGGAAGTGGATAACTTAAAAAGTGAGCTCATTATATTACATGCTGAAAGAAGTGGTAAGTCTTCTGACTTGTATTTGGAAGGTGTTTGGTTTGAATCTTGGCCAGGCCACTGACTATGCTAATTGAGGCTTTCATAGTTCTTCCTTAATCCCTCTAGGCATATATCAGGATAGTGTCTTAAATTAGGCCTTGACAACTTCCTTCCATGTTCTTTCATATACATTATTTCAGTCATTCAACACTACAGAGCCTGAGTTACTAACAGTGTTAACTAAACTACAGTAAATAAGCAAAACATATTAGAATCAAGACTACAAACCAGAAGAAGTTAACATTCCTGTCACCCAAAGCACATAAATGACCTCCAAGCAGCACTTTCTCTGAGCAAATATAATTAAGAAGATCTAAAAAAATTGTGCTAGAATCATTAATTCCATGAAGAAAGGTCATCTGAAGAATCTGATAGTTTTTCAGGTGGTCAAGAAGTGGATCCCTTGTCATGTTCATAACGGCCTTTCATTTGACACTACATCCTGAACCACTAAAATCCAAGTAGTTACTATAGGATTCTGACGATGGTGTATAACACACTGATATGTTGGGATTTTGGACTTTATCCATCGTCCTGGTTTTTAAGATAACAGTCCAGTGATTGAGGCTAGCTCTTTCTAAGGGACCCAACTGAATAGGTGTTTTCCTTCACCTGAGGACGGAAACAGATCCAGTTTCCGTAACGTTGTGTTTTTTATTTGTTATCTTAAAAACCAGGACGATGAATAAAGTCCAAAATCCCAACATATCAGTGCACTAAAATCCAGCTTAAACTGTCAGACACCCAAATTTTCTAAGATATATTATAATATTATTCTCACACTTGTGCATACCTCTCCCAAGGAGTGTTTTCCCCTCAAGCTGTTCGGACTATGAGTAAAACGTTACACGCAAGTCTCATTCTCCAAATATGAGCTACAAATCTCATCCATCTTAAATATATTAAATTAAGCATTGTTGACAATATTAGGCAAAGAGTGGAAATTATGAAACTCATTGTTATGTAGTTTTCTCTGTCCTGTTATTTCATCTCTCATAGGTCCTAACATTCCCCTCAGCACTTTGTTATCTGGTACACTGTCTTTACAATAGTGGTAGTGAAATTTAATTTCTCCCACTGGTTCTTTTAGACACTTTACTTATGTCCCTTGAAAGTAAGCTGTAGCTAATCATGATTCAAGAAAAAATAAAGTTTAGGACTAACAGATGTAAAATTTGTATTTACATGTGCAGTTATGATGTGATAAGCATGAGCAACTGTAGATGTTTCGTTAAATGCTTTGTAGTTATGAGCAACACTTTGGTCTAGATATAAATTGAAACTACTCTTAGGATGGCTGGTAGTGTTACTACCACAAGTTAATGTACATAGATAAGTATTTGTCATAATATTATTTGTATTATTCACTGGGAGTTGTGTGAATGTTGGTGTAATTTTGTCATCGATGAGTAAGATATGAGAATTAACAATATTGTAACCAGCAGTATTAAAATATATGTATTGTTGAGTCCTAAATAATTCTGAGTTTGGTAATTCACGTTTGCTAGAGTTTTATTTAAAAAGGTCGAAGTTACTTCTGCAATTCATCACAGGAAAAAATATTAGAACATTAATAATGGTACTTAGAAATTAAAATAAAATATGAAACGCCCCTACCATTACTTTATGAAATTGTTTGGTAATCATGAGAGCAAAAAATAGTAATTTTTGCATGCTTTGTTATCTTTCCCGGAGTATAATGGGCCTATTGAAACAGTGTCCTCTTAATAACAAACTTGTACTGGTATATTATTTTTTGTAGTAAAGCAAAGGAAAATGTGAAATATAAAATGAACCACTGAATACATAAGTCTAGAAAGTTTAGTTCCTCTTCCAACCATTACTGACAAATAATACCACTTAGTGTGAAATGGTTTTCATTTATTATAATGCTGATTCCCATTATTCTCCTTAAGAACTGAAATCAAGTGGAGATGGTTTCCATATTCACACTCAAATTAGAATATAAAATTAAGTGTGAAATTTATGATTGGTACACTTCTTACAACACCCTAGGTCTTCTCAGACACACTGCAGGAAGTTACATTACTGTCTAATTGGAAAATATTAGGTATCATTAGATTTTAATTACTTGTAATATACACAGGTTAAATCACAAATTTTTATTTATTCATATTGCTGATACTACAAATATTATGCTTCTGGACATTATCCATAATCCTGCTTTTATCTAAAACACTGTCCTGTTTATATTTCAAAATGCAATGTTTCGGAGACCAGATTCTATCTCCGTCTTTAGGTAAAACCTACTCAGCTGGGCCCAATCAATAAAGCTAGTCCCTATCTCTGGACACTGTACCAGCACAAAGATAAGGTATTCAAGCCAAGAACAGAACAAACCATCTGCAAAAGCATCTTTCTGACAAAAGAGAGTCATAATTCCCTGTTCATTGGAGGATTATTATGATAGGCTTTTCACATATTTTAATATGGTAGTTGTGCCACTCTAAAATGAAACATTTCCCCTAGTAGTAGCAGCAGCAGTAAGGCTGTTGTTAATACTAGTTCATGGCTAACAGAATTAATGCCATTTGAAACCTGTTTTTATAGGGACAATTTTTACTAATATCTTTTTTTCAAGCATCTCTGTATACTACTCATATTTGTAAAGGTTGTTCATCTCCATTATGCACCCTAAGGAGAATTTTGAATGGATCATGAGCACAGAATGGTGTGGACACTATTCACACTGCACTGCAAACACAATGAGACATGGTTTGGGATAAGGAAGGAGATTTGAAGGGGGTTGTGATATTTCATGTGACTGGCTGCTCTTGTTATTAGTTTCATTAGACAGTAATGGCCAAGCAGAAGAACAGATCTCAATGCACATATCTTAGAGCACTTCTAAAGAGCTTTGGCAGCTGGTGAATAAGTGCTAGAAATAATGACTTAATGTTAAGAAATCTTATTCTGAAAAAAAAAATGCATTACAATGACATGTAGCAAACAAAGAAATAAAGAATGAGGTTCTCTTGGGTTCAGGTAAGTTTATTCTAGGAATTTACCTTCTTCATCATCAAGTCAGTCAATCAGCCATTCTCTTCATTATCATCACTTTGCCTATCATGTGTGTAGGCATATATTATTATTTAGGTTGTCTGTTAATATAACGAATAAATTATAACATGTGACTTTGTAGTCTGGTACATAGATATGAATGTTTTGGGGCAACATTTTGTTTATAGGTGGTGGCATGTAGTTTGATGCAGAGGTACCAGTAATTTGGAAGAACGTGATGACCGTCAAGATCTGTAAACACTGCGTAAAATAGCCCTCCTATAGAGAATCACCTTTCTACTCTGAAGATGGCAGCAGTTGCATTCCCTGAAACGCGGTTCCTTTCCCAAGCCAAACGCAATCACATTCTTCTCACTTACCTGTTATTTGTATTCACAGTTCTTAACAATCTTCAAAATAAATTACACAAGAAGTAGGAGGTTTTGGACAGCTGCGTTTAAAATGGTGTAATATTCGGCGATATCCAAGAAATTCGAATTTAGCGCTACAACCGATGGCAGTCGGATGTGGTAGAGGCCGACAAAATCCAATCTCTTTTTAGTCAGCAACTCGAATTTATGGTGTCTGTATTAACATGTTATTGTAGGCTGTTCTGTGATCAGATAGTTGAATAAAACCGAATAAGAAATAGATTCAAGGTGTGAAATTATGGGTTCATTAAATTAATTTCGTCCATCTTCGGGAAGTTTATATTTTCAGTTGTGGCGACATTGGTCAGTGTGGTAACAAATGTCTGGTGGTGTCGTGTTAAGTAAAGTTGTGCAGAGGAAGGAAGTGTTATCTTCAGGTGATGACACCGACAGCAGAAAATGCGTCACTTAATTCATCGATCATTGATTTAATGTGGTATTATGTGTATGAATTATCAAATTGGGTGCTTGGTGTGTTGGGCCTGACTTCAAATATCGCAGTTGATTCGTGGTCTGCCTATTTCATAGGCGATTGCTATGCCAGTGTTATTAATTGGTTAGCTTTTGATGAATTTCAGATTAAACTATTGAAAGGATTCTTGTTTATCTTATGTGCAAATATATGCTTAATTTATATGTCTTGGAAAATATATGGCAAAAGGATATCAGAGAAGTTTATGAGACCGGGTAAGTTCCTTGCCTGAACTGTGCAGTCATGGAGATATTTTTCATTCATTCATTCATTCATGCTTACTAATCCTATAGATCAAATTACACTGATGTAGGACATGTCATTTGATATTATTTGATATTCTAATATGTGATTCTCTATAATGGAATGCTCACAGTAAATTATTTCACTTCTTCAGTAACATCAAAGACTATTGAAGATTTAAAAAGGAGCGTGTCATCGTTGAAGCTTCCCAAAGAACATTCACCAAGAGTTTAAGTGATATTATTGCCTAAGAAGATATAACAGCAGTATGGCTGATAAAATAAAGAAGTTTTTCCAGAAAAAGAAGGTGGATGCGAGGTTTAAGTTAGCAGGTCCAGGTCACAGATTGACTGGTGAGAATACTTCTCAGAATAGGACTGATTCTCGTAGTTCCTACACTGTTGCTCCACGTTCGGCTCCATCTACAGAGTCCAGACAAGCAGCTGCAGCTGCTCTTGCACGACTAGACGGGCAAAAGCAGGACCATGCAGGATTTAATACGTAAGTATTGTTTTTATGTTTTACACTTTTTACATGCAGTCAATAGAGCAAATAGCCTATGGTATGGAAAACTAAGAAATTTAAACTGGATTCCCAGAAGGGTGAATAGAGATTTTTCCAGTCTTCACAATATTCAGTATGAATGATTTTGGGGTCCAACCAGCTTCCTATCTGGTCCTTACTGGGGGTGTACTCTTTCCAAGATGTAAAGTGGTCAGCCCATGTATAGTCTCAATTTCTAATAACAAACTGTTTGAATATCTGAATTTCGTTCTCATACTTGTGCACTCTTCTGTTCAACAGTTCTCTTGCGGCTATTCAGGCCCAGGTGCGAAGGGAACTTGAAGCTGAAAAGAAAGCAGCAGCTTTAGCAGAAAAGGAGGCTTCACTTGCAGATGCTCAGCCAGGACAGCAGGACGAGTCATCTTCACCCTATTTAGCTGTCACAGGAGTCTTCTTCAGATGTCCAATGATTGGTTAGTTTTTGTATTTGAAAATAAGTGTGTGTGTAATTAGTATGGGAGAACTTAACATTATGGTGACTGTTAATGCCTCTTGAGGGATAGGAATTGTGTGTATTATTGACAGGCCAAACATAAACTGTTTTAACATTCTTGACACTCCTGACCTGCTCTAAAATTGGTTTTATTCACTGTTACTAGTCCAAAAACAAACCATTCTCTCTTACTCTGTGCAGCTTACTGTATTTTATTTTGATGAATTGTCACTCCTTGTGACACTAATACAAACCATTGTCAGCCAAGGCCTTTTATGATACATGGTTGTCCACTTTGTTCATATAACTGTACCATGTCTTCATGTCAGTTTTAACTTTACGCATTATTTTAGTCACTGACATCACAGTTGCCTGCTTTTCTGTTGTCTTTAACCATTGCTATTTTTAATCAATATAGGCAAAAGAAGATGTACAAGTAAGATGTTTTCTGTAAGCATACTGTAACAACACGGGCTACTTATAAGAGGATGTATAGAATACTTACTTACTTGCTCATGGAGCTGAGCCCTTCTGGAGGAGCTGCCAATTCTGCAGCTACTCAAGAATTTCCCAGCATTTTATGGAACCCGAAGGTTCATTACCGTGTTCACGAGAGCCCTCCACTGGTCCCTATCCTGAGCCACATCTATCCAATCCATACCATTCCATCCTATATCTCTAAGATCCATTCTAATATTGTCCACCCACCTACGCCTTGGTCTTCCCTGTGGTCTCTTTCCTTCTGGCTTTCCCATCAACATCCTATACGCATTCCTCGTCTTCCCCATTCATGCTACATGACCTGCCCACCTCATCATCCTTGATAAAAAAAATTCTAATTATACTTGGAGAAGAGTACAAATTATGAAGCTCCTCATTATGCAGATTTCTCCAACCTCCTGTCACTTCATCCCTCTTCGGTCCAAATATTCTCCTCAACACCCTGTTCTCAAACACCCTCAGTCTTTGTTCCTCCCTTATGTCAGAGACCAAGTTTCACACCCATACAGAACCACAGGCAGGATGTATAGAATAAGCTATATTAATGTATTTCGATAATAATATGGATGGACATGCCCTATATCAATGTATTTGATCTATAGGAAAAAATAAAAATGAATGAATGAATGATTGATTGAATTTAAATGTTACTGAGTGGATAGGCAGTGTGCCAGTTAAAGAAGCATCCAAGGAGTAAGAGCTGCTTTTCTCATGGAATAAATAGAAGTACCATAGAACATGTGAATTCTGAGAAAGATTTCAGACTTGGGACAGTTCTGGCAAATCTTTGATATTTAAGAATTTGGTCCTGTGTGATGGATCTGTGTATCATAATTACATTTTCCAAGTTGCAGAAGACAATGCGTAAGTGGTACCTCAAATGGTTGAAATTTATAGCGGATGTTGCAGTAAAAAGGTAAAGCTCTCTCTGTAACAGTCTCTTGGGGCCCATAGAGTTGTGAGGCGTTGAGGGTTACACATTTTCTAGTCAGTTGGATCACAGATGGCAGTGAGGTTGTCAGCATTATGTGCTGGCAGCCCTTTACTCCCCCTCGAAGGTTACTGGTACTCATTTCTATTAGTGGCTATGTTGACCCTGGGGCCATAGTGCAGTATTGCAGTAGAATATAAGTTATAAAGCTGTATTTATTCTGAGAGCTTACATTTATCTGATCCCAGTTTGCTGTGTGTTCTGAAAAGCTCACAGTTTCAGCTAGTGATATCATGATGTCTTTGGTTGATCTGTGTATAACGTGTGAATGTTTAAGGGTGTTTTGAATGACGGCCACCTTTATTGGTACAGTCTCTCCAGGTAGGGGGTTTTGCTGTGAAACACGGAAAATTGGAGGTGTTCGCTAGTTGTAGTGTCTGCTGTACATTCTCAAAGTAACAGTTGAGTCTTGACTGAGGTTTTTGTTGTTCTCCTCAGTCCCTTTAGTCGAATGTTGGGATAATATTTTGATTAGGCCATTGCCACTTCCTTTCAAAGTCTTCATTCATTGGTCAGCCTAACATTTGATACTACATAGTGTAGATACTGACAGGATTATAAAATAGCTCATGAAGAGGGAAAGAATTTAAGCAGAATATATTCTGACTGATGAAATCCCCTTTAAACTTTATGTGTATAATTTAGTATTTATTTTGGTGTACAGGTCCAGATATATTGACCAAAGAAGAATGGAATATGAAGATTAAAGAGTTCCTTTATGATCAGCTGGAAGAGGAGCGTGGACTTACAGCATGTCTGATTATCCACACATGTAATAAGAATAGAGAAAAGGTACACTTCTGTTTCATTTCTTGGTTTATTGCATATGTACTGTGAGTTAAGATAAAATTTTTGTAGGATAATTTTTCTGTTTAGAAATTATACCAGCTTCATCGCTCTGACTATATGGGCATTCTGTACTGTGAAGTAATTCTGTCTGTGCTGAAAATATCTGGGTTGTATATTTTGATGTTACATAACCTCTGTTTACTTGCACTAAGCATCATAGTTTGTACTCTTTATACTCTTTGTTGACAAAAGGCTGGTGGGATTTAAGATGCAGGAGATTAAGAATTATTGCAAAATGTTATGTCTTTATCCCCTTAGAGCACACTAGTTGTATGAACATTTTTTCCCACATCATTTACAGAAGTTTTGAAAGAAAATCGCTTTTTTCATTTTGGATTTCCACATATGTTTCAGTGTTATGTGTAGATATGTGTTTCAGGTTGCACAGTGTGTGGACACACTATGCAAGTACATACAGAACATAATCCAGAACCCAGCAGAAGAGAAGTTCCGGAAGATTCGCATGTCAAACAGAATATATCAAGACAGGGTTGCTCCCCTGGAGGGTACACAGGACTTCCTCATAGCCGCCGGGTTTAAAGTCATGAGGATACCATTTCAAGATGGAGAGGAAGACTTCTGGGTGTTTTCAGAAGATAATCTGGATAACAATGAAACATTACAAGTGAGTGTTCTCTTCTTGTTTTCTGAAATGATGATTGGGCGCAGAACTTCCTTTGAAATGTTGGTAACAATCTATAAGTGATAACCCAAATACGTTTTCATTTTTCAGATATTGTATGATGCACTACAAAGCGCAGAACCCATTTCTCTAGAGCTTGACCGTAACCTTCAGGTTCTGTTGCCCTCGCAAGCAGCAAAGCGAACTGATCTTCCTCCTGTGTTCTTCAACATCACAGCAGATGAGTTGAAGAGAGAACAGCAGATGAGGTCAGTAGAGAGATTTGTGGAGCCTCTAATTGTAGTGCTTATTGTGCTTATTAGCACACTTACTTGTGCCACATTGTAAGTACATGGTGTCATATCCCAGAAAATTTTATCCAAGTCTGGAAATATCTGGGGATTGATCCCTTGCAAAACACACTCCTTTGTTTAGAGAAACCTGCTGCCCTAGACATCATAGTATTCTATGTCTTTTGTTTAACCTATACTGAAGTAATATTTTCTATTTGTCATGGTGTCAGAAATGTTGGAAATGTATACAGCCATAAATTATTGACATTTATTAAGAAGGAAATAAACTACAAGCTTTTTAAATTTGGCATTATGCAAAACTCAATTTCATGTGCTCTGTGTGCCTAATGGGAGAACCGCAAAGGTAGGAAGGTTCTCTCCTACCATTAACATTTTATTTTATGAATGTCTGAATAAGAGTGTCCTTTTTGTGTGACTCCAGAGCCGAGGTAATTGAGAGAAGTCTGATGCTAAGGACAAAAGCCATGAGAGAGAAGGAGGAGCAACGCGAGATGCGTAAATACAGATATGCTGTTATCAGAATTCGGCTCCCAGATGGCATTCTTCTGCAGGTAATGCTTTTCCTTTGAGAATACTCTGTTTCTTATGTGAACTGTGTATAAAAGTCTGGGAGAGATTAAGTAAGTAGAAGATTGGCGGTATTGTGTAATGGGAGTTTTGTGATTCGTATGGTTTGTTTGGGACATTCCCTCTGGAGCAGGACATACATTTAGTGCTCAGCAACTTTTTTTAAGAGTTTAATCTTCTGGAATATAACACTGTACAGTCTGGTGAAAGTCAAGCAACATTCCAGAGGAACATACTGCCTCCATATTCAGGGTCGAAGAGTAAGTCAAGCAGGTAGCTGGCTTACTCTTTAGCCTTGAAGATGGAGGTGACATGTTCCTCCCGAAATGCAAGTCGGCATTCACTGGACTTGACAGTATTGTATCTCATGAGACAATATTCTTCATAGCTACTGTTCTGGAAACTTCAGAATCTGCCTTTCTTTCTTGTCTGATGTACATTTTCTGGAAGAGTTTTGGTATTCACATTGTCTCCAATTATACACTTTTTATTGTTCTTGACAAGCCTAGTTTTTGAAGTTAGCATTAAGTGATGGATACAGACATGGCAAATTCTAAATCAGTGATAGCAGTGCATTGCGAAGGAGTGCTGACATCATGAAGAATGGACTTTCCTAGAAGTGCCATTGAAACAGCTTGGATGGTAATGAGAGTATTTGTCTGACAATTACTGAGTTTTTGAACTTTATCCATCATACGGCATTCTAGAAAATAGAAAACTCAGCATTTTGGAAACTGGATGTGTGTCCATCCCCAGGTCCGGTGAGGTTAGCTCTTTCTGAGGGACGCAACAGAGTAGATGTCTCCCATCCTTCGACTGAGGATGGAAACAGATCCAGTTTCTGAAATGTGTTTTCTAGTTTCTAGAATATTGGACCACAGACAAAGTCCAAAATCCCAGTAATTGTGAGTGTTATACACCATCGTCAGAACCCTTTAGAATTTACTGAGAGTTTATGTGATCGCTGGAGAGGGCTCTGGATGAATTTAAGAAGTGAGAATTCTGTTAGCAGTTTCATGATATGTCATTATTGTGAATATTTATCTACTTCTATATTGTCTTGAATAAGAATAGTAAACAGATAAATGTTAGTGAGTTACTCCCAAGTTGCACACAAATGCATATAGATTTCCATGTCTTGCGTCTTATTGTTATGCAGTTTTAACCAGAACTGGAAAATATTGACGTATCAGTGAAACTGTTCTAGTGTCAGATTCTACAAAAATAAATTTATCATTTCTCAATTTATTAGATATGGACAGACAGATGGACATGGTGAAACTTATAGTTGCATTTTAGCAATTTTGGTGTGTAATGTGCCATGTATATGCTATTTATTGTCATTTTGTTTCAATTGCAGCAATACAGCATAACTTAATTATGTTATTTATTTGTATCCTTATTATTCCTTTTGAAATTTCAAGGTCAGAACTGAATTGTTTAGGCACTAATGCTGTCATCTTGTATTACATTTCAGGGCACATTCTCTGTCTATGAGAAACTTGATGCAGTCAATAAGTTTGTGAGAGAAAACCTGCTTAGTGAAGAGTTGCCATTCATACTCACGACTCCAACAGGTCACCGCTTGTCTGATGAAGATGCTGACAAGAACCTCGCAGATCTTCGCTTGGCTCCAGCAACAATCCTTGTATTCTCATTGGATCCCTCTATTACAGAAGAGGTGGGGAGGGGACAGCAGACTATGTATTTGAAACCAGAGATCATGATACTTGTGCAGCCTGTGTAGCTGTATTCAATGTGCTATAGCATTCCTTTTTTCCTTAGTAAATTCTGGAGTTCTAAGTATTTATTTTCATAGTTTATTGAGATGTATTTGGCTTCAAGAATAAACATGGCAAAGATTGATCACAAGTTCATTTAGAAAAATATAGTGATTCAACAGAAATTCATCTTAATTGGATGCTGATACAGTACATAATACATCTGTTCAGTGAAGTCATAATGATGCTGAAGAAAATCGTCTTCTGGGATCTGGCGCCAGATCCCAGAAGACGACTCTCTTCATAGTCATCGCCGTGAAAACCTCAAAACTTCATAATGATGCTGTTTGGGATTATGTAGATAGAGTGCGCTAGCAGAGTACTGCACATGGTAGTTCCCCTGAAATGAAGGAGAGGACAGACCTATACAGTGGGGTGGTTGGGGGTTAAAGTCTCACATTGGAATTGGAAAGTGAAGTGAGCAGGGGTGGTGCCCCAGTAAGACATGTTTTAGTTCGTCCTCAGGGCAATGTACTTGCTATAATATCATAGATAAAAAAATGTTAATAATGTAGGTACCTCCTTGTTCCATCTTGTAATTATGAAAATTAATCAATTTCTGCAGTAATTCTTTAATTGCTTCAACCATTGAGTGTTAATTTTTGCTGGCCTGATGGGTCAGCATAGTTCGGTTATTATTATAATTGGCTGCAGATTATATGGGTGGGGTATGGTTTCTGGTATGGAGTGGAAATTTTCTCATTGGTACCATATCCAAACTTATTCTGTTCCCCATCCAGCAGGTACTTCAGGAACTTTGAGCTGGCTAGGGCATGATGATAATAACTTCCCTCTTATCCCATGTAGCAGTTAAGAATGCATGGAGCTCCCACATATATATTGCACAGTAATGGGGTATGGTCTTGCTCTGGTTTCCAGGAGGGAAGCAAATAAGCTTAGTTCAGTTCTGTCTCCTGGGTGTCAGATTTCATTTTTTCTAGCCAGTAGGATGTAAGGTATCTACATCTTTATAGCTGTAGTAAATTAAGTCAAATTAGTTGCATAATGCAACATCATGTTCATTGTGGTCTCTCTGCATGCCTCAAAATCCATGATATACAGGCTTTTTACAAGTAACTAATAAGAAATCCTCTGTTTTCTTGCAACAAATATTGATGGTCTGCTTCATCATATTTATTTCTTAAATAAAAAAACCAAAGTGTATAAAATATTCACATTTATTTCATGTAATGACCAAAGATAACACAAACAATGTACTTTGTGTGACAATTTTTTTCTGTTCACATGGGAAAGATAACATTGTGATGTGCTGCAGCAGTCTTGCTTCAGTGAGAATCAGTTCTCCTCTTCTCTGCACCTTCTGTGTCTCACCACATGTCAGTTTGTGGGAACTTATATAAAGTACATTACAAGGAGAGTCAGTAAATAAGTCACAAATGGAAATAAACACAAAACATGTGATATTTGAACCTGGAAAAAACATTTATTTCTCAACATGGCCTCTGCCAACATTGATATACTTGTCCCATCGCTTTACCCTTGCATCAAAACCGACAGAATACAAGCCTTTGGCTGTTGTCTCAGCCATTTCCTCACTTCTCTTTCCACCTCTTTGTCATCAGTGAAACATTTGTCACCAAGGTGGTTTTTTAGCAGAACAAACAGATGGAGGTCACTAGGGGCCAAGTCCAGGCTGTAAGGTGGATGTTCAGAAAGTTCTCACAGTAGTTCTTGAATTCTCTCCTGGGTTGCTCGGGCTGTATGGGGTTTCACATTCTCATGCCAGTTGGCCTGGATGATTTCCACGAATTGTATTCCGAAGCTCCAACAGCACTTCACAGTATAGTACAGAATTCACATTTTTACCATGCTTCTGAAAATGGTCTAACAGTATCCCAAAATACGATAAGCATAACCTTCGCAGCTGATGGCATAACATTAAACTTCTGGTTGAAGGTGAACTGGGATGTTTTCATTGCATTGAAGCACTCCTTGATTTGGGTTGGTAGTGATGCACCCATGATTTGTCCCCAATAACAGTCCTCTTAAGCATGTTTTCTCCTTCATCTGCATACCATGAGAGATGTTGCAAGGACAGACCTATTTGATCAATTTATTCTCGATCCTTCAGTTCTCAGGGCACCTACCATGCACACACTTCCCAATATTTCAAATAATCATGCATTATGCTGTATGCCAAACTGTGGGAAGACCCTAAAGTAGTTGCTACACTGTCTGTCATTATCCTGCTGTCAGCTTGAATTAATTCTTCCACCTACTGCACAATGGCTTATGTTGCAATGAACAGGGCGGCCTGGTTGAGCATCATTTGCAACTTTCGAACATCCTTGAGATAACTTCTTGACCCAATTGTGAACCGCTTTACATGACAAAAACTTCCCACTGTAAACAGGAAACATTTCTTTATAAATATCCTTTGCAGTGAGCCCTTTTGCTCACAAGAAATGCACAGGAGAACGCTGCTGTTCGGTAGTACACTTCTCAAGCATGGTCGCCATTTTGACTACTGAAACGAGGCACGTGTGCATGTGCTTCAGCTTCCTAGACTGTAATAAAGCTGGACTGTGTTGCTACTTAGTGATACACATGGAAAACCTATTACATCCATGAGAGTTGTTTTGCTTACATTTGTGACTTGTTTACTGAGTCGCCTTTGTATTTTTCATATCCCAGTTCTCAGAATCTGCAAGACGTAATGAAACATCACAGTTAATTAGTTAGCACTTCTGCTTTGTATTGGGAAAGTCCTGATTGCAGTCTTTATGAGGTATGGATTCATAACCGTGTTAGTTCTTTCAGGTTCTGTATTAGGAAACTCACCTATGGACTGAAGTTGGTGGTTTAAATGTATTGAAAATGTAATAAGTGATCTGTTATCATGTGCCAGTTAAAGAAAGGAAATTAAAGACATGTTTCATTTAAAGAAAGGAAATTAAAATAGTCTTTCTTTATTCCCTGTGCTTAAGGCTCTTAAATGGCTGGCACATTAAATTTATTCTTGGAACTTGGCTCTGTAACGTGTGGAACACCCAGTTAGTGTTCCGTAATTTAAGAGTTTCTCGTTCTCAGAATTGACCTTGTGTGGTTGAACCCCAAGTATCTCAGGGATGAATTTCCTTCACTCAAGATTTGCCTCACATTAAATGGAGGTAGATTTTGTTGAATATACAATATAAATAAATTCAGCCTAACTTTGTTCTGATGAAGACAGATCAAGTTGAACATTACTCATGTTTCAAAGTAAAGGTAAAGTTATCACTGTGCTTATTTAATTAAGCGCTATGCCATGAAAATGTGTGGGGGACTGGAGGTATAGGTCCACACATTCTTAACCTCTAAACTAGATGGAAGTGAGCAGTCATCTTACTCCAGAGAATGGACCACCAATATCCGTTAAAATAGGAGGCTGGGTGTGCCTGAGAGCCAGTCTGGATGTTGCGGAGAAGAGGAAAACCCCATTCCCATGCCTGGAATCTAACCCCTATTCCTTGGCCAACCAGCCTATAGCATAGTCACTGTACTGACTGAGAAAATTGAGGATGCTGATTCTTGTGACAGTGGTGGGGGGATATAATTTTTAATTTATGACAAGAAAATGTAACAGTTTATTTCCTTAATTTCACCGATTCCCTCACATTATGATAACATTTTTAGTATTAATTTCCATAAAAGATGTTTCGTGATGTCCCATTGCATACCATGAGGAAGGAAAATGTATTTAACATTGATTTCTTTTACTCTGATTGTAACAAGAATGATATGAAAAATACAGACAATCCATTTAATTGACATTGGCAATGTATGCACCCATTTTACTGTCAGTATGGTTGATCTTGGCTTTCGCTGTGAGGTTAAAATATATAGGAAAATTGTAATTTGCTGACTATTACCAATATATATATAAATTTTTGTGTATTGTATAGAACTTCTTTAACTCGTTATAAATACAGGGCCTTGTGTTGGTATGAATGAAAGAAATCAGTTTATGTGAATGTTAATAAACATGGCTATATGATTTATTGTAAATTATGTCTTGCAGTTCCGCCTTTTGTACAAATATGACTTGCAGTGCCTGATGTTGAACTGGTGTCATGTTGTATATGAAAATTGTATCATGTATTGGCACCTCTGATCTAATATAAATCATGTAATCAGATCTGAATTCCTCAAGAGTTCAAACCCAGAACAATCACTGGGGGGTCTGAGGTGAACAAAGCAGTGCTGGAGTAGGTTTTTCTTAATTATTCCATAGTCAATCATTGAACCGTGAAGATTATTTGTATTACATTTGGTTTCTAGATCAACTTTCTGTCGGCTGTAATTCCACCTCTTTATTAAATTTATGATTATAAATGTATATTTATGCTGTCTTTCAGACACAATTATCATATAAACTTACACATTTTTAAATATTATTTCCGTCAGAAAATGTTTTGTTTATCCTAAGAAATTAAATTAAAAATTCATTGTAAATAAAATGTAAGAAAAATGGCAAGCAAAAATATTGGAGTGTATTATTTTAGAGCACAACATCCCGAATCCTTTAATCCGACCAAGATATACGGCCATTAATCAGGATATTGCAGCAACAAAAACGGCCGATCACAGTCCGAAAGACGTGGGTTTAAATTGTGGCAGATAAATGCCCCATTTACAGTACCAAATCTTCCACACACGATAGTCTGCTGAAACCTCGGAACCAGTTACCATTACTTTCATCCTTTGCTCATAGATGTCGAATCCAGCTACCATCTGTAGAGA
This sequence comes from Cryptotermes secundus, assembly GCF_002891405.2. Lineage (NCBI taxonomy): Eukaryota > Metazoa > Arthropoda > Insecta > Blattodea > Kalotermitidae > Cryptotermes > Cryptotermes secundus. The sequence goes on along the minus strand of NW_019731266.1, from coordinate 232,508 downwards.
AGTAAATCGGTCTTCAATGTGACTTCCGTTTTGGACCACCATTCTGCTGCAGTAGATACGTAACTGGATGTGATCAAGAAATCAAGAAGGCAGTGATCACGGATAATCCCATAACAGACGACTGTTTTACCGATAATGAGTTCATTAATTAGATTTTTCAGTTTGGTGGTGAATAATTAATCTTAAAAATACGGACTGTTTCAGTATTTTGATGATATATGTAGGTTATAGCTATTGCCATGATTTAGAATTTAACTAAATGGGTGTTATCGCGAAGAGCCTCACGTTGTGACATTCTAGTTGAGTTGGTGGTTCAGGAGAAGTTAAGCCTATGAGTAATGAATTTTTGTACGGTAGGTAATTTGTTAGCTGACAGTGTGTTTTCAGAGAAAGTGATTTGAAATTGTTCAAATTCTATCACTTCTGTGCTGTGCGATTTGAAATGTGTTCTAACATATTCAGTTCAAAGAAAGTATAGTACGTGAATGACTAATGACTATATAATAACATTTTTTTTTTCTTGCAAATTTATAATTACAGAAATGAACTTCGTGGAAGTATATTTTGTTCTTAGTAACGTATTATTTCTCGGCATTTACGAAGAAAAGCATCACTGAAGTCAGGACCACTCATCTTGTTACTTGTACTACAAACATGGTATGTTAGTGTTCTACTTACTGATAACTTAGTGGATCCTTTGTGAAGCAAAGGAATATGTCAGTTTTAAGTATATACATATCATATTTAATTGGAATAATGTCATTTAAATTTGAAATGTCCAGATAAAATTATCTCTTGGTATTTGGCTGTCTAGTTTCTGGAAGTACTGACATATGGAACTTACATCTTCACAATTATTGTTTACACTAATATTCGTTTTATGTATTTGTAGTTGTGTGATTACTTTAGAATGCCCATATTGATCAGCTCATCTAGTCTTATAGCAGATAAGGTCATATTCTTATCAGTAATTGCATATTTGGAGTCCTTTATAATGTGTACAATTTGTTTGCTGCTGTAAATATTCTGTAAATTTATAGCATATAATAGTTTGATGCCTAATATTAAAACAGTGAAATACATTTTGTATATCATAATAATATAAAATGTAATAAGCATTTCAATATTCACTGGGACAGCCCAGTCAGTATAGGATCTACTGGCTTGGTGACCAAGGAATCATGGTTCAATTCTTAGCAAGGGCAGGAGATTTTCTCCACAACATCCAAACCAGCTCTGGGGTCCACCCAACTTGCTATCCAGTGGTCACTGCGATGTATTTCCCAAGGGTAAGGCAGCCAGTGCATGATCCTGAACGCTCACCTCCCTCTAATCCTGAGGTTAAGAATACATGGTGCTATACCTCCACTCCTTATACACGTTGTGTACAAGGACAACTTTGTTTTTATAAAACATTTATGAGTTGGCAACATCGTAGTAAACAATTTAAGAACTAGGTTATTTCTTGTTACCTAAGTGAAGTTTATTGTTATGTTAACTACAGTTACGTGTGTCACAACAGTATCTTTATATTGTTATGTGTTACTATGGTTATAAGTTTATGTGTATATAAGGCATACTTCTGTGTCAAATTTCTGAGTCTTAATAAAGCAGGAGTAGAGAGAACACTGATCCTTACTTATCATTCGATCTACGGGAAACTGAGGTACATGTTAAGCCACCATCAAAAAAGTACCAGGTCTTATGCCATTAATAAGGTCCAGGAAAACCAGGCGGGACTGAAAGTAAGTGGGACACATCAGCTGTTGGTCTGTGCTGTTGATGTGACTCTACTGGGTAATAATAAAGAAACCATAAAGAAAAACACTCAAGAGTTTAATTGACGCTAGTAAGGAGGTTGGTCTAGAAGTAAACACAGAAAGCTAAGTATATGTTGCTCTCTCATCACCAGATGCAGGGCAAAATCATGACATGAAAGATAGTGTAATGGATGTTTTGAAAATATGGCACAGTTCAAATATTTGGAAATGACTATAACAAATCAAAACCTGATTTAGGACGAAATTAAGAGGAGATTGAATTCGGGTAATGCTTGCTACCGTTCAGTCCAGAACCTTTTATCTTCTCGTCTGCTGCCTAATAACATAAAAATTAGAATATACAAAATTGTAATTTTGCCTGTGGTTCTGTATGAGTGTGGAACTTGATCTCTGACATTAAGGGAGGAACATAGACTGAGGGTATTTGAGAACAGGGTGTTGAGGAGAATATTTGGACCGAAGAGAGATGAAGTGACAAGAGGTTGGAGAAAACTGCATAATGAGGAGTTTCATAACTTGTACTCTTTGCCAAGTATAATTAGAATGATCAAGTCAAGGAGGATGAGGTGGGCGGGTAGCACGAATGGGGGAGAAGAGGAATGCATATAAGATATTGTTGGGAAAGCAAGATGGAAATAGACCACTGGGAAGACCAAGGCGTAGGTGGGTGGACAATATTAAAATGGATCTAAGAGAGATAGGATGGGATGGTATGGATTGGATTCATCTGGCTGAGGATAGGGACCAGTGGAGGGCTCTTGTGAGCGCTGAGATTGTGTTGACCACACAGGACTTCCTTCAGTAAGGTCACCAATTTAAGGTATGATGTATCCCCAAAGAAGTTTTAGAAGCATCATATTAGAGGTTAATACCTTGAATCAATATTTTTCTGAGTTCATGGACGTTGTACTGCAGTTCAGTGACATGATGGAGTGTTTTGCAGCTGTGTTTGTTTATAAGACATTGAAGAGATAAAGTTTTCACACAGTTTTCTTCTTTTATTTGCAATGATAATTAAAGGAAACAGAAAAAGTAACGATTTGCTATTTGTGATTTTTCTGTGCATTTGTGTCTGAGTAAGACATATTTACTATAAGGAAATGCCAGTCATAATTAATTACTTGTTTTTAAGTTTGTCTCAGACATAATTATAAAGATGAAATTGCAATATGAATTAAAAATTGTAAGAGCTTCATGTAAAATTTGTATTATATGGTTTATGAGGGGCTACGTGGTAGTGTAGTTGGTGAAGGTACTATGCTGCAAGCAGGAAGGTCATGGATTAGATTCCCGATGAGGTTATTGAATTTATCAATTAAGATAACCCTTCCAGCTGCCCTTTGGCCCTGGGGTCGACTCACTCTCTAACGGAAATGAGTACCAGAAATCATCCTGGGGGGTAAAGGGTGGCTGGCACGTAATGCTGACAACCTCACCGCCATCTGTGAACCGACTCTTGAAAATGGGTGAATCTCGACTTTTCACAACCATATGGACCTCCATGGCCTGTTGACAGGAATGGCTTCACGTTTTTGCTTTATATGGTTTATGATCTCTGCACAAGAGTCACATGGTTAGCTGCAGTGGTGCCTTTAATATTGCTTTCATATTGATAGATAGATAAATAAATAAGTAATTAAATAAATAAATATTATGTGATTATCATATTACCATTTCTCATTTAGCAGTGACAACAAAAGAAAGAAATTAATAAAATCAGCAAGTGTTTTCATGGACATGCTTATCACACAGAAGTACAGGGACTCATAAGAAGCGGGATACCATAGGTCAGGCGATTAGTTGTTGGCTTCTCATTGCAGAGGCATGGTTTAGTTCCACGGTAGTTCATGTGGCTGAAGTAGCATTGGGTCAGGTTTCTGGTTGTATATTGCCAGTCATCATTCCACCAATACTGTATACTTGTCTGTCATCAGGGGCAGGTACAATAGTTCCATTTTATTCTTATCATGTGTTAAGAAGAGAATGTAGTAACTGTCTAATGTTGACTTAACATGTACTTCACTATCTGCAGGTGGCATACCCTAAGAGATTTTTTTAGACACAATAAAACATGTCTTTGTGCTTAATGCAGCATCAGGCTATGGAAATGTATGGGGGAGTGAAGGTATAGCTGCATATATTGTTAACATGAGGACTAGATGGATGTGAGTGTTCAGTATGATGCATTGGCAGCTTAACCGCGGAGGGAAGAGCCCCTCAGTGCCCACCGGATAGGAAGTTGTGTGGGCCTCAGAGCTGATGTGGATGTTGTGCCAAAAAATCTCTTGCCCTTTGCTGGGAATTGAGTTATGATTCCTCAGTCATCCTTTCTGTAATCTAGTTGCTGTATCAACTGAGAAATCCCTGCTTATAATCTCTGATTATAAAAAGGAGAATTATTTCACATTTGAATCATTTAATCAGAGTATTGACCACAAAACTAGAATATGTTTCTCTGTGCCAAGGGACTGAGTCCTACCCCAGTCCAGGAACTAAAATAAAAGTCATTTCTACCTGAGAAATTTGTATGACCACTACACCAGAATTAATGATGGTAGATACAGCTTGGTAAAGCTTCTCTAGTAAGCAGTTATTAAGGGAGGAAGGACTGATGTACAGTAACAATGGTATCAGAAGGCTGTCTTTACGTACAAAATAAAGAAAGTTTACCAAGCAAAGAGAAGATCATTGTATCTTTCAGAAAATCATGGTATGAATTATGTGGACTCACACAGAATAAGGAAAACCTTTTTCTTTGTGACACGTGTCTTTGGCCTGTAGACTTTCTGGTTTTCTGTCCAGAATTGTTTATACCTACAGAATGTTTGCAGCATGTGCCTTGTAGAATCATAGTTAATTGATACTCATTGCAATTAACACGAACTTGTTTGAGATAGGATATTTGGAACACCAAGGTCATGTTTGATTTTTATGATTCACCGTGTGTGAATGAATGTGTACAGAACTCTCTCCCATGTCAACATTACTAACATAAAGTCCCAGCATTATAGTTTGTGTAATGTCAGTTCTAATGAGTCATTGTCATCACTGTAGTTTTCTAAATATTTTTATAACTATCACTTTGTTGAGTGGTGCACAATTCAATTCTCTGGACTTTGATTTGTGACACTGAGCAAGTTGGCTCAATCAGTAAAACTTCTGACTTGTATTTGGGAGGTGCTATGTTTGATTGTCAGCTAGGACACCAACTATTCTGGCGTTTGTCATGGTTTCCCTCAGTACTTCCAACCAAATGGTGGGATAATACATCTAATTAGGTCATAATCACCTCACTCCACATCCTTTTCAATTAAGTATTAATCTGCCACCCTACCATTTGAGCCTGTATAGTATGAGATGCTGATAACGTTAAATGAGCCATATATAAACATAACCTTGGTTGCCAAGTATTCCATTTCAGTGTCAGCCTGACTACCAGCTAACCTTACTGAACTTTTTCATGCTTTTTGTAATATTGTATAGGTACATGTTGGGATTTTTTTTTCATTGGCGCTACAGCTCTCATTTGGGCCTAGGCCTACCTCCATGAAACTCTCCGTTTCACTTCAGTTTACTAGATCTTAGACATACGGTAGGACTCCTTGGGCAGGTGATCAGCTTGTCGCAAGGCCTCTACCTGTACACAGACACAGAAAAACGCACACAAACATCAATGCCCTGAGTGGGATTCGAACCCACGATCTTGGCATCTGAGCGAGCGAAGACAGTGCATGCCTTAGACCGCTTGGCTACCGTGACCGGCACATGTTGGGATAGTGCTTTTAAATAAGCCATGGCCATCTTGTTATAAGGCATTATCTGATCATTTCCTTTCTTCTTTATGACTTCTGTGCATGTAATATTCCCGTCAAATGACCCAACAGTCACACGGGTACCATGACTGGTTTACCCCAAATATATTTTTAATAATACCATAAAATATTATGTTTCCATGTAATTTTATGCTATGTAATCTAAACTATTGAAGCAGCATCATTAATAATGATAATGACAGCAGTAGAAATAAGAACAGGAAGAAGGAACTTCAAAGCCTAGGTCTTCAGGTCTGTTCGATTTCAGCTGTCTTTCCACCTCCTCCTAGGTCTTCCCATGTCTCCTTCTATTCCTTTTATGCTACTGGTTGCAGTTAAATAATTTACATTAATATCAATCAGTTAGTAAACTTAATTGATATCAATCCCCACCTTGAAATTGTAAGCAGTAGAGTAATTTCTTCACTAACATTCTGCATGTGTTTTTTGTTTCCCTTATCCATTGGGGTGAGCTGTACATCTGCTTGCAATGAATGTATTGCAAGTCCTGTAAAGTATTTTTCAGTAATGGCGAATGTAACATGTGCTTAGCGTCCTTTCGGGTCAGTTCATGGGTTATTTATTGATGATATGTCAACTGCTAAGGTTATATGACAGTGAATTGGAGAGAAGACATTTTGATAAATACGACATTGGAGACACTTGCACTCACATGACCTTCTATCTGGTTCATTGAAATTATTGTAACATAATCATGTTCATCCATTTGACTGAACAAGTTGGCTCAAGTGGTAGTGCTTTGTGCTTGGTTTGAATCTCAGCTGGGACAATGGCTATCTTAACTGACGTTTTGTACAGTTTTTCTCAGTCCCACTAGGCAATGCCAGAATAATGCCTTAAATTAGGCCATGACTACTTCCTCCCACAACCTTTCCAATACATTATTTATTAATAATTCTACCCTTTCTTCTCCGAAACTCTGAAGGGATTTATGTTAAGTTTTGTGTTGATGGTCACTATCTGAGGAAGGTGCCTGGTGTATTTAATTTTGGCGTTCGATACATCAGTTTAACATTAGACTTTTCATCAAAAATAGTTTGTCCAATATGAAATTTGTACATGACATAAAATATAGTTCTCTTTATTAAGATCTGCAACTCGTATCTGAAACATTTTGATATGATGAATATTCAGCAAAATATGAGGACAAATAATTTTATTTCGTCCATTTTGTTTAGCTTTGAAGCAATAAATTAATATATGCAAGAGATGAACATCAAGGCCAGTGAGGTGTGCAAAATGGCAAGGAAAACATTTGGAAAACGTGTGAACATTATCTAAGCACACTTTTTCTCCCATTTTGTGTATCCTGTATCTCTGCTATGAGAAAACACAGAATAATATACTTGGTAGTGCGGGGCATCATTTTGGCACATAAAAATGTGTAAATAGACCACTCCCTTAAAAAGTGAAAGATGTTACTCTCTAGTCATGTTCTAGGTCAGTGATTCTCCATGGCAAGCACACCTTTCACCAGAATTTCTGTTGATTTAGTCTTGAAGTATACCCTGGGTGGTGAAAGCTTTACTTACCCCTGAAGGCAAAGAAGGAACCAACAAAGAGGAGGCACTTTTTATTGATATTTTATGCATGAAATGTGTCCTAACCATAGGCATATATGGGAACTGATTGTTTCTAGCCTTAGAATTTCCTTTTTATTTTATATATTTATTTATTTATGGTTTATTTAGCGGTACTGTCAATAGCTTATACCATGTAGGGTTACATGGTAGGATGATAAGTGAATAATGAATTTGGAAAGTATATGTACAGGAGTACCACCCCTGTGATCTAGTTGTCAGAATTTCTGACTACAGATCCAGAAGTCCGGGTTCGATTCCCGGCGCTACCAGATTTTCTGGGAAGTAGTGGGTCTGGAACGGAGTCCACCCAGCCTCGTGAGGATAATTTAGGAGCTTTTTCAAGGAAATAGTTGTTCCGTCTAGAAAACCGAAATTAAGGGCTGCGGGGATTTGTTGCACCGACCACGCGACACCCTCTATCCTCTAAAGTTGTCACAAACTTCACCGACAAGCAGGGGTCGCTTGGTTGGTATAGTTCAGTTGCAGAGTACTGGCCACAGAGTTTGTTTGGCTTGTCAGGAGATATGAGACCCTTGGTTATAGACTGTCCAACTCCACTTTTATATACAAATGTTTAGATTTTCTCTGTATAGTCCCTGTATTATTTCTTGTTTGTGAGAGACGTTTGTTGGGTCATGAACTTGTTTAATTATTCTTCTTTCATTACATAAAACTGAATGGGTTGCTGTAGTTGTAATGTTCTTGACTCCCATTTGGGGGTTTGCTCTGTTCACATCTCAGCCAAAAGCTGGAATTCCTACCTGAAATTTTTCATAGTTTGCCTCAGTCTCTCAAGGCAAATGCCAGGATAATAGCTTGATTATGTCATCATCATCAGGACTGTCAAATTAGCATTTTAAAGATGATTATTATTATGCCTTACATAACACAGCCTTTGGCATTACATTGGCATGGCAACATAAAATTATTTACTGCTGTCCTTCTCATACTACAGGTTAATGTTACTTTGGACTGTTTGAAGGGTTTATAATTATATTTAATTTAAATCACTCGGATATTTTAGAATCTTGTATGTAAATTATCCTTTGTTACTGGTTGCTCCTGAAGATGGCTAGTTAAGATCAAAACGTTTTGTGCTGTAAGACTGTTTAACCATTAACAAACTGGATGACAATTTTGTACTTTCATATAGTAATTAATACTGCTTAATCCTAAGTAATGTGTAATGTCTTTCCAGAAGGCTGATTAGAAGAAATGACCCATCAGTGGAGCTGTTTGGAAGCATTACCAATTGGTCTTGTGTGGCTCATCTTACTGTTAATTGTGTTTCCGTTCAAACTTGGGTGGAGATCAGTAAGCACAGGCTGAAGCTTGGGACTCTGCTGCAAGATAATGCCACGAGAAAATGATGATAGGCCAGAAGGTGGGGCAGGAAGAGGAATGGCTGCTGAACCAGTGGCAGCAGGAGCAATTGGAGAGGGCGGTGGTGGTAACGCTGGGAATGGTCCTCTCCCTGTTGGAGATAACATTGGTGGAGGAGCAGGCAACAACAATACCAACAACAATAATCGTACTCGGAATAACAACAATCAGAATCCCCTCATCAATGTTAGAGACAGGCTTTTCCATGCTTTGTTCTTCAAAGCGGCCTTAGCATATGCGCGCACTTTCCCAAGACCTGTGAGAAGGTTCCTTGAATTTATAGTGTTATTAAAGGTAAGAAATGTCATGTATGTAACACAATGATTGACATGTTTTAACACTTTCCACAGATATATTTTAAAATTTTTAAAGACTGAATTCCTTCTGAATAACATATACAAATTCAGTTCATGTCTCACAGGAAACACATTACATCACAGCTACAAAGCCCAGCTGGCTAATGCTGATTAGGGAATCATTAATTTTTTGTCGTGAGAACCATATGGAACACACAAATACACTTTTTGGGCAGAATGCAAAATTTTAGCATCTAAAGTGGGTGATAGAGATGCTAACCACTGGGATTGAAAGAGTTAAGTTCTATCAATATTAGAGTTAATTTTACCGACCACACAACACGTTTTTTATTTACTGTCACACTACATGTTTTGACCTCAAGAGGTCATCCTCAGGTGTACGAACACAGTTGCACAATCACACACAATCACATTCGTTTTTCCACTTATTTTGATCCTGTATCCTGTTCAGGTCCACGCTCAATAATATGTGTCAAGTTCTTCTTATAAAATATAAGTTAAAAATACAAATGTTAAAAGTTAAAATTTAAAATTTAAAATTTAGTTCACTGTAACTAGTTATATTATTACCACTTGGTTAAAAAGTTCATGAATTAAACTTCAGCTCATCACATTGACTGCACTTTCACTTTTGAAGGTCTTGTTGTTCTTCCGCGTCCTCTGATGTTGGATCTATTACGTTCCTTGTCATGATGATTGAGTAGCCATCATAGAATGAATTTGATTATTTTTTTTATGTCATTACAGGCTATCGCTGCCTTTTTCGTGCTGGCATACATACATGTAGTATTTTCACGCTCGCCTACAAATTGTCTAGAACATATAAAAGATGACTGGCCTAGACAGGGAATTTTACGTGTTGAAATACTTCGTAATGGTGCTGATGACTACAATATTGAAAAGTCATATGCCAAAGAAGAGAAGCTTAGGCATGAAAATGTTGGTGATCTGAGTAGTGTATTAGGAATTCTTGCAAGAGATGGGTAAGATATGGTTTCTTATATGGTTTTTTAAAAAGAAATATATATAATTTTACATGACCTTGGCACACCCATTTTTCAGTACATGTTATGTCACTTCTTTGTAATTTGTTCAAGAAGCATTACTGATTTTTACATACACTAATATTTATAATGTCTGATACTAATGGTGACTTTTGGCCCTTAGGCCATGTATCCTTATCTATTTCAATTTCTCATCAATCCATGAGATCATTTATATTTTTGGCTTCTGGGTTATGACATACATTGCACAAAACTCAAAAGTTCATTACTGTGTTTGCAAAAACCCACCCCTGGTCTCTGTTCTAAGCCAAGTGAATTCATTGCATACCCATCCTATGGATGGGATCTGATAAAATGCTACTGAAACATGTCTATGATAGACCCTTCACGATCAGATTTCCTGGTAGAAGTGAATGGAAAGAGGGGTTTCATCCCAATGGAAAGGGGGGACTAATCTGGTATACAGATGGTTCCAAGACAAAGGCACTGGAGCTGGGGTGTATTGTGATGGAACGAGGCTGAAGCATACCTTCAGCCTTGGTCAGTACACAACAGTATTGCAGGCAGAGGTGTATGCCATTAAGGCATGCACACTTGAGAATTTAGATACGAACTATAGAAATAGGAACATCTATATCCTATCAGGCAGTCAATCTGCAATTAAAGCATGTGGTACACACCATATCACTTCAAAATTGGTTTGGAACTGCCACCAATCCCTCATACAGCTGGCCAGACATAACAGAGTTCAGCTTATGTTGGTGCCAGGTCATGAGGCTATTGCTGGGAATGAAATGGCAGATCAGCTGGCAAGAACAGGATCTGAACAGCTGTTCACAGGACCCGAACCAGCTTGCGGCATCTCAATTGGATTTGCCAAGAAAGCGATCAGGGACTGGACTAACAGATATCACAAAAAACAGTGGGATTCCATAACTGGACTCAAATAGGCAAAAGGATTTATATCAGGACCCTCTGCCAAAAGATCAAGGGACCTGTTGAAATTAAACAGATATCAACTCAGATGGGTGGTAGGATTACTAACTGGACACTGCCACTAAAAGGACACCTTTCCAAACTGGGACTGACAGAGGACCCAACTTGTAAGAGGTGCCCACAAGAAGATGAATCAGCCACACACATCTTATGTGATTGTGAGGCTGAGGCTTATTTAAGATATCGCCACCTGGGTCAATTCTTCATGGAACCAAGTGACTTTTATGATGCCCCTGTAAACAAAGTCCTACATTTCGTTCAAAGTGTAGGATTAATAAAGGGTTAATCTAAAGGGGAAGCACAGTAGACCATTGAAGGTCGCAGTTTGAGGGCCAGTTTCATAGCTCACCCCTCATACTCATACTCAAGTTCTGTAAGGCCCATTTTAATATTCTCCTATCTATGCCTTCATCATCCAGCTGGTCTCTTTCCTTCAAGTTCTACAACCAAAAAGTGAAGTGGAATGGAATGTGAGATTCCGACAGAGTTGAATATTTGGGTTGCAGTCCTCTGGGATATGACACCGTGTAGTTTTGTTAATGGAGACAGGCATCTGAAAGGATCCTGCTCCTTCTGTCTGCATGACTATGTTTAAAGATGAAGACAGCAGATGCCTCCAGATGTCATTGTTTCTGATCCAAACTACATGGTAGCACAGTCCAGAACACTATAATCTGAAGCAAACATTTATTTTCTGTTTCCCTGAGCTTACACCTTACAAATTTATATGTTGTTTGATAGGTTTGTTAATATTGAACCATCGGCTGTGGAGGAGGTTGCGCAAGACCCAAATGGTGTGTCAGAAGCAAGTTTGAGCAACAGCAGTATAGATGGAAAGCTGCTGAGTACAGACGTTGGCGGTAGTATTCTTGCTGTTGGGGAGGAATCCACTAAACTTAGGATAATGAATGTCTCCGAAAGTAAGTATGGATTAATTCTTCCAAGTCTGTTTTATTTTCATCTTCATTCCTACCTGCATCATCATTCAAATGTTGCGTATATAACACACTGACGCACTCTTTAAGAAAATATAAAGCTCATCATGATTGTGACCTTTCGGGATGTGGTGCTGTATATTTCAGTAGGTAGATGTACCAATATTACAGATTTACCTGCTGCATCAAACTTCTGCACTGAAGATTCAGGCTGTGGGCTCATCTGAAATGTTGGTACCTGCCAATCAAATTACCGTATTTACGCATTTATAGGCCGCATATTTTTTGCCAAAAATTCAAGAGGAAAACTGGGGTGCGGCTTATATTCGAAATATTCGAAATCACACTTCATTTAAAAAAAAATTATATTCATAATTAGTAATACAGGGTGTTCTACTCCTGAAATAATATTCCAAGAAAATTATTTTTTCTATAATTTCTGTCTGAAAATTGTGCTGCGGTCTATACACGCACACGGCCTATACATGCGTAAATACGGTAGTTGGTGTCACTTCTCGGAAGACCATAATCTTGACTCTCACTGTAATGCCCTAGCGGCGCAGGGGGGGAATGGAGGTATCCCTCCCGCTGCTGCCGCCGCTGTAAT